>NC_037681.1:94818673-95150696 GCF_003255815.1 Theropithecus gelada
CAAAAAAAAAAAAAAAAAAAAAAAAAAAACAGATATATTCAAGCACAGTCAATATAAAATAAAGATATGTGAGAAAGGAAATAAAAGGTTTAATAGCAGAATGGAAGAACTGACCAATAACAAACAAATCAAATGTAATAACCTGGAAAAAAATTTTCATCCTGAAAAGCCTCTATAAGAAAGACTGCAAAAAGGAATTCAAAAATATGTTGCTTATAAAATAATCTTAAGTTAAAAATGACAAGGATTGATTTCATCCATCAACACTGATGCCAAACTCAAATATTAACAAATAAGAAAGACTCTTCCAGCAGAACATTTTTATTAAAAAATAGAGAAAACCTTGGGGTCACAGGCAACAGATACTGGAAAAGTATCTGATAAACGCTATAGCCATTCCTCGTTTAAAAAAACTTTTGTAATGTAAATGGTAGATATTTTTCATTAATATAATTTTTTAAAAATCCACACACCTCTAACCAAAAGCCAAGATTTCTGCTTACTGCAGAAATACTAGAGGTACCTGTATAATAGTAAGAAAGCAAGAAACGGATGTCTGCCATCATCACCACCACTCAGCTTTGCGCTTGAAATACCACTCAGTGCAATCAGATAAGCATAAAACAAGAATATATTATCAGGAAGGAAGAGGCAAAATGAACACTATCTTAACATGACACAGTTGTATACTTTAAAAATTCAAGAGAACCAACCAAAAACTAACAGAAAAAGAGTCTGATGGTTAATTATAAAATTTAAATAAAAATCAACAGCTGGGCCAGTGCTGGTGGCTGACACCTGTAATTCCAACACTTTTGGAAGGCTGAGGAAGGAGGGCTGCTTAAGCCCAGGGGTCTGAGACCAGTCTGGGAAACATAACGAGACCTCATCTCTACAAAACACAAACAAAATTAGCCAGGTGTAGTGGTGCATGCCTACAGTCCCAGCTACTTGGGAAGCTAAGGTGGGAGGATCACAGGAGCCCAGGAAGTCAAAGCTGCAGTGAGCTGTGATCACACCCCTGTACTTCAGCCTGGGGAACACAGTGACGCCCTGTCTCAAAAAAAATTTTTTTTAAATTAAAAAGTAAAAACCAACAGCTTTCCTATACACTAAATAACCAGCTGGAAACTATGTTATCAATAAAAGACATAAAATCCCTAGAATAAAATTAAAACTTGAACAACTGACATAAACTACAGAATTTTACAAGAGAAAATAAAGCTAAAGACATGAATGAACAATATCTTGTTCTTGGCTAGGAAGATTCAGTAAAGAAAAAAAGAATCCCTATCTATAAAAATTAAATATAGTCATAATTAAAATCTAATTTTTTTTTTACCTTGACAAAATGTTTCTAAGTTCTTTGGAAAAACAAATATCCCAGAATAGCTGTGAATATTCTGAAAAAGAGCAAGGAAGGGAGACTAGCCTTACAAGATGCTAACAGATGCAGGGCCACAGTCACTAATGTGTGGAATTTCTATAGAAGCAGATAAAGAGACTAAAACACGCAAAAATATATGGCAATTTGTTGTGCGCATTCAGATAATCGGGAGAAAAGGCAAATGTGTTTAATAAATGGTAATGGGACAAACTGACTAGTATTTCCATTTGGAAACAAATTAATGTAGCATTCAGGGAAAAAAACCTGCCTGGCCAGGCATGGTGGCTCACGCCTATAATCCCAATACTTTGGGAGGCCAAGGCAGGTAGGTCACTTGAGGTCAGGAGTTCAAGACCAGCCTGGCCAACATGGTGAAACCCCGTCTCTACTAAAAATACAAAAATTAGCCAGGCATGGTGGCATGTGCCTATAGTCCCAGCTACCCAGGGACTGAGACATGAGAATTGCTTGAACCTGGGAGGTGGAAACTGCAGTGAGCCAAGACTGCATCGCTGCACTCCAGTCTGGGCAACAGAGACTCTGTATCAAAAAATTAAAAAAGAAAACATGAAGAAATATTTTTATAATCTTGAAGCAGGGAAAAGCTTTCTAATTGTTATATTAAAACCAAGTCATAAAAGATATAATAGGACAAAATAATAAGGTTGTGTATAGCAAAAATGCTCCATGAACAAAATGAGACAAAAGGTAACCTGGGGAAAAACATATACAACATGTATGACAAAGCGCTGATATCCTTTACACAGAAATAGATGAAAAATATAAACAGAAAATACACAATGATCAATGAAACAAACAAAAATCTAAAATGCTCAATTTCATCAACACTTTTTAAATGTACATTAAAACAGAAATTTAACCAAATTAGAAAAGATTAAAAAATGAGTAATAACCAGTGTTGGTAAAGAAATACAGGCAAACACAAACATGGCTGGGGGGAGTATATGTTGGTACAAACTTTTTGGAGGAGAATTTGGCAGTCTCTACGAGTATAACAATGTTAAAAAGAACAGATTTATCATTCAAAAAGAGAAACAGGCTGGATACGGAGGCTCAAGCCTGTAATCCCAGCACTGTGGGAGGCCAAGGCAGGAGGATCACTTGAGGCCAGGAGTTTGAGACCAACCTGGACAACACAGCAAAAACCCCCCATCTCTATTTATATTAATAAAATAAAATTTAAAAAAAAGAAAGAATATTTCCACAATGTTAACTCACCAATCTTAGAAGGAAAAAGAGTTTCATCATCAAGCTGATCCTGAACCCAAGTCATCAAATAGTCAATGTATTTTGGTGCAGAACATTTGATTGGCTTTTTAATATTAGTACCATCTGCCCAATGATATTCATATCTGGAGAGAAAAATGTTTTACTGATTTTTCAAAAATATTAACAAATGTGCAAGTTGTAATTAAAACAGGTTCATTCATGTTTTGTCAATAGAAGTTATATCTAACTTTAATAAATCACCTTAAGTTCTACTAAAGATTACTACAAGTCCTCTATAGAATTATCCTGAAAGTGACAGTTATAACTGTAAGAAAAAAGGGAGATAATGTGGCAGGAGGCAATGCCAGGATAGATGTTTTATTAACAACACAGCCCTGGGAAACAGGAAGGAACTGCATTCCTGTAAGGCAGAAGGTTGCTGAGGGCTGGGTATGGAGCCGATGGATCCATTACATTCTTCTGAGATTCTTGTTCATCAATTTATTATCATCAATGGAGCCAATATTATAAAACTCTGTTTTGTGGGCCAGGTGTTAGAGATACACATTAGGCATGCATACTTCCCCCCTTACCATTGCTGAGCTAGAAGGATTAACAAGAGTTATACAAAACATCACTGTGTAAAGCATTTGAGCCAGAGGTAAGTTTAATTTTCCTGTTTATTTTAATTTCTTTTAAAGCTTGAGGAATATAACTTAACACAATATAAAATTAAAACATTCTTCCTAAAATATTGTAATAAAAATAGGACTACAAACTCATTAGGGATCTTTTTTCCTTTACACTTGTAGCAAAGTCAGAAAGGACAATCTTTTTCAAAAGGCAAACATCTTGGTAACATCTATCATCCATAAAATCAGTCATTTATTATAAGAAAAAAAAAAACTGGAAGGAAACACAGCAAATATAAATCCCATCATATGATGGACTTAATATTATGACTGATAGAGTTCCATCTTTTCAGTATTTCTTGAAATTTATTAAAGTCAAAACATTTTTAAATCTAGCATATTCAAGCCAGATAATTACTTCAAAATTGTGCTGCTTTAAATACTAAATAAGCACCAGAAAAAATAATCAAATATTAAAAGATCAACTAAAAACTCTTTCAAGAAATTCATTTAAAAACTAGAAACAGGAAACATGTTATTAATAAAATTGAAAAAATAAAATGTTTGCAATTCAAGACAAACATAACTCAAATTTCTGTTTACTTCTATAACAAAACATTCAGACTTACTATGATGAAACTATGATGAAACATAAAAATGAAAACAGGGAGTACCCACATACCAAAGTATTTAATAATAACTAATAGCTGGCCAGGCGCAGTGGCTCACACCTTTAATCCCAGCAGTTTGTGAGGCCGAGGTGGGCAGATCACTTGAAGCCAGGAGTTTGAGACCAGCCCTGGGGAACATGGTGAAACCCTATCTCTACTAAAAATGCACAAATTAGATGGGAGTGGTGGCACACGCCTGTAATCCCAGCCACTTGGGAGGCTGAGGCATGAGAATCGCTTGAACTTGGAAAGCAGAGGTTGTAGTAAGCCAAGATCACACCACTGCAATCCAGCCTTGCAACAGAGCGAGACTCTGTCTCAAAATAAATAAAATTTAAAAATTACACAATAACTAAAAGCTTATGGGTAAGTAGTCAAGAACCAATAAAACTGAATCACCTTCAAACAAACAAATGAATAACAAATCTTAATTGTTTAATTTATACCAACTGGTGATAAAGTAAAACTAATCCAAACACTTATATAATAGGCAGTATATGTACCTCGGACCTGCAGACATGACTGGACAGCTTGCTTCAGTGCAGAATTCTGTAATAGTTCCATATAACATGTTGATCTGGTTAAAGAAATCCACAGCTGCAGAGATAATAGAATTGTGTTAAAATGTCTGTGTAAACACAAAACATGAGACCTCTCAGTTGAAGGAAAAACAGACAATATATTTAGGTTCTTAGCTGAACCCTTGAGACATTCAATAATCCAACGATACTCTAAGTTTTAGTACACTACATTTTTTTTTTTTTCTGAGACAGTCTTGTTCTCGATGCCCAGGCTGGAGTGCAGTGGCGCGATCTTGGCTCACTGCAACCTCCGCCTCCCAGGTTCAAGCAATTCTGCCTCAGCCTCCCGAGTAGCTGGGATTACAGGCTCATGCCACCACGCCCGGCTAATTTTGTTTTTGTATTTTTAGTAGAGACAGGGTTTCACCATGTTGGCCAGGCTGGTCTCAAAACTCCTGACCTCATGATCCACCTGCATATAACAGCAGGAAAATAAGATACTGGAGATAACTCTAACTTAATGATGACTATTACATCATTTGAATATACAATATAATTACATCCAAGGAAATGAAAAATCCAGTTTACCAATTTGGACCAGATAATACAATTTGTGTTTGGAAAGAGACAAAACATGTTGTGGAATATACCGTGAAGGAGAAGGTGCAGTAGCTGTATCCTGAGGCATTTAAAAGATCTAATTAATCATAAACATTTGTTTTTGAGGTCTACAGCATACTGAGGACAAAATACTTCAGATAAAGTCCCTTGCCCTGGAGTCTCTAGTTAACAGAAAGGACAAAATTAAAAGAGATGAATAATATAAGATATGGCCAGGCATGGTGGCTCATGCCTGTAATCCCAACACTTGGGAGGCTGAGGTGGGAGGACTGGTTGAGCCCAGGAATTCAAGACCAGCCTGGGTAACAGAGTGAGACTCTATCTCTACAAAAATTTTTTAAAAATTAGCCAGGCGTGGTGGTGCACACCTACAGTCCCAGTTATGTAGGAGGCTGAGGCGAGAGGATTGTTTGAGCCCAGGAGGCTGAGGTTGCTGTGAGCTGTGATGGTGCTACTGCACTCCAGCTTGGGTGACAGAGACACTGTATCAAAATAAAAATAGCAATAATAGTACAAGGTATAAGAGGACAGGATCCAAAGGCCAACGATAAATGTTACAGAGAAAAGGCAAAGTCATGAAGAGTTGGAAGTAGTCAGGGGGTACTTCCTGAAGGAGCTTCAGCTAGATCCAGAATAAAATGGAAGAGGAAGGGGGTGAGTAAACAGACTTTACCGAGTGAAGTATACTCTATACAAAGAGAACCACATAAGCCTTGGAAAGTTTTAAAAAATGTTTTAGGCTAGGTGCAGTGGCTCACGCCTATAATCATGGCACTTTAAGAGGCCAGGATTTGAGACCAGTCTGGGCAACACAGCTAGACCCTGGTCTCTGCTGAAAATTTTTGAAAAGTAGTTAGGCATGGTGGCACACGCCTGTAGTCCCAGCTACTCAGGAGGCTGAAGTGGAAGGATCCCTTGAGCCCAGGAGTTCGAGGTTGCAGTGAGCTGTCAGGGTACCACTGCACTCCAGCCCGAACAACCTGTCTCAAAAAAATAAATAAATAAAAAGTTTTAGTCTCCTGTCTAAAGAAGTACCTAAAAACAACTAGGGATTTTCCAAGTTTCTTAAAAAACAAATAGATATTTTTTAATGCTATCTTGTAAAAGGAATTTTATACAGAACTCCCTCACTTATAAATCTTCCTCTTAGTCATGTTTCTAAGAAACACAGGTATTCAATATTCACACAAAACAAAAAATATGCCCAGGTGGTAGTTGGTTTGGTCTAGAGGAGCTATTCTCAAAATGTGGTCCAGGAATCCCCTATCTGAGGAAGGATATGTAAGGTCAAACCATTTTAATTGTTCTTTTCACTCTTACTCTCTCAAGAGGGCACCATGGTGTTTTCCAGAGGCTCCATGATATGTGATATCACAGACTGCATATAGAAACGGATATAAGAATCCAGCTGTCTATTAAGCCAGACATTAAATAAGATTTACAAAAATATAAAACAATGCCACATTTTTCACTAAAATTTGTTATGGAAAATAGTCATTTTTCATAAAAACATATTTATGTTAAAATATAATGGGTTTATTATTGTTATTTTAAAATGAATTTGGGCCAGGTGCAGCGGCTCATGCCTGTAATCCCAGCACTTTGGGAGGATAAGGCAGGCAGATCACTTAAGCCCGGGAGTTCAAGACCAGCCTGGCCAACATGCCAAAACGCCGTCTCTACTGAAAATACAAAAATTAGCCGGGCACAGTAACACATGCCTGTAATCCCAGCTACTCCGGAGACTGAGGTGGGAGAATTGCTTTAACCCAGGAGGTGGCTGCAGTGAGTCCAGTTCATGAACTGCACTCCAGCCTGGGCGACAGAGCAATACTGTCTCAAGAGAAAATAAAAAATAAGTATTTACATCTTCTCAGTTTTAATTTCTAACAGAGTATCACTAGATATACTCAATATAATTAAAAGCTCTTTGGGGTTCTCAATAGTTTGTTTGTATTTTTTGTATTTTACCTTTTTTCCCCCCAGACTGGGTCTCACTCTGTCGGCCAGGCTGGAGTGCAGTGGCACGATCTCCACTCACTGCAATCCCCGTCTCCCCGGTTCAAGCAATTCTCCTGCCTCAGCCTTCTGAGCAGCTGGGATTTTACAGGTGTGCGCCATCATGCCCAGCTAATTTTTGTATTTTTAGTAGAGATGGTGTTTTGCCATGTTGCCTAGGCTGGTCTTGAACTCCTGACCTTAAGGGATCTGCCAATATCAGCCTCCCAAAGTGCTGGGATTACAGACGTGAGCCACCGCACCCGGCTTGTATTTCACTTTTCTAATTAACACAGAATGGTACATATTTATGGGAATCAATAATTTTTTAAGAGGAGAAGTGGATCTGAGACCAAAAAATTTGAGAACTGCTGATCTACAGCAGTTAAGTCTCAAAGAAAAATCTAAGGCTGAAGGTCAATAAATGCCTTCAGAATAACAGATGATAATCTGAATAAAGTTTTTTTTGTTGTTGTTAAGATAGAGTCTTGCTCTGTTGCCCAGGCTATAGTGCAGTGGCACAACCTCAGCTCACTGCCAACATCCACCTCCCGGGTTCAAGCGATTCTCCTGCCTTAGCCTCCAAGTAGCTGGGACTACAGGTGCACACCACCACACCCAGCTAATTTTTGTATTTTTAGTAGAGACGGGGTATCACCATGTTGGCCAGGATGGTCTCGGTCTCCTGACCTCGTGATCTGCCTGCCTCGGCCTCCCAAAGTGCTGGGATTACAGGCGTGAGCCACCACGCCCGGCCCTGAATAAATTTTTTTAAAAAGGGTTTTTTTTTCCAGCACTTTGCGAGGCTGAGGTGGGTGGATTACCTGAAGTCAGGAGTTCGAGACCAGCCTGGCTAACATGGCAAAACCTTGTCTCTACTAAAAATAGAAAAATTAGCCAGGCATGGTGGCGGGCACCTGTAATCCCAGTTACTTGGGAGGTTGAGGCAGAAGAATCACTTGAACACGGGAGGTGGACGTTGCAGTGAGCTGAGATCGCACCAGCCTGTGTGACAGAGCAAGACTCTGTCTCAAAAAAAAAAAAAAAAAAAAAAAAATTTAGCAGGGCATGGTGGTGTGAGCCTGTAGTCCCAGCTACTCAGAAGGGTGAGGTGGATCACTTGAGCCTAGAAGTTGAGGGTGCAGTGAGCTACGATCATGTCACTGCACTCCAGCCTGGGCAACAAAGCAAGACCCCATCTCTGAAGGAAAAAAAAGAGGGATTCAAGAAGCATAGACACAGGCCTCTTCGGATCCTGATTTAAACGAAGCATAAAGTTTCAGGGCAAAAAAAATTTCAAAAAGAAAACATTGGCCGGGCGCGGTGGTTCAGGCCTGTAATCCCAGCACTTTGGGAGGCCGAGACGGGTGGATCACGAGGTCAGGAGATCGAGACCATCCTGGCTAACACTGTGAAACCCCGTGTCTACTAAGAAATACAAAAAACTAGCGGGGCGAGGTGGCGGGCGCCTGTAGTCCCAGCTACTCAGGTGGCTGAGGCAGGAGAATGGCGTAAACCCGGGAGGTGGAGCTTGCAGTGAGCTGAGATCCGGCCACTGCACTCCAGCCTGGGCGACAGAGCGAGACTCCGCCTCAAAAAAAGAAAAAAAAGAAAACATTTGGCCAGGTGCAGTGGCTCATGCCTGTAATCCCAGCACTTTGAGAGGCTGAGGCGGGCAGATCACTTGAGATCAAGAGTTCGAGACCAGCCTGGCCAACATGGCAAAACTTCATCTCTGCTAAAAATACAAAACTTAGCTGGGCGTGGTGGCGGGCACCTGTAATCCCACCCAGCTACTCGGGAGGCGGAGGCAGAGGCAGGAGAATCGCTTGAACCCGGGAGGTGGAGGTGGAGGCTGCAGTGAGCTGAGATCTCGCCACTGCACGCCAACGTGGGCGACAGAGCAAGACTCCATCTCAAAAACAAACAAACAAAAAAGAAACATTTATAGGACAGTCATGAAAAATGGGAACATTGACCAGATATTTGGTAAGTTAAAGGATGATGGCACTGTCATTATCTTTACAAGTTCTTGTCTTTTAGACATACCTTATTGAAATATTTATAGATAAAATATCATGTCTGGGATTTGCTTAAAATAATCAGGGTGGCATACAGAAGAAGAAGAATTGGTCACAAACTGGTATTTGTTGGAGCTGGGTAATGGAATGAATACCTGGAATTCACTGGACTTAGTCACTCTACTTTTGTATGTTTGAAATTTTCCATTAAAAAGTTTTAGGCCGGGCACGGTGGCTCAAGCCTGTAATCCTAGCACTTTGGGAGGCCAAGGCAGGCAGATTGCCTGAACTCAGGAGTTCACGACCAGCCTGGCCAACATGGTGAAACCTCGTCTCTACTAAAATATAAAAAATTAGCTGGGTGAGGCAGCATGCGCCTGTAATCCCAGCTACTCAAAAGACTGAGACTGGAGAATTGCTCGAACCTGGGAGGCAGAGGCTGCAGTGAGCCAAGATCGAGCCATTGCACTCCAGCCAGGGTGATAGAGCGAGACTGTCTCAAAAATAAATAAATAAATAAAAAGTTTTAAACTTTTTATTTAAACTTTTTATTCCTGGAACATCTGAAATTTCTAATTTAAACTTTATTACCCAGAAATGATCTCATCTCAGAAATGAGAGACTCTCACATTCAAATCTCTAGCCTTAGCATATTGTCCCATGTCATGCTCTTGTTCTCTTGAACTTCAAGTGACTTTCAGCTCAGATCCCTCCATCTTCTCCCAATCTCCCAATTCCCTCTGACACTCTAAGTCACAACAATCAACTGACTGTCCATGTGAACTGCAATTGACTTTTCTGGATATGCAGGCTGATGAGTACTGCTGGGAGTGGCAGTAAAACTGTGTAGATGGATTAGCTACAAAGTTACAGACCATGACAGGCATTATGTTTTCATTTATCAATCTTTTATTTGACCTTACTCAGCTTTTCATACTATTCTCCTCAGAAATTGCCCAAAAGCACTCATCATTTCTCCTCAGGTCCCTCTACTCAACCTCACAAACTACCACCAAGTACTCTGAAAAGAGCAACATAGCTTTGCATGTATTTGTACTTAATGTTTCTTTACAGATAATTTGTTATATTAAAACAGTTCTATCTGTAAAAGAAAATTCATTAACAATGAGATTTTAGCAAAACCTTTCTATAAAACAGCAACGTTGCATTTTAAAACTTACTGTTTACAGCAATCCATTCATTGAGATCCTCTCCCTCAGGCAACATAACAGCTTGTCTCAGATTCCCACTTCCTAGAGTCGCTTCTGCATGTTTTAAGAGTTCATACTGATGAGATCCTTCAGGTATATTCTTCTTTGGTTTGAATGTTTTAGAAGAGCGGCTGCTGCTGTAAGATTAAAAGTGCAAGTATATGAATTTTTAAGACTGGAAGTAGAACAGGTAGAACAACATAATTTTAGGTATATAAAGTAGTCTGTAAAAACAAAACAAAAATTACTCTCTGGGCCGTGCACAGTGGCTCATGCCTGTAATCCCAGCACTTTGGGATCAGCTGAGGTCAGGAGTTCGAGACCAGCCTGACCAACATGGTAAAACCACACCTCTACTAAAAATACAAAAATTAGCCAAGTATGGTGGCGCACACCTGTAGTCCCAGCTCGGGAGGCTGAGGCAGGAGAATGGTTTGAACCTGGGGGGCAGAGGTTGCAGTAAGCTGAAATTGCATCACTGCACTCCAGTCCAGGCGACAGAGAAAAACTCTGTCAAAAAAAAAAAAAAAAAAAGAAAAAAAAAGAAAAAAAAAAATCTCTGAAAAATGCCAAGATAGGAAAATGATGATCACAACACAAGAAGGCTTTTTTTTTCCCCCCGCACGTAAAAGCAAGATTAGCAGCACAATTCCACAAATAAGGCAATTTAGTATGCCCTCTGAAGAAGTCTGGTACAGAGAAAGATCCTGGATTTTAGTTCTTGATCTAACACTAACTGTGTCTTCTTGAGAAACTGAACCTTCTTTTGGCCTCAATTTCCCTTTCCTTTTTTTTTTTTTTTTTTTTTTGAGATGTAGTCTGACTCTGTCACCCAGGCTGGCATGTAGTGGCAAGATCTCGGCTCACTGCAATCTCCACCTCCTGGGTTCAAGTAATTTTCCTGCCTCAGCCTCCCGAGTGGCTAGGATTACAGGCATGCGCCACCACACCCAGCTAATTTTTTTTTTTTTTTTTAGTAGAGATGGGATTTTGCCATGTTGGCCAGGCTGGTCTCGAACTCCTGACCTCAAGTGATCCACCCACCTCAGCCCCACGAAGTGCTACAGAAAATGATGGGGCCATGACTGGGTGCGGTGGCTCACGCCTGTAATCCCAGCACTTTGGGAGGCCGAGGCAGGTGGATCATGAGGTCAAGAGATCGAGACTATCCTGCCCAACACGGTGAAACCCTGTCTCTACTAAAAAAAAAAAAAACACAAAAATTAGCTGGGCATGGTGGCGCATGCCTGTAGTCCCAGCTGCTCGGGAAGCTGAGGCAGGAGAATGGCTTGAACCCAGGAGGCAGAGGTTGCAGTGAGCCTAGATCACACCACTGCACTCCAGCCTGGCGACAGCGTGAGACTCCGTCTCAAAAAAAAAAAGAAAAAGAAAAAGAAAAGAAAATGCTGGGGCTAAGTGCAGTGGCTCACACCTGTAATCCCAGCCATTTGAGAGACGAAGGCTGGAGGATTTCTTGAGCCCAGGAGTTTGAGACCAGCCAGGACAACATAGTAAGGCCACATTGGGGGTGGGGAAGATAAAAAACAAAATGGTGCAGGGGGGTTTAGTTCAAAAATCCAATTTTCTATATCAAAATATTTGGGATGCCTTGAAAGCAAACCACAGTAAAAGAAACACTAACATCTTTAAGTTTATAACAGGGAAAATAAATGAGACAGGCACAACTCATTATTGAAGAAAAGATGTTTTTATTCCTATCTCACACCATCCATAAAGTCTTCCTACACAAAACTCAGAAACCTCAAAGAAAAAATGGACAGATTTCAAACAGTATCAATTAAAACTTCCATAACAGAGCAAACAGACAAGTGACCAAATAAAGGTACTTGTAACATATATTACTAAGGATGAACTGGATAATAGAGGGCTTCTGTAACTCATTAAGAATATAAGGAATCCTTTTGAAAAATAGGCTAAGGAGATGAATAGGCAATTCAGAAGCATGACAATCAATGACCATGTGAAAAACTGTTCAATTAAAGTAAGATTTATTTTTTCCCTAATCTGAATGTCAAAAGTTTAAATGATTACATTAAATGTGGACTAGGGTAGGGGCCCCCAACCCCAAGGTCACAGACTGGGCCCCACAGAAGGAGGTGAGCATTGAGCAAGCAGCAAAGCTTCATCTGTATTTACAGCCGCTCCCCATTGCTGGCATTACCGCCTGAGCTCCACCTCCTGTCAGATCAGCAGAGGCATTAGGTTCTCACAGGAACGTGAACCCTATTGTGAACTGTGCAGGCAAGGGATCTAAATTGCATGTGCCTTACGAGAATCTAATGCCTGATGATCTGTCACTCTCTCCCATTACTCCCATATGGGACTGTCTAGTTGCTCAGAGCTCCCACTGATTATACGTTATGACAAGTAGTAAAATTATTTCATTATATATTCCAATGTCATAATAGAAATAAAGTGCACAATCAATGTAATGCATTTGAATCATCCAGAAACCATCTGCCCAACCAGATCTGTGGAAAAATGGTCTTCCACAAAACTGGTCCCTGGTGCCAAAAAGGTTGAGGACCACTAGACTAGGGTACAGAGAAACTAGTACTTTAATATACTACTGGTGAAAGTATAAAGTGTAACATTTTGGGAGGGCAATATGGTAGTATCTATTAACACTGAAAAGCTCCTCAAGCCATCCATTCTACTTCTAAATATCTCCTCTAGATATGGATAAGGATTTGTTTTCCAAGATTGTTTTTAATAGGGAGAAACCTACAAGCAATCCTCAATTTTATCAGTAGAGGACTGAATTAAAGTATGGTACATCCATATCATGGAATATTGTATAGAAGTTAAGAAAACCAGACAGAGTACACGTATTCACAAGGAAAGATCTAATACATGGTTAAACATAATACACAACCAAATGTACAGCAGGAGCCCATTTTGTAAATGCACAGAAAATATCAACAACTAAATTCATCAAAACTGGTGATTACTTCTAGGAAGAGGAATGGAATAGAATTACAGACTTTTACTTTACCTGAGTAATTTGGACTTTAAATAAGACTGATTAAGAAGAAAAAAAAGAGCCGGGTGTGGTGGATCACGCCTGTAATCCCAGCACTCTGGGAGGCCAGGCGGGTGGATCACTTGAGGTCAGGAGTTCCAGACCACCCTGACCAACACAGTGAAACCCCGTCTCTACTAAAAATAGGAAAAAAAAAAAAAAAATTAGCTGGGCGTGGTGGCAAGTGACTGTAATCCCAGCTACTTGGGAGGCTGAGGCAGGAGAATTGCTTGAACCCGGGAGGTGGAGGTTGCAGTGAGCTGAGATGGTGCCACTGCACTCCAGCCTGGGCAACAGAGTGAGACCCTGTCTCAAATTAAAAAAAAAAAAATTTAAATTTAAAAAAAGAAGTAAAAAAGAATTATGAAAACACTGAAAATCAAATCTGAAACATTTTTAACATGATAAAAAATTATATTGAACAGGGAAGAAAATATTTGCAAATCACAGATGTGATAAGGACTTGTATCTAGAATGTATAAAGAACTCTTACAACTCAAAAACAAAAAGACAACCCAATTTAAAAACAGGCAAAAGATCTAAATAGACTTTACTCCAAGGAATATATACAAATGACCAATAAGTACACGAAAAAATGCTCAACATTATTAGTCATTAGGGAAATGCAAATCAAAATCAGGAGATACCACTCCACATCCACTTAGGATGACTATTAAAAAAAGAAAATTAACAAGTGCTATGAGAGGTGTGGGGAAATTGGACCCCTCATAGAGTGCTTATGGGAATGTAAAATGGTGCAGCACTTTGAAAGTTTGGCAGTTCCTCAAAAGGTTAAACACAGTTACCATGTAAGCCAGTGATTCCACTCCTAAGTATATACCCAAGAGATATGAACACATACATCCACGCAAAAACCTGTCACATATGTTCACAGCAGCATTATTCATAATGGCCAAAAAGCGGCAACAACTCAAGCGCCCATCAAGAAGGTCAAGTTTTAAAAAAAGAAAGTCTCGGCCGGGTGCGGGAGTGGATCATCTGAGGTCAGGAGTTCAAGATCAGCCTGGCCAACATGATGAAACCCAGTCGCCACTAAAAATACAAAAATGAGCCGGGTGTGGTGGCTGGCGCCTGTAATCCCAGCTACTAGGGAGGCTGAGGAAGGAGAGTCCCTTGAACCCGGGAGGCAGAAGTTGCAGTGAGCCGAGACCATGCCATTGCACTCCAGCCTGGGTGACAGAGCGAAACTCGGTCTCAAAAAAAAAAGGTCTCGCATTAAGGTCCACAAAGCAACTGTGCATTCACTAACTAAATATCAACTCGTAAGAAAAAAGTGGAGGGAGGAATACTTCTATTAATATGGAAATTACATCTAAATCATACAGGCTTTTTGACAAGGTAATCGTATTTTAGAGACCATTCCTTTACGAGAATGACCCAAAGGAGGGAAAATGAGACGCAGATAAACATATTCTTAGTAGTCCTATTTTATAAAAGCAAATACTGGAAGGAATCCCAGTCTCTCACAATAAAGTGGGTGAACTCTGGTTATTAAAAAAAAAAACCTATGTAGTGTTTTTATATTGTGTTTAATAAAAATGTCAAGCATGTGGATTACATCCATAACTAAAAATGGATAACTACTCAATCAGGAAACACACATTTAAGCAATATACAAGGTAGAGAGAGCCACCCGAGAATAAAAAATACTTTGCCAGAGCAATGCTTCTCAAACCTTAATGTGCATAAGAATCATGAGGGAATTTACAAGCTTTTTCATTGTAGCCTTGTTTGACTGGGCTCAGGCATTATCTCTAAAATGAGATTCTAAGGTATGTGTATCAAGTTAATTGCTGTAGTGCACTGAAATAGCAATACTGTTTCTGTAATGGGACTATGAATTTGTTTTAATTTTAACTTTCCAAATTATTTATAATAATACTGCAATGTACTATGTAATAATGTTGTATGGTATATTACATAATGATTAAAAACACACGATTCTACCGAGGACAAGAGAAGTTGGTTAAAATCAAAACCAGTAAGTGGGCAGATCAGAATTGGACAGAACGATCCGACTCCAAGGCCTGCATCTTAACTTCAGGCTTCTCAAACTGCGGCAACGCACATTCTCCCGGAGCGGCATTCAACACCGACAATACTGAAACTGGACCTACAACCGAGCGGCGAGTTAAGTCGGCATGGACGGTTTCTAGAAGCTCGAGACGAGGGAAACTGGGGGCTCGCGGCTCCGCCCCCAGATCGTCTCCCCGCCCTCGGGGGCGCTCGGGCGGAAAAGTTTGCAGGCGCTACGGCCCCGGGGCCTTTCTACTCCCCAACCTTCACGCTCCGTTTCCTTTACCTCACCTTCACCTCTGTCGGCCTCTCCCAACATCTCGGCCTCCCCCGCTGACCCAAACAGAGGCAAAACAAACGCCAGCTACCCCGCCCCCGCCCCGGCCCCCAAGCCCAGCTCTCGCCTCAGGTCCGGGGAGGCCTCCCCCACGATCTCGGCCCGCGGCCCGGCCCCACTCACAAGAGGAAGCTCATCTTCGGTCCTCAGATGGGAGGCGAGGGGCCTCTGGCCCCCGCCCGGATCAGGATTCGGAGCCGGCGAGAGGGAGAGGACCGTCCTTTGCTCACGGGCAGCGGAAGCCGGGCCGCCGCCGCTCGGAGCCGGGTTTCTGGCCGCTGCGAGCCCTTGCAAACCTCGGCGCCCGCCTTGCCCGCCTACCCCACCTCGCAGACCCGAAATGCGGAACCAACAAAATCTCGCGAGCTAAGGTTTCGCGGCGCCGGGAGGGACTTGACGCACCCCCTTTCGCTCCGCCTCGTCCTAGAACTTGGCCAATCATTGCTCTCCAAGCCAGGCCCTCCCTCCCCCGGAGGCGTGGCGAGGACGGCGGTCCTGCGGCAAGGGCAGTGGCTAGTCCTGCTCTTAGTCTATCTTGGTGCTGCTGAGTTTCGACCCAGCTCCCTAGGTTGCGCAGGGTACTCTATAAGCGCTACCTACCCCTGCAATTTTTAAAATTTTTAATTTTTACTTGAGATATATTCACATAGCATAAAATCTATCCTTTAAACATGTACCCTCTAGTGGTCCTTTTCGTTTATGTTTTTTCTTTTCTTTTTTTTTTTTTTTTTTGAGGTGTCTCACTCTATCGCCCAGACTGGAATTCACAGTTCACTGCAGCCTGGACTTCCTGGGCTTAAGTGATCCTCTCGCCTCAGCCTCCCGAGTAGCTGAGACCACAGGTGCGTGCCACCACGCCCGGCTAATTTTCTCAAAGTTTTTGCAGAGACGGGGGTCTCACTGTGTTGCCCAAGCTGGTCTTGGACTCCTGGGCTCAAGGGATCCTCCTGGTTTGGCCTCCCAAAATGCTGGGATCACAGGTGTGAGCCACTGCCTCCGGCTTTGTTTATGTTTTCAAAGTGTGCCAACCATCACCACTAATTTTTTTTGTTTTTCAGACAGAGTCTCACTTTGTAACCCAGGCTGAAGTGCAGTGGTGCAATCTAGGCTCGTTGCAACCTCTGCCTTCCAGATTCAAGTGATTCTCATGCCTCAGCCTCCAGAGTACCTGGGATCACAGTCGTGCGCCACCACACCCGGCTATTTTTTTTTTTTTTTTTTCAGTAAGGACGGGATTTCACCATGTTGACCAGGCTGGTCTCGATCTTGAACTCCTGACCTCAAGTGATCCACTCACCTTGGCCTCCTAAAGTGCTGGGATTACAAACGTGAGCCACGGCGCCCAGCCTAACCATAATTCTAGGTCATTTTCACCACCTGGAAAAGAAACCCCATACCTATTAGCAGTCACTCTTTATCACCCACCTCCCTCCTCCCAACCCCTGGCAACCATTACTCTACTTTCTATTTCCATGGATTTACCTAATCTGGACATTTCATATACACTGTGAACGGAAGTATACATTATGTGGTCTTTTGTGACTGACTTCTCTCACTTAGCATGTTTTAAAACTCACCCATATTGTAGCATGTATCAAAGCTTCATTCCTGGCCAGGCACAGTTGTGCCTTACGCCTGTAATCCCAGCACTTTGGGAGTCTGAGGCTGGTGGATCACTTGAGCTCAGGAGTTCGAGACCAGCCTGGGCAACATGGTGAAACCCTGTCTCTACAAAAATAGAAAAATTAGTCAGGCATAATGGGGTGTACCAGTGGTCACAGTTATTTGGGAGGCTGAGGCGGGAGGATCCCTTGAGTCCAGGAGGTGGAGGCTGCAGTGAGCCAAGATGGCGCTGCTGCACTCCAGCCTGGGTAACAGAGCCAGACCTGTCTCTAAAACAAAAAAAAAGAAAAAAGAAAAAAACTTTCTTTTCTTTCTTTCTTTTTTTTTTTTTTTTTTTGTTTTTTGAGACGGAGTCTCGTTCTGTCTCCCAGCCTGGAGTGCAGTGGCACGATCTCCGCTCACTGCAAGCTCAGTCGCCTCCCGGGTTCACGCCATTCTCCTGCCTCAGCCTCCCGAGAAGCTGAGACTACAGGCGCCCGCCACCACGCCCAGCTAATTTTTTTGCATTTAGTAGAGACGGGGTTTCACCGTGTTCGCCAGGATGGTTTCGATCTGCTGACCTTGTGATCCACCCGCCTCGGCCTCCCAAAGTGCTGGGATTACAGGCGTGAGCCACCACACCCAGCAACTTTATTTCTTTCTATGGATGAGTAATATTCCATTATGTGAATATACCACATTCTGTTTATCCATTCATCTGTTGAGGAACATTTGGGTTGTTTCCACTTTTTGTCTATTATTAATAATGCTGTCATGAACATTCATGTACAGGGTTTTGTGTGGTATTAATGCCAAGTGACAGCCAAGCAACGCCTTCATTCCACCATGGTGGAATGAAGAAAACAAAAGGAAAATAGTGGGAAACTTGAGTCATGGCTCAGCCAATGGTGGTGCAGGGTGCTCAATGTAAAAGAGTTTGCCCTGTACCTGACTGCACACTATTCATGTTTCCGGTAATTTTATTTCGTTCATGTATCACTTGTAACATTAAGTTAATGATGTTAAAGCACATGAGACTGTATTAAATTATATTTACTATTTCTTGAATGTATTTTTCAGTCAGTTATGTAAAGCAAATTTACATACTCTTTTTCCTCACCTGAAAAAAATAAATTAGTAATTTTAATTTGAATTTTTTAAACTTTTGTAGTTTTTTGGAATTTGATTGATAAATATATGTGATTTGATATAGCTATATGGAAGTTACAAATATAGGAACACAGATTTAGGCCAGGCGAGGTGGCTCACACCTGTAATCCCAGCACTTTGTGAGGCTGAAATGGGCAGATCACTTCAGCTCAGGGATTTGGGACCAGCCTAGGCAACATGGCAAACCCCCATCTCCCCATTTCCACAAAAAAAAAAAAAAAAAAGCCAGGCATGGGGGTGCACATCTATAGTCCCAGCTACTTGGGAAGCTGAGGCGGGAGGATGGGTTGAGCCCTGGAGGTAGATAGAGGCTGCAGTGAGCCGAGATCGCACCGCTGTACTTCAGCCTGGTTGACAAAACTGAGGCCCTGTCTCAAAAAAAAAAAAAAAATCTATTTACACTTCTGTGGTAATTTATATTACTTAAATAACATCATAAAAATGACTTCCAAATAACATGGGAAAAAAGAAATTCATGGAAGTTTTTCCTCTTTCAGTGGTATTTTTCTTCCAGTTGAAGAATCACTGAGGATAGAAGACCAGCTATTCATAAGAAAAACCTTTCAGGATGGCTAAATTTGGTTGGGGTAGTAGGGAGGGAGGATTTCAGGGTTAGGGAAAAATCCTCAATCAATATTTAAGCAGGATATCAACATAGTTCACTTAGAGATCAAAGATAAGATTTTCCAGTAAAAGAGAGAAAAAGAAATTGTTCTTTGCTAATTGCTACAGGACAATTTGTTCCCCATCAGACAAGGTCTGTACAAAGACTAAAGAAGTTTTATTCACTTCTTGGCTTAGCCGACCAGAGATCACTGCACACCATCTGGTCACAGCAGATGCTGAAAGCAGAAGCTAAGCAGCAAATTATGAAGTCTCCAGGACTGGCTCTTCTGAACCTCTCCCCATCCCCCTTTCATCACACAGTTCCCCTTTCCAGCTCCCTGAGGCAAGATTTGCAACTCTGCATTTTCGTTCTGTGTAAGTGCCCATCCTATCATTTGCAAAACTCCACTTTTACCCTAACAACCTCACCCACACAGGCCATCTTCCCACTTTGGTCACAGTAAGGTTCCTGCCCCTCCCAGCCAGTTGGTGCTGTTGGGAGCTCAAGTTTTTTGTTGTTGTTGTTTTTTAAAAAACAAAAACAAACAAAAAACTCTACTCCTGTGACAGATTAAGGAATTTTAATCTTTGTCACAAATAGGTGAAAAGAAACAAACAGTAAAGTTGCTGACCAGCCTGGGCAACATGATGAAACCCCTTTTCTACAAAAAATACAAAAATTAGCTGGGCGTGGTGACTTGAGCCTGTAGTCCCAGCTACTCTGGAGGCTGAGGTGGGAGGATCCCTTGAGCCCAGGAAGTCCAGGCTGCAGTGAATGGAGACTGCACCACTGGGAGGCTGAGGCACAAGAATCACTTGAACCCAGGAGGCAGAGGCTGCAGTGAGCTGAGATCATGCCACTGCACTCCAGCCTGGGTGACTGAGCAAGACTCTGAATCAAAAATAAAATAAAATAAGTACAAAAATTAGCCAGGCGTGGTGGTGCACACCTGTAATCCCAGCTACTTGGGAGGCTGAGGCGGGAGAATTGCTTGAACCTGGGAGGCAGAGGTTGCAGTGAGCCAAGATCGTGCCACTGCACTACAGCCTGGGCAACAGAGTGAGACCCTGTCTCAACAAACAAACATTAGTGTCCCTAAAGTTGATATACAATCCCGTACTGGTAAATTTCACTGGCTTTAAAATTTTTTTAACAATAATTTTAAAAGAATTTGTTTTGAGACAGAATCTGACTCTGTCACCCAAGCTGGAATGCAGTAGTAGTGTGATTGTAGTTCATTGCGGCCTCAACCTCCCAGGGTCAAGTGATCCTCCCACCTTAGCCTCCCAAGTAGCTGGGACTACAGGCTCACTCCACCACATATGGCTAATTTTTTTTTTTTTTTTAGAGATGGGGTCTCACTAGGTTGCCCAAGCTGGTTTTGAACTCCTAGGCTCAAGGATCCTCCCTCCTTAGTCTCCCAAATTTCTGGGATTACAGGCATGAGTGAGCCACTGTGCCTGGCAACATTTTTTTTAAAGCATGTTGCAGGAGAGACCTGGGAGAGACTGAGGAGACTTAGGAGATGCCATTTAAGCCTAGTCTCCAGAAGATGAGTTAGCTGAATGGAGAGAGAGAGAAGAGATCTGCTCAGAGTCCACAGCATGTGTGAAGGTTTTGAAGCAAGAAAGAGTATGTTGTGTTCAAGGAACTGAAAAAAGTCAGTGTGATGAGAATGTGATAGACAAAGGGGAAAGTGAAGGGAGATGAAACCAGCACCAAGAGTCTTGGATCTTATTTGAAGCAAGGTGGCCATCCATTGAAAGGGTTTCAGGACAAGCATGACACCATTTACTCTTTAAAAAACCGAAACAGTGGCCAGGTGATCCTGGCCTGTGATCCCAGCATTTTGGAAGGCTAAGCAGGGAGGATCCTCGAGCTCAGGAGTTCAAGATCAGCCTGGGAAACATAGGGAGACTCCATCTCTACAAAAAATACAAAAATTAGCCAGGTGTGCTGGCTATAGCCATGTGCCTATAGTCCTACCTACTCGGGAAGCTAAGGTGGAAGGATTGCTTGAGCCTGAGAGGTTGAGGATGCCATGAGCTGTACTCAATCCACCACACTCTAGCCAGGGTGATAGAGTAAGCCCTGTCTTAAAAAAAATAATAAAAATAAAAAAAAGCGAAGCAGTTAAGAGGTTATTGTATCTGTCTGAGTAGGAGATAGAGTTGACCTGGCTTAGATCAATGGAGAGACGTAGGTGGAATTGAGATTTATTTTAGAGAAAAAAATACACAAGTCTCAATGAAGAGCTGGATGTGGAGGCAAGGTTGATTCCTGTGTCTTTGGCACAAGCAACTGGTAGCTGGTTGTTCCCATTTACTGAGATGGAAAAGACTGGGAAGAAAGCAGCTTTAGGGGTACATCAGGAGTCTGTTTCGGATGCATTAACTCTGAAATGTTAGACTGTACAGGTATATACAGATTTGGAACTCGAAGAAGAGGCCTGGATAGATGGATATAAACTTGGAAGTTATCAGCATATAGATATTTACAGCCATGGAAGTGCGTAAAATATCTGAGGGGAGGGTAAAAAGAAAGAGGTGCCAAAATGGAGCCTTGAGGACTTCTGATATATATATATACACACACACACACACACACACACACACACACACACACATTTACAATATATATTATATATACATATATATATATTTTTTTTCCAAGACAGAGTCTTGCTCTGTCATCCGGGCTGGAGTGCAGTGGCGCGATCTTGGCTCACTGCAACCTCTGCCTCCTGGGTTCAAACAATTCTTGTGCCTCAGCCTCCCGAGTAGCTGGGATTATAGGTACATGCCACCACGCCCGGCTAATTTTTGTATTCTTAGTAGAGACGGGTTTCACCATGTTGGCCAGGCTGATGGTCTCGAACCTTTTCTTTTTCTTTTTTTTTTTTTGAGATAGAGTCTTGCTTTGTCACCCAGGCTGGAGTGCAGTGGCGCCATCTGGGCTCACTGCAACCTCAGCCTCCCAGGTTCAAGCAATTCTCCTGCCTCAGCCTCCTGAGTAGCCGGGATTACAGACGCACACCATCACACCCGGCTAATGTTTGTATTTTTAGTAAAGACAGGGTTTCACCATGTTGGTCAGGCTGGTCTCCAACTCCTGACCTCGTGATCTGCCCACTTTGGCCTCACAAACTGCTGGGATTACAGGCGTGAGCCATGACGCCTGGCCCAGACTTCTGACATTTAAAGACCACAAGGGAAGAAACAGACAAAGGAGGTTGAGAAGATGCAGTCAGAGAAACGGAAGGGAAACTAAGAGGGAGTATTACAAAAGCAAGAGAAGAGTGTTTAAGAATGATCTATTCAATGATCTTGAAAGTTCCTGTAAGAGGAGGACAGAAGGGGGAAGTTGATAAATGTGGTGATGTTGGGAAAGTCCTCTGACAGCATTCTCATCGTCACACTCCACTGCAGTGGTGCAGAAGTGAACACCCACAAAAGACACTGGTGTAGGGGGAGGGATTCAGGCAGGAATCAAGGGCACAGATGACGATCTGTATTACCAGGCATGGCCTGTAGTTCTCTGACTACAGAGTAGCTTTCTCTGAAGGTGCATTTTTTTTTTTTTTGTGATAGAGTCTCGCTCTGTCGCCCAGGCTGGAGTGCAGTGGTGTGATATTAGCTCATTGCAACCTCCCGAATTCAAGCGATTCTTCTGTCTCAGCCTCCCTAGCAGCTGGGATTACAGGCGTATGCCACCACACCCAGCTAATTTTTGCATTTTTAGTAGAGACAGAGTTTCATCATGTTGGTCAGTCTGGTCTCAAACTCTTGACCTCAGGTGATCCACTTGCCTTGGCCTCCCAAAGTCCTGGGATTACAGGCTTGAGCCACCGTGCCCGGCCTGAAGGTGCACTTTTGAGTGAGATGTGATGCCAAAATTTTGGCTCATATTGGTGACAAAAATTTGGCTAATATTGTTTTCTACCATGGGGAGACCCCAATCACCCTTTTATTTTTTTTCAGACGGAGTCTTGCTCTTGTCACCCAGGCTGGAGTGCAATGGCGTGATCTCAGCTTACTGCACCCTCTGCCTCCTGGATTCAAGCAACTCTCCCACCTCAGCCTCCTGAGTAGCTGGAATTATAGGCATGCACCACCATGCCTGGCTAATTTTTAGTAGAAATGGCGTTTCACCATGTTGGCCAGGCTGGTCTTGAACTCCTGACCTCAGGTGATCTGCCTACCTCGGCCTCCTAAAGTGCTGGGATTATAGGCATGAGCCATTGCGTCTGGCCCACTCTGCAGTTTTAAAATGCCTCTACTCTTTTTTTTTTCCTTGAGACGAAGTCTTGCTCTGTCACCCGGGCTAGAGTGCAATGGCGCAATCTTGGCTTACTGCAATTGCGGCCTCCCAGGTTCAAGCAATTCTCCCACCTCAGCCTCCCAAGTAGCTGAGACTACAGGTGTATGCCACCGTGCCCAGCTAATATTTGTATTTTTAGTGGAGACAGGGTTTCACCACATTGGCCAGGTTTGTCTTGAACTCCTGACCTCAGGTAATCCACCTGCCTTGGCCTCCCAAAGTGCTGGGATTACAGGCGAGAGCCACTGCGACCAGCCAAAATGCCTCTACTTTTATATTTTTGTTATTTTCCTTTGTTGTCTTAACTCTAACTCACTAGTTGTGTAACTAATGTAAGTTATTTAACCTCTTTGTGCCTCAATTTCCTCATCTGCAAAAAAGGAATAAGACTAGGGCTGATGTGAAGATTAAATAATGCATGTAAAATGCTCAGAACAGTAACTGGTATATGTTGGTTATTATTATGATTTTGTTAATGTTGTCCTTTTTCTCTGTTTTCCCTCATACTGGCTATTATTATTTGTCAGAAACTAAAGTTTGTGTTGTTAACTTCTTTCCTTTTCTCTTAAAGTTAAAAAATGATCATTTCTCTTGTATCTTAAAAAAGAAAGAAAATGGGCCGGGCGCGGTGGCTCAAGCCTGTAATCCCAGCACTCTGGGAGGCCGAGACGGGTGGATCACGAGGTCAGGAGATCGAGACCATCCTGGCTAACACGGTGAAACCCCGTCTCTACTAAGAAATACAAAAAACTAGCCGGGCGAGGTGGCGGGCGCCTGTAGTCCCAGCTACTCGGGAGGCTGAGGCGGAGAACGGCGTGAACCCAGGAGGCGGAGCTTGCAGTAAGCTGAGATCCGGCCACTGCACTCCAGCCTGGGCTACAGAGCGAGACTCCATCTCAAAAAAAAAAAAAAAAAAAAGAAAGAAAATGGATTTGAAAATTAGATTGACCATTTACTATCTATGTGAGGTTACTAACCTCTTTGTGCCTCAATCTCCTCTTCTGTAGAATGGGAATAGTAGTAGTATACTGCTTTATAGGGTTGCTGTGAGGATGAAGTGAGTTACTAAGCATAAAGCAGTTGGTACAGTGACTAGTACATAGTAAGGGCTACTTGTTAGTTATGCTGTTCTCTGCAGCGAATCATTTCTCCCAATATTGTTACTAACTTTAAAATGCTGAATGTGGATCGTTGATAGTGGCAGGAGGCAGACAAATGCCTAGGCAGACAGGGGCAGGTCCTTGGTGAAACCCAATCTTCAAACTAAAGACAGTTTTAAAGCCTGAAAATCAAGCTACGAGTCCCGGGTAAATCCATGGACTGGATTGAGAGACTCTCTTCCTGTTTGGTAAGGTTTCCTCTGATTGATTCCCACGCTTCACCTATTTTACATAGATATACCTTTTCCTAACTGGTTTTTTACACTGTCATGCCCACCTTTGAGTGGTGCCTTTGTTTTAACCTTTTTGCATACTCACAAACCAATCAGCACACACTCCCCATTCGGAGCCCATAAAAGCCCTGCAACCAGCTATACTGGGAGGGAGACCATTTGACTTTGGGTGGGGGATCACCCTCTCATCTCCTCTCCACTAAGGGCTGTTCTGTCACTCAATAAAATTCTTCTCCACCCTCCTCACCCTTCCACTGTCAGCGTAACCTCATTCTTCCTGGACGCAGGACAAGAACTCAGGAATTGCCAAATGTGGATATGAGCTACAACACAGGCGGGCTGGGGCATGCCCAGCACAGCTGTGGGATGAGCATGGATCCTGCAGCCAGCACAGGATCTGGGCCAATGTGCAAGCCAGGTATGGCCCAGCTGGCCAAGTGGACAGGTGACTCCTGTGGCAGGCCTGGGGCCAACTGAGGCCCAGGCAGGGATGACACTGGCCACGGAGGTCCCTGACTGGCAAAGTGACCAAGAAAAATCCTGCATCACTGTCATCTGAGCACTTTGAGAGGCTAAGGTGGGAGGATCACTTGAGCCCAAGAGGTCGAGGCTGCATTGTGCCATGTTGGCACCACTACATTCTAGCTTGGGCAACAGAGCAAGACCCTGTCTCAAAAAAAAAATTTTTAAAGTTCAGTTTAATAAAATCAGGACTAATAACTTTGTAGAACTACTTTTTTCATGATAAATTATAGGCTACAATTCACTTGTAATTAATTGTAAGGAGATAATAAGCAAAAGCACGATCAATTGGCATCTAAGTACTGAAGGAAGTTGGACAATAATCTCCAAAACAACTTTTGGTGCTACTGTCAGAATAATTTATTTTTAAGCACATTGGTAAACATCATCTCTGTTTCATAAAACAATCATACAAAATTTTTATTTTTATATATTTGTTTTGAGGCAGGGTCTCACTCTGTCACCCAGGCTGGAGTGCAGTGATGCGATCATGGCTCATTGCAGCCTCAACCTCCCGCACTCGAGCCATCTTCCCGCTTGGCCGAGTAGCTGGGATTATAGGCACACACTACCACGCCTGGCTAATTTTTGTATTTTTTGAAGGTCCCACTATGTTGCCCAGGCTGGTCATGAACTCTTAGACTTAAGGAATCCTCTTGCCTTGACCTCCCAAAGTGCTAGGTTTACAGGCATAAGCCACCACACCCAGCCCAACATTTTCATAGATGGTAAAATTTAATAAGAGTTGTTTGGTTTTTAAAAATTAACTAATAGGCCGGGCGCGGTGGCTCAAGCCTGTAATCCCAGCACTTTGGGAGGCCGAGGCGGGCGGATCACGAGGTCAGGAGATCGAGACCATCCTGGCTAACATGGTGAAACCCCGTCTCTACTAAAAATACAAAAAACTAGCCGGGCGAGGTGGCGGGCGCCTGTAGTCCCAGCTACTTGGGAGGCTGAGGCAGGAGAATGGCGTGAACCCGGGAGGCGGAGCTTGCAGTGAGCCGAGATCGCGCCACTGCACTCCAGCCTGGGTGACACAGCGCGAGACTCCGTCTCAAAAAAAAAAAAAAAAATTAACTAATAAATTAAATTTTTGAGACAGGGTCTCACTCTGTCACCCAGGCTGGAATGCAGTGGCATGATCTTGGCTCACTGCCACCTCCACCTCCCGAGCTCAGGTGATCTTCCCACCTCGGCCTCCTGAGTAGCTGGGACTACAGGTGCACACCACCACACTCAGCACATATTTCTATTTTTAGCAGAGACAGGTTTTTGTCATGTTGCCCAGGCTGGTCTCGAACTCCTAGGCTCAAGCGATCTGCTGGCCTCAGCCTCCCAAAGTGCTGGGATTACAGGCGTCAGCCATTGGGCCCAGCCAAGAGTTGTTTTTAGCAGGCAAAAAAGAAGAAAAAGGAGGAGGAAAACAAAGAAGACGGAAAAGAAGGAAAAGGAGGGGGAGGGAAGGGGAAGAAAGGGGAAAGGAGAAGGGGAGGGAGAGGAAAAGAAAAAGGTTTGTAAGAGTGTAACCTTCAGTGCGAATCACTTCCTTAAGTCTTCTGTGACCTTGTCAGAGGTTCCTTCTCCTGCATTCTGGCCAATGTGTTCTGCCAAATGCCTTGTCTTCAACCAGAACTAACAACAGTACTAGTCAGGTTTTGTGGATGAACATGGATTTTGCATGAAGACAGGCTTGTATTTAATCCTAGCACTGCCATTACTAGCGTGACCATGGGCAAATTACTTTAACTTTGTGAATCTGTCTCTTCTTTTTTAATATAGAGATATTGACCTCACAGGAATGTTAGCATTATGAGTAAATGTAGGGGAAGAATCTAGCACAGTGCCTGATGCATGATTAATAGTCCATACACGTAGTGCCCTTCTTCCTCACCCTTTGACTCCCTGTCCCCTTTTCTATCCTGTTAAATAAGTAAGATTTCCTTACTTTTCCTTGAAATTAGAAGAAAATCTATTTGCATCTACTTAGGTGCCACACTGACTCTTCCTAAATCCAGAGGTGCCCCTCAAACTGAAGGCATCCCTGGTTCAAGGCAACAAACAAGAGTTGAAGAGGCACCTAAGCCCAAATTCTCAGGTCAGAGTTCTCCAAACACGGGATCCTTAAGCAGCTGCCTTTCATGCCCTTTGGTTCATGAAGATATACAGAGGGGCCCTTTCACTGGCAGGAGAATTGCTTGAACCCAGGAGGCGGAGGTTGCAGTGAGCTGAGATCGCACCACTGCACTCCAGCCTGGGTGACAGAGCGAGACCTCAATCTCTGTCATAAAAAAAAAAAAAAAAGGCCGGGCACGGTGGCTCAGGCCTGTAATCCCAGCACTTTGGGGCTGAGGTGGGCAGATCACGAGGTCAGGAGTTCGAGACCAGCCTGACCAATATGGTGAAACCCCGTCTCTACTAAAAATATAAAAATTAGCTGGGTATGGTGGCGTGCGCCTGTAATCCCAGCTACTCAGGAGGCTGAGGCAGGAGAATCGCTTGAACCTGGGAGGTGGAGGTTGCCATGAGCTGAGATCGTGCTACTGCACTCTATCCTGAGTGACAGAGCAATACTCCATCTCAAAAAAAAAAAAAAGATGTTTAGTCATTAATGCGCTGTCTGCTTTCACGCTAAAGATTAATGAGATGGGCCGGGTGCGGTGGCTCAAGCCTGTAATCCCAGCACTTTGGGAGGCCGAGACGGGCGGATCACGAGGTCAGGAGATCGAGACCATCCTGGCTAACCCGGTGAAACCCTGTCTCTACTAAAAAATACAAAAAACTAGCCGGGCGAGGTGGCGGGCGCCTGTAGTCCCAGCTACTCAGGAGGCTGAGGCAGGAGAATGGCGTAAACCTGGGAGGCGGAGCTTGCAGTGAGCTAAGATCCGGCCACTGCACTCCAGCCTGGGCGACAGAGCGAGACTCTGTCTCAAAAAAAAAAAAAAAAAAAAAAAAAGATTAATGAGATGAATCATGAGATATAAATCGCTTTGGTTAAATAAGCCTACGTCCACTATTGTTGAAGATGGACAGGTGCACAAACAACATCAAGATGTTCTGAGTGTTGAAATAGGAGTATTCCTACATGCTACAATAGCCCAGAGGAAAATGCAATTCATTCTGTCTGTCTGTTTTGTGTTGGAGTAAAAGGTTTATTTTTCTGGTATGCAGTCCTGATTCCTGGTTATTTGTATATGAAGCATTCGGGTTCACTTAAAGTGGAGGTCTAGGGGCCAGGCTTTTTTTTTTTTTTTTTTTTTTTTTTGAGACGGAGTCTCGCTCTGTCGCTCGGGCTGGAGTGCAGTGGCCGGATCTCAGCTCACTGCAAGCTCCGCCTCCCGGGTTTACGCCATTCTCCTGCCTCAGCCTCCCAAGTAACTGGGACTACAGGCGCCCGCCATCTCGCCCGGCTAGTTTTTTGTATTTTTTAGTAGAGACGGGGTTTCACCGTGTTCGCCAGGATGGTCTCGATCTCCTGACCTCGTGATCCACCCGTCTCGGCCTCCCAAAGTGCTGGGATTACAGGCTTGAGCCACCGCGCCCGGCGGGGCCAGGCTTTTAAGTCAGGCAGGGTAGGGGTACAGGGAGCAGAGAAAGGAGTACAATCGAACACTATGCAGAAATGCAGAGTATGCTTAGAGTATAGAGGGCAGAGCAAAAAAAGAGGAGGCAGAAAGACTAGCTGGGGTGGGATATAGACAGGCTTAAGCACCTCCACCTCACAGAATTTGGACTAAAATTGGGGCATAAAATATTTTTGTTAAACAAAGGAGATTTTATTTTATTTTTATCATTATTTTGAAACCGGTTCTTGCTCTGTCACTCAGGGTGGAGTGCAGTGGCACAAGGTGCATCTGGGGCTCAAGCCATCCTCCTGCCTCAGCCTCCCTAGTAGCTGAGACTAATACAGGGAGTAGAAAGAAATTATTTAGGCAGATAGTGAGGGCAAATGAGTCCTCAGCAGAGCTTCCCTTCTAACAAAAAGCAGTCTAAGAAATTATTTTTCTCCTAACAAAAAGCAGCCTGAAAAATTTAGCTGCAAACTTAGGTAAGCAAGCTGGAACATTGCACAGGGGAATGCTGGCAGCTGTGCCAATAGAAAAGGGCTATCTTGGGGGCCAGGCATATCCATCATGGAAGCTTTATCTTCCATTTTGTTAGCACACGTATAGTAGCAAAGAAGTGGCAACACGGCACAGCTTAGGCTGAAAACCTGCCTGCATAATAAAAGAGTAGGGTGGGGGCTGCCAGAAAATTGTGCCCCATACAAATGGCACACCTGGTCCTAACCAGTTTTTTGTGCCCTATGTAGATCAGACACCACTTTCCAACCAGCTCATCTATAAAACCTTCTGCATTTCACCATAGATCGACACCCCATTTTTCTGGGACCCCTCTCTGTAGCAGAGAGCTATTCTCTTTCTTTTGCCTATTAAACTTCCCGTTCTTAACCTCACTCTTTGTGTGTCCACATCCTTGATCTCTGTGGCTGTGAGGCAATGAACCTGGGGTTTTACCCCAGACAATGAGGCTACTTCAATACAGGTGCATGCCACCACAGTCAGCTAATTTTTAAATATTTTTTAGAGACAGAATGTGAACCTAAAATATTTGAGATAGGTCTCAATCAATTTAGAAAGTTTGGTGTGCCAAGCTTAAGCAGGTACCCATGACACAGCCACATCAGAAGGTCCTGATTACATGTACCCAAGGTGGTCAGGGTACAGCTTACTTATATTCATTTTAGGGAGACATGAGACATCAATCAATATGTGTAATATGTACACTGATTCAGTCCCAAAAGATGGAACAATTCAAAGTGGGGAGTGGTGTGGGGAGGCTTTTAGGTCATAGGTAGATAAAATACAAAAGGCTGCATTCTTTTGAGTCCTTAATCAGCATTTCACTGAATACACAATTTAGTCTGGCTCAGTGAATCTGCATTTTTACATAAACAATAGGGGAGGCCAGGCACAGTGGCTCATGCCTGAAATCCCAGCACTTTAGAGGCTGAGGCGAGCCGATCACCTGAGGTCATGAGTTCAAGACCAGCCTGGCCAACATGGTGATACCTCATGTCTAGTAAAATGTAAAAATTAGTTGGGCATAATGGCGGGTACCTGTAATCCCAGCTACTTGGGAGGCTGAGGCATGACAATCACTTGAACCCAGGGGGCGGAGGTTGCAGTGAGCTGAGATCACGCCATTGCACTCCAGTCTGGGCAACAAGAGCGAAACTCTCTCTCAAAAAAACAAAAACAAACAAAACAAAACGAAACAAAAACAATAGGGCAGAGGAAACAATCAGATATGCATTTGTCTGAGGTAAGCAGAGAGATGACTTTCTGTCCTGCATGTGTGAAGATCATCTATCAATTTACATTGCCAGGGTGAAATTCAACAGGACTGTTTTCGGGTAAAGATCTTGAGACCCACAAGGAATTTCCCTGTGGGCAAATTGTGAGGAGGATATGCAGCTTTTAAAAATCTTTGTAGCTATCTTATTGGGGAATAAATTGGAAGGCAGGTTTGCCTGACATAGTTCCCAGCTTGACTTTCCCCTCGCTTAGTGATTTTAGGGTCTGAGATTCATTTTCCTTTCACAGGGTATCACTATGTTGCCCAGGCTGGTCTCAAACTCCTGGGCTGAAGTGATCCTCCCACTTTGGCCTCCCAAAGTGCTGGCATTACAGATGTGAGCCATCGTGCCCAGCCTATTTCATTATTATTATTGTTATTATTATTATTATTATTTTATTTATTTTTATTTTTGAGACAGAATCTCGTTCTGTCTCCAGGCTGGAGTGCAGTGGTGCTATCTCGGCTCACTGCAACCTTTGCCTCCCACCTTCAAACCATTCTCCTGCCTCAGCCTCCCGAGTAGCTGGGACTACAGGCTTGTACCACCATGCCCAGCTAATTTTTGTATTTTTAGTAGAGACAGGGTTTCACCATGTTGGCCAGGATGGTCTCGATCTCTTGACCTCGTGATCCGCCCCCCTCGGCCTCCCAAAGTGCTGGGATTACAGGCGTGAGCCACCACGCCTGGCCGAGACAGAATCTCTGTCACCCACAATGGAGTGCAGTAATCCAATAATAGCTCACTGCAGCCTCAACCTCCCAGGGTCAAGTGATCCTTCCATCTCAGCCTCCCGAATAGCTGGGACCACAGGTGTGCACCACAATGCCTGGCTAAGTTTTTTATTTTTTTGTAGAGATGGGGTCTCACTATGTTGCCCAGGCTGGTCTTGAACTCCTGGGCTCAAGCAATTCTCCCACTTCAGCCTCTCAAAGTACTGGGATTACAGGCATGAGCCACCCTACTTAGTCTAAATAAATGATATTTTAAGAGAGTGGGAGCATAGAAGCAGGTCCTTTTGTGAAGCATATTAAAAATATCTAATAATGTTCACACATTGGTTTTGTAACTGCCCAGTGGGGTCATCTTGCCTGCTGCCTAGATACAGCCCATTTATCAAGACACAGGAGAAGTACAATACAGAGAGCGTTTAATACACAGAGAGCTGGCTAAACAGAAGACGGGAATTTTTTTTTTTTTTGAGACAGAGTCTTGCTGTGTCGCCCAGGCTGAAGTGCAGTGGCTCACTGCGACCTCCCACCTCCCGGGTTCAAGCAATTCTCCTGTCTCAGCCTCCCGAGTAGTTGGGATGCCACAGTGCCTGGCTAATTTTTTTTGTTTTTGTATTTTTAGTAGAGATGGGGTTTCACCATGTTGGCTAGGCTGGTATCGAACTCCTGACCTCGTGATCCACCCACCTTGGGCTCCCAAAGTGCTAGGATTACAGGTGTGAGCCACTGCACCTGCCTGGAGTTTTATTATTACTCAAATCAGCCTCCCAGAAAGTTTGGGTCTTTCAAGGATAGTTCGGCCCATGCCCAGGAATGACCAAGGGCAGTTTGGAAGTTAAAAGCCAAGATGAAGTTGGTTAGATCAGATCATTAATAAAGTGATCTAACTAACCGTTAGATTGCTGTTGACAATGTTTGCAAAGGCGGTTTCAATTCATTCCTGAAAGTTCACATTTTGGGAAAAGAAAATTTCCAAAATTTTGCAGAGGATGGAGGGTTAGGTTCCTTAAAAGATGGACATGTGTATTTCCTTTCCCTCTTCAATCACTGTTGCTAGGTTCAAGTAACTCTAAGGTGCCTCCTCCCCACAGTGTGCTGGGGACAGGATCTGCAAATTATCACACCCAGTCTTATCACCAGTCATATGACCTGTAGGCCATTCTCTGACCTCTAAACTTTCCATATCCATTGTTTCATGGGCTCTCAGGATCACATTCTTTTTCTTAGTCTCTTATTCATTGTATGTCTGCCTCACTCCGTGCCCCATAAGGGCATAAATATTACTGATCTTTTTAGCCTGACCAACATGGGGAAACCCCATCTTTACTAAAAACACAAAAATTAGCCAGGTATAGTGGTACACGCCTGTAATCCCAGCTACTTGGTAGGCTGAGGCACGAGAATCACTTGAACCCAGAAGGCTGAGGTTGCAGTGAGCCAAGATCGCGCCATTGCATTCCAGGCCTGGGTGACACAGCGAGACTCCATCTCAAAAAAAAAAAAAAAGAAAGAAAGAAGGAAAGAAAAAGAAAGAAAGAGACAGAAAGAAAGAAAGAAAGAGAAAGAAAGAAAGAGAGAAAGAAAGAAATTACTGGTCTTTAAAAATATGTTGACATTATTTCAGACATACAGAAAGGTTACAGGAAAAGTTCAAAGAATACTTGCATACTCTTCTCCAGTTGTTAATATTTTACATTTGCCACTTGTTTTATTTATTTTATTTTATGTATATACATTGTTATGGACTGAATTGTATGTTCTCCAAAATTCAGCGTTGACACTCTGACTTTGGAATGTGACTGTATTTGGAAATACGGCCTTTAAAACAATGACTAGGTTAAAATGGGGCTGTTAGGGTGGGCGCTAAATTAATCTTACTGGTTTCTTTATAAGAGGAGATTAAGACATTCAGGGAGGCCAGGCATGGTGGCTGATGCCTATAATCCCAGCACTTTGGGAGGCCAAGATGGGTGAATTCCTTGAGTCCAAGAGTTCAAGGCCAACCTGGGCAACATGGCGAAGCCCAGTCTCTACTAAAAATAGAAAAAAGGAGGCTGATGTGGTGGCGCGTGACTACAGTACCAGCTACTGGGGAGGCTGAGGTGGGAGGATCACCTGAGTACAGGAGGTTGAGGCTGCAGTGAGCTGAAGGCGCACCATTGCACTCCAGCCTGGGAAACGAGAGTGAGACTATATCTCAAAACAACAACAAAAGGTAAAATAATAAAAGATATTCAGAGAGAGATGTCAGGGTTGCATGTGCACACAGAAAAGGCCGTAACACAGCAAGCATGCAGCCCTCTGCAAGACAAAGACTGCAAGCCTCAAGAGAAACTAATCCTGCCAACACCTTGACCTTTGCTTCTAGCCTCCAGAACTGTTAGAAAATACATTCCTTTTTTTTTTTTTTTTTAGATCAAGTCTCACTGTTGCCCAGGTTAAAGTGAAGTGGTGCGATCTCGGCTCACTGCTACGTCCACCTCCTGGATTCTAGTAATTCTCCTGCCTCAGTCTCTCAAGATGCTGTGATTACAGGCATGTACCACCACGCCTGGCTAATTTTTGTGTTTTTAGTAGAGACAGGGTTTCATCATGTTGGCCAGGCTGGTCTCGGAATCCTGATCTCAGGTGATCCGCCTGCCTCAGCCTCCCAAAGTGCTGGGATTGCAGGTGTGAGCCAATGCACTCAGCCCATTTCTGTTGTTTAAACGACTCAGTCTGTGTTATTTTGTTATGGCAGCCCTAGCCAACTCATATATACAAAACATTATTTTTTTTCTGAACTATTCAAAAGTAAGTTGCAGACATGGTCATTTAGTTCTAGAAGCAAGTGCAATATATTCTCTTACATTACCTCATGCGATTAGCTAACACTGATACAATGCTATTAGCTAGTTGCAGACTTTATTCATATTTTGCCAATTGTCCTATGATGTCATCTATAGCAAAAGAGAAAAAAAAAAGAAGAAAGAAAGAAAAAAAGAAAGACAAAAAGTTTTGGGTCCAGAATCCAGTCCAGAATCAAACAGCATTTAGCTATCATGTCTAGGTTCCTTTAATGGAGAACAGTTTCTCATTCTTTGTCTTTCATGGCCTTGGAGCTGTCAAGAGTACAAGCAATTTATCTTGTAGAATATCTCTCACTTTGGGCTTGTCTGATATTTCCTTGTGAATAGATTAAGATCTCCTAGTGTGTTCCAAAGCTTTAGAACTGTTTTGGTTTTTTTTTTTTTTTCCTGGACAGTTTTTTTTTTTTTGAGACGGAGTCTCGCTCTGTCGCCCAGGCTGGAGTGCAGTGGCCGGATCTCAGCTCACTGCAAGCTCCGCCTCCCGGGTTCACGCCATTCTCCTGCCTCAGCCTCCAGAGTAGCTGGGACTACAGGCGCCTGCCACCTCGCCCGGCTAGTTTTTTGTATTTTTTTAGTAGAGACGGGGTTTCACCAGGTTAGCCAGGATGGTCTCGATCTCCTGACCTTGTGATCCGCCCGTCTCGGCCTCCCAAAGTGCTGGGATTACAGGCTTGAGCCACCGCGCCCGGCCCCTGGACAGTTTTAACATTCTGGGTCTGTGATCTTTCTCCTCAATGTGAAATGAGGAATCTGTAACTGTTTTTAGGAGACTCATTGGTTTAGGAAAATCACTTTATTAAATTTACAGGCTTGTTAAGAGCTACGAAGTGATGTGTCTCCTCAATGGATCCTATCAGAAGGCACATATGTGTGTTCCATTACTGGGTAGTGCTAACTTTTATCACGTGGTTGAGGCAGTAACTGTCAGGTTTCTTCACTGTAAATTTACCATGTTCCTTTCCTTCCTGGAGGCTAGAAGAAAAGGTCAAGGTGTTGACAGGATTGGTTTCTCCTATTCTTTTTTTTTTTTTTTTTGAGACAGAGTCTCTCTCTGTCCCTGGGGCTGAAGTGCAGTGGCGCAATCTCGGCTTACTGCAACCTCTGCCTCCCGGATTCAAGCGATTCTCGTGCCTCAGTCTCCCAGTAGCTGGGATTACAGCGTCCGCCACAATGCTCAGCTAATTTTTTTGTGTTTTTAGTAGAGACGGGGTTTCAACACCCTGTCCAGGCTGGTCTCGAACTCCTGACCTCAGGTGATCCGTGCGCCTTGGCCTGCCAAAGTGCTGGGGATTACAGGTGTGAGCCACCGCGCCCTGCCCTCCTTAAGTTTCTTTGTGGGAGAGATACTTTGAGACGATGCAAAAAGTTTGCGGGAAAGAATAAAGGAAGCCCAGTTGAATCTGAATTCCAGATAAGCCATAAATAAAGTATAAATATGACCCCCCAAAGTGTTTATCTAAAATTCTAATTTGATTGGGCATCCTGTGTCTTTATTTGCTAGGTCTGGCAACCCTATATGTAAATATCTTGCTCCTTATCCAACTTTCACCCAGTTATTTTGACATCTATTGCTGCTTCTGAATCAGTTTTTACTATGATTTTGCTAAATGGTGATTTTCTAACTCCATACTTCCTTTTACTTTTATTCATTGGTATTCTATCAGGTTGTCTTTTCATCCACCCTTTACAGCGCTTGGCACACAGTAGGCGCTCATATAATTGTTCAACGAATGAATGAATGAACTTTTCTCTTGTGTTGTCCGGGCTTCCGTGACACTAGCGGCGACAGGCAGGAGCTTGACTTCCTCAGCCATTCACGGCATGTTGCCGAGGCTTCAGAGCCTTACAGGACCTCGCTCCAAGCTCTTCTTGCTCCAATCAAAAACAGGGCTCTTTCGGACTTCGCTTACGTTTAATAAAGAAAATCGGTTGGCCCCTTCGGCTCCAGCTGGCTCAACAGACAGCCAGTGGCGTGTGGCGGGGACCAATGGGTGGCGGAGGGAGGCGGGGCCTGCCACGAGGCCGCAGTATAACCGCGTGGCCCGCGCGCGCGCTTCCTTCCCGGCGCGGTCACCGGCGCGGTCACCGGCGCGGGCTATGGCTGCAACTTCCTTCATGTCCGCGTTGGCTGCCCGGCTACTGCAGCCCGCGCACAGCTGCTCCCTTCGCCCTCGCCCCTTTCACCTCGCGGCAGTTCGGTAAGAGGGTCAGGGAGCTTGGTCAGCGCGGAAAGCTGAGGGGAACGGAGGGCGAGGGGCACGCCGGGCCCCCGAGGGACACCGAGGGAAGTCCTTCCCGAACATCTCTGCCCCGGCAGTGGTGGCCGCCGAGGGGTGTGGCGAGGCGATGTGGCACCGAGTGCCGCCGCAGCCCTCGACTGGGGCGCTTGCTCGGCGCGAAGGGCTGGGACCCGAAGCCTGCCTTTCGGAGGGAGCCGCTCTTCCGCGACTCGGGGCGTCGCCGGGGCCCGTGAACAGTCGGCGGGAGTGACGGGGGTGGCGTGCGGAGCGAAGGCGCCGGTTTACGCGGGGCCTTTCGACAGCTGCCGGCCGCGCCTGGCTGAGAGTCGTCCGGGGGAGAGCAGGCGAGGGTTCCAAAAGAGCAGCCCTCGGCGAGCTGTCCCTTGCAGGGACCCTAGCGGCGGAGGGCGCTGCTGCAGCTGATGAAATCGCGGAGCCGACTTGCTCGGGGTCCCCGCGCCGCCCTCCTCCCTCCGGCAGTGGGAGTGGCCCGCGCTGCCGCCGCTCCTCCCGGAGCGTGAACGGACTCTGGACACCCTGGATTTGTCTGCAGCCCACCCGAGCCGGTCAGTACCAGGCTGCGTACAGAGAGGTGACAAACACCCAGGAGGCACCCAGGGCCTTAGGAAAAGGGGGAATGGAGGGTGACAAGTACCCACGTTTCAGCGGTACTTGCAGAATTTCAGTTTTACAAGATGAAGAGTTCTGGAGATGGATGGTGCTGATGGTTGCACAACATACGAACGTATTTAATACCACAGAACTGCACTTAAAAATGGTTAAGATGGGCCGGGCATGGTGACACGCGCCGAGGCTGAGGCACGAGAATCGCTTGAGCCCGGGAGTTCGAGGCTGCAGTGAGCCATGATTACGCCACTGCACTCCAATCTGGGCGACAAAGCGAGACCTTGTCTCAAAAAAAAAAAAAAAAAAAAGGTGGTAAGATTTAGGTTATGTGAATTTTACCACAGTAACAAATTGGGAAAAATATACCCGGGAGGAGGAAAGGAAAAGCTCTATTTGCATTTTTGGATTTCCTTGGGAAGGTGGTTTGGTCGGTCATTAGAGCGTTGGCATTGTTGGCATTGTTAGAGCCCTGCACCTTATGACATCAGCCCCTTCTTTTTTTCATCTAACGTTCACTGTGTGCCAGACATTTTTTTATGCCAAGCTTTGCGAATTCAGAGATAAAAACTGTTTTTAATGGAGCTCATGTTCCTGACAAGAGGCGGAACACGTGTGTAATTTCCAGTCAGTGCAGAAATGCTGTTAGAAATATTTCAAAGGCGCTGCTTGTTGGAGCAATGAGTTCTTGAGACGTAGGAGGGGACTTTCAGGGTTTTCCCTGGTCTGACTCTGACCTCCCCCATATTTCGTTACTGTGTGTTCTCTCCCCCTCTCTTCCTGAGTGCTGGCCTCATGTGACTGTGGACCAGACCTTTCCTAGGCTTCCATGGTCCAAAAGAGATTTATAAAGATGCTCTCACTCACTAAAGAACTGGGCCAGTTTGCCAACACTCTCCAATAACAAATGCTCTTTTCGCTACCTTTCAGAAAGAACAGTAAGCTTCATCCACATCTCTGAAAGCAATCCATATTATCTGTACTGCACATTTGCTATTTACAGTTCCCACATATTGCCTTCTTACTACTGCTTATTTTTAAAAATACTGCTTATTTTTAAATACTGCTTATTTTTAAAATGTTGTATCTTTTTGAAAATATGAGTCTGCATTCCTTTTTTTTTTTTTCTTTGTTGGTTGGTATGAGAGTTTCAGGAACATAAACCTATGGTTGGAGAAATTGTAGCCTAGGAGACTGGGGTTATGAAGTCAATGGACTTTAGAGGCAGAATTTGCCTTTGAATCTTGTTTCTACTATCCTCAGTTTCATCTTCTGTATAACAGTGTTATTATAATAGTCCCAAGGTGACAGAGTAATATATGTTAAAGTCTAAGCAAAACACCTAGTGTTTAATAGATGTTTGTTCCATTTTCCCTTGTGTCTTCCTTCACTCATTACTTTTCCCATTAATAATTGATAACAACTCTTCCCTAAATCACTTGATTTTGAATTGTAAAATGCCCTGATACTAATTTCTCATGGAAAATTACAGTACTGTAAGCTGTTGAATTAAAAGGAAAGTGAAGATGCTACTCACTTGGATTTTAGTTTTGAATTTTATTTTATTTTTTGAGACGGAGTCTCACTTTGTTGCCCAGGCTGGAGTGCAATGGTGCAATCTTCGCTCACTGCAACCTCTTGCCTCCTTCCTGGGTTCAAGCTGTTCTCCTATCTCAGCCTCCCAAACAGCTGGGACTATAGGCGCACACTACCATGCCCTGCTAATTTTTGTATTTTTAGTAGAGACGGGGTTTCACCATGATGGCCAGGCTGGTCTCGACCTCCTGACCGCAAGTGATCCATCCGCCTTGGCCTCCCGAAATGTTGGGATTACAGGCGTGAGCCACAGTTTTGGATTTTATTTGAACAGTCCTCTTGACTTCTTCCTATTCTGTTGATTACGTATTTTAATGGGAATTTTTCTTTTTTATGTATTTTTCTTTTTTTTTTTGGCAGGGGAGTCTCTCTCTTGGTGAGGTTGGAGTGCAGTGGTGCAATCATGGCTTACTGCAGCCTTGACCTCCTGGGCTCAAGTGATCCTCCCACTTCAGCTTCCTGAGTAACTGGGACCCCAGGAGCATACCACCATGCCTGGCTAATTTTTTTTTTTTAACTTTTAGTAGAGATGGGGTCTCGCCATGTTGCCCGTGCTAGGCTTGAACTTGGCCTCCCAAAATGCTGGGATTACAAGTCTTGTGCCACCATAACCAGCCCTGGGAATTTTTTCTAAACACATCTGTGAACGCATTTAATTCTGGGATAACCACTAGCTAATATAGTTACAATTTTGGATTCCCCGTGGGACTTAGCTGACTTTCCATTTCCCTGTTTATTTTGGGGTAGCAGTTAATCTGCCCCTTGGCAAAAGAGATGATGCTAAATTAGTTAATGACTCACTCCCAAGGCTGTATTTCACATTTTGCAGAGTTGTGGGAGGCAGAGGAGGGCTGACAGTTTTACTGTGAAAGATACTCACTGCAAGTGACTTTGTTTTTGATTCTTGTTACTCTTTGACTGTTTTTCATTCTTTCTTTTTCTTTTCTTTTTTTTTTTTTTTTTAAGCAAATTGGCATAACATCAAGAACCTGCTTTTGGAAGCAAAGCTGGGGACTTGGAACACTGGCTTTTCCCAGAACCCTGTGTCCTTAACTTTAGTATATGATTTTATCTGAATGTGCTCATACCATTTTCTCTAAGTTTACTGCTTTCAAAAGAAATTTTTATGAGGTGCAAGCTAAGTCATTCTCACTGAGTATTTATATATACATATAGTATACATACTTATATATATCTCCTTATGAGTATGTGTAAGTATATTTTAAGGATATGTGTGTATGTGTGCATATATATACATATATACAAAACGAAGAGAAAAGAGTAAGAAATTAGTTTTATTGAACATATATGCCTGGCACGTTATATATGTTTGTTATTTCATTCAATATAAATGACTGTTCTAAGCCCTTTTAAAGTAGTCTTTGACTCTGTAGTGTTCCAGGATTAGGAATGTATTTTTGGCCTGCGGTGGGCATTCCAGGTACTAATATAAATCAGGAATGTTGCCAGGTATATTTGTATCAGCAAACCCCCCCACTGTCTTTTTCTTTTCTTTCTTTCTTTTTTTTTTGAGACAGAGTCTCTATCTGTTGCCCAGCCTGGAGTGCAGTGGCACGATCTCTGCTCACGGCAATCTCTGTTCAATGCAATCTCTGTCTCCCGGGTTCAATCGATTCTCCTGCCTCAGCCTCCCAAGTAGCTGGGACTACAGGTGTGTGCCACCATGCCTGGCTAATTTTTTGTGTTTTTAGTAGAGAGGGTTTCACCATGGGAGCCAGGATGGTCTCAATCTCCTGACCTCGTGATCTGCCCGCCTTGGCCTCCCAAAGTGTTGGGATTACAGATGTGAGCCACTGCTCCCAGCCTGCAAAACCCTTTTAATGAAGTCCCCTTCGACTCTAATTCTGAAATGGAATTGTGAATATTAATATGTTTTCAATTTTTTCATATACCATGGGTATAATTAAATGCTATTATATGTTGTGCCATGCTAGTATCATTATGTAAAATCTGGGTAAAAGTATTTGATTTGCTTAAGATTATGATAGCTTTTTTCTTTTTTTGAGATGGAGTCTTGCTCTGTCACACAGGTTGGAGTGCAGTGGTGGGATCTCGGCTCACTGCAACCTATGCCTCCTGGGTTCAAGATACTCTCCTACCTCAGCTCCCGAGTAACTGAGATTACAATTACAGGCTTCTGCCACCATGCCTGGCAAATTTTTGTATATTTAGTAGAAGTGGGGTTTCGCCATGTTGGCCAGGCTGGTCTTGAACTCCTGACCTCAAGTGATTTGCCCGCCTTGGCTTCCCAAAATGCTGGGATTACAGGCATGAGCCACCGTGCCCAGCCAGATTATAATAACTGAATACTTCACAAGATGCAATACAGATTAAGATTAAGTTTAGATATAAGATTATTGCATTATATCTAAGATGTTGAGATTTGGTTTAAAGTTGGTATTTAATCATAATGCAATAAAAAGCACTTATTGAAGGCCTAAAGATTGTGAATGCTTTAAAATCCCATTTAAATTAGCAGTTACTGCCTGGGTGCAGTGGTGGGTGCCTGTATTCTCAGCTACTCAGGAGGCAGAAGCTGGAGAATTGCATAAACCTGGGAGGCTGCAGTGAGCTGAGATCATGCCACTGCACTCCAGCCTGGGCAACAGAGCAAGACTCTTGTCTCAAAATAAATAAATAAATAAATTAGCAGTTATCTTGAGAATTAATTTTATCTGACCCTATAGGTTATTCAGTACCTTGATGTTAGGTTTTAGAATAAAGAGGAGATTGCTTCGTTGGTCTTGAGGTTAGAGCAGTCTTCATGACAGCAAGGACAGAGATCTAAAGGGAAAGGCTTTTTCAAATGGGATCATTTTACTTACGGAAGAGATGCTCATTTTATTTTATTTTATTTTTATATTTTATTTTATTTTATTTTATTTTGAGATGGAGTCTTCCTGTGATGCCCAGGCTAGAGTGCAGTGGGGCGATATCAGCTCACTGTAACCTCTGCCTCCTGGGTTCATGCGATTCTCCTGCCTTAGCCTCCCGAGTAGCTGGGATTACAGGCATGCGCCACCATGCCCAGCTAATTTTTGCATTTTTAGCAGAGAGGGGGTTTCGCCATGTTGACCAGGCTGGTCTCGAAGTCCTGACCTCAGGCAATCCACCCGCCTCGGTCTCCTAAAGTGCTGGGATTACAGGCATGAGTCATCGCGCTGGGCCAGATGCTTATCTTTAAGTAATGGGCACTTTATTGTAAGGACGTGTGAAAATAGGAAAACTGGGACTGTTCCATATTTGGGCTTCATGGAACCCGGGAAGAGCTGCATAAGCAGTTCACTTTGGGAAGAGACAGCCTTTCGCACAGCTGAACGTGGTTTTGGGAACTGGAGGTTCTTCTAGATCCTGATTTTTCTTCTTGCTCCCCACCCCAGCAACAGTTTTTTGATTTCTTATCCTGTTGTCTCCCATTGGTGTGACTATTCTGTCTCTTCTTTCTGTCTATGTTCTGTGGTTCTAGTTTGAACTGCCTCAGGGACGAGCTCTTACTGGTTCAGCTAACTCTCACTGCTCTGTTGAGCTAAGCTTTTGCACCAACTGGACCACTGGGCAGCCTAGAGATTGTTGGTTGCCCTTGGCGTCAGATACTCCTGGTCTGTCAGCTTTGGATGATGTGGTGGGGCCCCTGGGAAGAGCACATTGCCAACTGTGAGAAGGAGCTTCCTCCAGTCCCCTGCCCTGCCCTGCCCCTATTCTTACCAGGAAAGTCTTCCCCAGAAGGGACTGCGGGGAGTGGTATTCATTTTGATGTTTGACTTGTCCAGTATATTGTTTGTTTGTTTGTTTGTTTGTTTGTTTTTGAGACAGAGTCTAGCTCTGTCACCCAGGCTGGAGTGCAGTGGCATAATCTCAGCTCACTGCAACCTCTGCCTCCCGGGTTCAAGTGATTCTCCTGCCTCAGCCCCCTGAGTAGCTGGGATTACAGGCGTCCACCACCACACCCAACTAATTTTTGTATTTTCAGTAGAGATGAGGTTTCACTGTGTTGGCCAGGCTGGTCTCAAACTCCTTACCTCGTGATCTGCCCTCCTCAGCCTCCCAAAATGCTGGGATTACAAATGTGAGCCACCACGCCTGGCCTGATATTGTTTGTTTATTCAACTACAGAATATAATTTATCTATTTAAAAGCACCATAAAAATGGAGTCAATTGACTGGGAAATGATTTGAAATACATGCCTTGGCCGGGCGCGGTGGCTCAAGCCTGTAATCCCAGCACTTTGGGAGGCCGAGATGGGTGGATCACGAGGTCAGGAGATCGAGACCATCCTGGCTAACACGGTGAAACCCCGTCTTCTACTAAAAAATACAAAAAACTAGCCGGGCGTGGTGGCGGGTGCCTGTAGTCCCAGCTACTTGGGAGGCTGAGGCAGGAGAATGGCGTGAACCCGGGAGGCGGAGCTTGCAGTGAGCTGAGATCCGGCCATTGCACTCCAGCCTGGGCGGCAGAGCAAGACTCCGTCTCAAAAAAAAAAAAAAAAAAGAAATACATGCCTGGCTGCTAACAACAGGGGCAAAACACGAACTACAAATGGCATATAAGCAGATAAGAAGAACTATTTAACCTCATGGTGAGGGGTCACACAACTGCAAAATAAAACTGTAAAAAACTTAGTAATGATCAGGGCTCAGAGTGGTGTAGCAGTTAAGAGCCCAAACTGATGTGAGACTCAGCTTGACCAAGCACTAGCTGTCAGTCACTTAAACTCTGAGCTTCATCAACTTTATCCCCCTCCATATGTAGCTGGATATATTTATTTCTTTAGCAGAGACAGGGGTTTTGCCTTGTTGCCCAGCCTGGTCTCAAACTCCTGGGCTCAAGCCATCTTCCCGCCCTGGCCTCCCAAAGTGCTGGGATTACGGGCATAAGCCACTACACCTGGCAGAATTTTTGTTTTTATAAAAATTCAAGTTATTTGGTTTTGTGACTCTGTTGCCTTCTGCAGAAATGAAGCTGTTGTCATTTCTGGAAGGAAACTGGCCCAGGAGATCAAGCAGGAAGTGCGGCAGGAGGTAGAAGAGTGGGTGGCCTCAGGCAACAAGCGGCCACACCTGAGCGTGATCCTGGTTGGCGAGAATCCTGCAAGTCACTCCTACGTCCTCAACAAAACCAGGGCAGCTGCAGATGTGGGTATGTGTCCTTTTGAGACCTCGAATGCTGTTCAGTTGAGGTTTATATGAGGCAAAGTCCATTGTAATTTATGATTTCTTTTTTCTGATTAGGAAACCCGAGCAGAGGAGGCTAATGTGATTGAACTGTATCCCAAAACTTTGTCATAGGAAATCAGACTGTATCTTTCGGGGTTTATAGACTAGGACAGGAGATACTTACTGGTTGGTATTCTCTGTAGCTTCTGGAAAGAATGTAAGGCACGTTCTGTTCTTAGTCTTTCCATTTGATAGGTGACCCTGAATACATTTTACATTTGCTTTCCTTGAGCAATAATGGGTCTCCAGCAGAGGTGTTCGAGTGTTTGCAGTTTAAAGCCTTAGAGGTTTAGGGGGCATGACTGAACAATACAGTATTAGGAGATCTCAGTGATGAGGTCAGGAACACAGTCATAGATTTGAAGGAAATGACTCTTGACTTCTGGGAAAGAGCTTTCAAGTTCTTCACCGATTGGTTCTAAAGCCAAACGTGCAGTTTAGAAGCAGTTCGGGTCTGGATGATGGGGTTTGTGTTCTAGGCCTCATGGTACCACAGATTACTATGTGTCTGTGGACAAGAGGCGGGTGGGCAGACTCAGATATGCCTCTGCCTGCCCATCTGTGGGCCCGTGGTCTGAGCATGAGCAGCAGGTGGCCTTTCCTTCTGAAGGGCTGTGAAACCACTGGCATGGCTGGGAGGGGTTACTGGCCTGTGAGCCCGTGGTTTCCTCTATTCTTTACCATTGAGGATTGAGGCCTCCTGCTCTTTTAATGGAAAGCCTTTAGAAACTTCTAGAAAATGGCAAGCCATGGCTTTTTTTTTTTTTTTTTTTTTTTGAGATGGTGTTTCTCTCTCGTTGCCCAGGCCAGAGGACAATGGCGCAGTCTCGGCTCTCCACAACCTCCGCCTCCTGCCTCAGCCTCCCGAGTAGCCGGGATTACAGGCATGCGCCACCATGCCTGGCCAATTTTGTATTTTCAGTTGAGATGGGGTTTCTCCCTGTTGGTCAGGCTGGTGTCAAACTCCCCGACCTCAGGTGATCCGCCCGCCTCGGCCTCCCAAAGTGCTGGGATTACAGGCGTGAGCCACTGTGCCTGGCCAAGCCATGGCATTTTAAGACATTGGGAGGTAGTGTGGTGCAGAAAAAAAGAACATGGATTTTGAAACCAGAAAGACTGGCTGTATTATTAGCTCGCTTATTTATTTATTTATTTAGACATGAGTCTTGCTTGCTCTGTTGAGCCGGCTGGAATGCAGTGGTGAGATCTCAGCTCACTGCAACTCCCACCTCCCAGGTTCAAGCGATTCTCCTGCCTCAGCCTACTGAGTAGCTGGGACTACAGGCACCCACCACCATGCCCGGCGAATGTTTTGTATTTTTAGTAGAGACGGGTTTTCACCGTGTTAGCCAGGATGGTCTCCATCTCCTGACCTCATGATCCGCCGGTCTTGGCCTCCCAAAGTGCTGGGATTACAGGCATGAGCCACGCGCCTGGCCTAGCTCGCTTATTTTTAAATCTCTCTGAGCCTCAGTCTGTCTGTAAAATAAGGTTAATGAGGATTGCATAGAATGAGGTATACAGGATGTGTTAAGCTAGTATTCTCTAGTGTATATATTTGTGAAGTTACTTTTTTAGGTTCCTTGAGCTACTTCAGCTTCTAGGGATGGGTGTGATGATACAAAACCTGTATGGTAGCCAAGTATGGTAGGCAACATAGCAGTGCTCATTAAATGCCTCAAAAATATTTTTAACCTCAAAATTTCCTATAATAGGAATAAACAGTGAGACAATTGTGAAACCAGCTTCAATTTCAGAGGAAGAATTGTTGAATTTAATCAATAAACTGAATAATGATGATAATGTAGATGGCCTCCTTGTTCAGCTGCCTCTTCCAGGTGAGTTTTGGACTCTACCATTTAAATGATTGCTGCTGCTTCTGCTCCTCCCCCTCCCCCTCTCCCTCCCTCTCTTCCTCTCCCTCCCTCTCTGCCTCTCCCTCCCCCTCCCTCTCCCTCTCCTTTCCTTGTCTCACTCTGTCACCCAGGCTGGAGTGCAATGGTACAATCATAGCTTATTGCATGCTCAAGCTCCTGGGTTCAAGGGATCCTCCTGCCTCAGCCTCCCACATAGCTAGGACTATAGGTGTGTGCCACCATGCCCAGCTACTTTTTATATTTTTCCTAGAAATGGAAGTCTTTCTGTGTTGCCTGGGCTGGTCTTGGACTCCGTGCTTCCCAAGTGCTGGAATTACAGGCATGAACTACCATGCCCTACCTAAAATGATTTCTGAGGAGTAAAAAGGCCTTGTTATTTTATACACCTGGCTCTTCATGTGGATTTGGCTTAAAGGCAAAGTAAATGCAAAAGAGTGAATATTTTATTAGAATGGGACAGACCAACTCAGAATACCCATTACCCCTTGATTTAGTATTGTGGTCTTGATATAAAGGACAGTGGAGGGAAGCAACTGATAGATGATACTGGCTTTGCTATTGGTGTTTGGCTTTGCTTATGCGAGTTCCTTCCATGCAGATGAAGTACATCTCGGAGGCAAGCTGTAGAAGAATGGATTTCCTTGAGGAAGCAGATAAGCTGGAGTCAGGCAGTGCTGACTGTGAGGTGGTGATTTAAGGCAACTGCCGATTTCTTTTTCAGAGCATATTGATGAGAGAAGAATCTGCAATGCTGTTTCTCCAGACAAGGATGTTGATGGCTTTCATGTAATTAATGTAGGGCGAATGTGTTTGGACCAGTATTCCATGTTACCGGCTACCCCATGGGGTGTTTGGGAAATAATTAAGCGAACTGGTAGGTATACCCAGAATTGTATGTCTGTTAATATTATAAAAGTAGTACCTGCAAATGGTAAAAACTCATAATACAGTCCCAAAGAGTGGAAACCCCACCCCATATCCTCTAGTCATACTCCCCAGAGTTTACCTCTCTTAACAGTTTTGTTTTTTGTTTTTTGTTTTTTTTTGAGACAGGGTCTTGCTCTGTGACCCAGGCTGGAGTGCAGAGGCGTAATCTTGGCTCACTGCAGCCTCCGCCTCCCGGGTTCAAGTGATTCTTGTGCCTCAGCCTCCTGAGTAGCTGGGACTACAGGCACACGCCACCATGCCCAGCTAATTTTTTTATTTCTAGTAGAGACAGGTTTCACCACATTGGCCAAGCTGGTCTCGAACTAACCTCAAGTGATCCGCCCCCTCACCTCCCAAAGTACTAGGATTAGAGGCATGATCCATCGTGCCTGCCCTTAACAGTTGCCTATGACAGTTTTTGCTTTTAATCTGGAAGCCTCGGTGAGGGAAACTTTCTTTTTTTCTTTTTAATCTTTTCTTTAAGAGTCAAAGGTTTCACCATGCTGCCAGGCTGGTCTCAAACTCCTGGCCTCAAGCAATTCTCCTACCTTAGCCTCCCTGGCCTCAAGCAATCCAACCTCCTGCTGGGATTACAGGTGTGAGCCACCACCCCAGCCCTCAGTGAAGGAAATTTAAGATTTAATAGTGGTGACAGTGCACATTCCTGTAACATTTTGTAGCCTATAGTATGCTTTCTCCTATTTTCTTTTAGCCCTTATGTGTAGCAAGTTACAGCTCCAGTTGACTGATGAGGCAGTAAGCTCAGTGACTTCACTATCAAAATTGGCTTCATGTTCTAGGCCATCTGACTTTGTTTTGCTTTGGACTGGCACTACTTTTAATGTAAACACATGTATTTTTATAGGTATTCCAACCTTAGGGAAGAATGTGGTTGTGGCTGGAAGGTCAAAAAATGTTGGAATGCCCATTGCAATGTTACTGCACACAGATGGGGCGCATGAACGTCCCGGAGGTAAGGAAATTGCTTTCAGGGAACACTGTCCTTTTTTCCCCATGTAAGAACTCTCAGAAGCCATCCTGTGCATGTTTGGAAGTATTAACTGTGTTATACTTTGTATTTGTTGAAATTTTGTTAACAGATAATTCAGGGAGTAACCTTTGTAGAGAAGCTGCACCCAGTGTCACCTGAGTTTATTATTCATTTATCATGTAACTAGCTTCAGAAATAAACTTAAGTTTTGAGTATAAGCATGATTATAGGCAATTAGAAAATTTCAGCTATAGCTTTGATAGCTGGAGCTAAGGAGCAGTTCTTATTCAAAGATACTGTGTCATTTAGTGGAAAAAATCTTAAGCCGTTGCAAAGGATTGAATTGATATGACTGTAATGTGTCCTGTCAAGTTCTGTTAATTGGTTCTAAGGTAAAGCCTCGTCAATCTGTTATCACATAATTATTGTAATAATGACCTTACATGATTATATCAGAAATAATGGCAAAACTATACTTTCAACAATCTTCAACATACTTAAAACAACCTTGAGTAATTCTAGTGATATTTTGCTTAGAAAAGGTAAAATTCTTGAAAGGCTTTAAAAATACGATGAATAAATTTAATTATATGACTCAAAACAGTCGAGCTAGGACCAATGGTTTAAAGCTATATGAAATTAGGTATTAATTTGAAAAAACTAAATGACAATTAGCTGTCCAGAAAATATGGCACAAGCCATTAAGTCAGTTTTTTGTTTGTTTGTTTTTGGAGAGGGAGTCTTGCTCTGTTGCCCAGGCTGGAGTGCAGTGGCACAATCTTGGCTCACTGCAACCTCCACCTCCCAGGTTCAAGCGATTCTTGTGCCTCAGCCTCCCAAGAAAGCTGTGATTACAGCCATGCACCACCACACCCAGCTAATTTTTGTATTTTTAGTAGAGATGGGGTTTCACTATGTTGGCCAGGTTGGCCTTGAACTCCTGACCTCATGATCTGCCCACCTTGACCTCCCAAATGCTGGGATTACAGGCGTGAGCTACCGCACCATTGTTGAGTTTCTACAGTGACTTGACTAGTTGAGACCTAACCCAGTCCCAGCTTTGTGTCAGAAATCAAGACATCTATTGTTTTCTTTCTAGGTGATGCCACTGTTACAATATCTCATCGATATACTCCCAAAGAGCAGTTGAAGAAACATACAATTCTTGCAGATATTGTAATATCTGCTGCAGGTAAGAACACAAGGTGAATGGAGGGAAGGGCTTCACCTCAGAAGAGGAGGTTGTACCCCTCATCTTAGAATCGCCTGCCTAGCTACTATTCATCCTTCCCCTCGTGATGATTCTTTGAGCTGCCTACAAAGATGAGGATAGAGTTGTGATTGGAATACTGGTTTCTGGCATTCCATTATAGTCTGGATGGGTGAATGTTATTCCTAAAGCTTCAAAATATTTATATTAATATTTACTGTATAAAGTTCAAACGGTTCCTTTTGTTTCCTGTCAGGAACCAAAATAAATAATAAAAGTAAATGGTTCCTTAGTTAATATTTTTAACAGGTTTTAATAAAACATGTTAATTGGTTCTTCTAGGTCTCTTGAAATTGAAATTAGACAACAGTCTGACAGGTAGACTGTTTTCAGTACTAAGCTTTTTTTCCTTTCTCCATTTCCAGGTATTCCAAATCTGATCACAGCAGATATGATCAAGGAAGGAGCAGCAGTCATTGATGTGGGAATAAATAGAGTTCATGATCCGGTAACTGCCAAACCCAAGTTGGTTGGAGATGTGGATTTTGAAGGTAAATGGTAAAATTTTATTTTTAAAAATGAAATCAATAAGTACTACCTTTCATGGACATTTAGAATAGATTATTTACTTTTTTTTTTTTTGAGACGGGAGTCTCACTCTGTTGCCCAGGCTGGAGTGCAGTGGCGCGATCTTGGCTCACTGCAACCTCTGCCTCCCAGGTTCAGGCGATTCTTCTGCCTCAGCCTCCTGAGTAGCTGGGACTCCCAAAGTGTTGGGATTATAGGTGTGAGTCACTGCACCCAGTCCGTATGCATTTCCCTCCCTCCCTCCCTCCCTCCCTCCATCCATCTTCCTCTTCTTTCTTTCTCTTTCCTCCTCCCTCCCTCCCTTCTTTCCTTTTCCTTTTTTTCTTTCTTTCTTTCTCTCTCTCTCTGTCTCTTTCTTTCTTCCTTTCCTTTCCTTTCTTTCCTTTCTTTCTTTTTTCTTCTTTCTGTCTCTCTTTTTCTTTCTTCTTTTTTTAAAAACAGTCTCATTCTGTCACCCAGGCTGGAGTGCAGTGGCACCATCTCGGCTCACTGCAACCTCCACCTCACAGCTTCAAGCAATTCTTGTGTTTTCAAGCCTCCCCAGTAGCCAGGATTACAAGCATGTGCCACCATGCCCACCTAATTTTTTGTATTTTTGGTAGAGACGGAGTTTCGCCATGTTGGCCACGCTGGTCTGATCACTCCTCAAGTGATCCTCCCACCTTGGCCTTCCAAAGTGCTGGGATTACAGGTGTGAGCCACTGCACCTGGCCTTAGTATGCTTTTCATAAGAATTAGAAAAACCTTTTTAAAATTACAGCCATTCTAGAATTATTTTAGTTGTTTCATCATAGTGATGGAGAGCAGTTATAAACTTTTCAGGGAATTGTTTTTTTCTTTAGAACTTACTTCATAATTCAAGCAATTTCTTGACTTTTAACAAGTTTGAAAATTTGATGAAGTGATTTTTCTAAACCATGGAGTCTCCCAAAAAGTGTTGAGAGTTCCCATTTTCACACTGAGAGATCACAGGCCTAGAAAGTTAAAATGGTCCAGGAAAAAACCATACCCCTGAAATACTAGAATATACTAGTAGATGTCTCTTTTCAGTTATTTATTTTTTTTAAGAGGCAGTCTCACTCTGTTGCCCAGGCTGTAGTACAGTGGCGTGATTTCTGCTCACTGCAACCTCTACCTCCCAGGTTCAAGTGATTCTCCTGCCTTAGCCACCCGAGCAGCTAGGATTACAGGCATGTGCCACCACGCCGGCTAATTTTTTGTATTTTCAGTAGAGATGAGTTTGGCTCTGTTGACCAGGTTGGTCTTGAACTCCTGGCCTTAAGTGATCTGCCTGCCTCAGCCTCTCAAAGTGCTAGGATTATAGGTGTGAGCCGCTGCACCTGGCCTCTCCTTTCACTTCTTAAGATAGAATGTTTATCTGAATATATGCTGATAATCCTTTTTTTTTTCTTTCCTTTTTTTTTTTTTTTTTTTTTGAGACAGGGTCCCTCTCTTTTGCCCAGGCTGGAGTACAGTGGCATGATCTCAGCTCACTGCAGCCTCTGCCTCCTGGGCTTAAGCAGTTCTCCTGCCTCAGCCTCCTGAGTAGCTGGTACTATAGGCACATGTCACCTTGCGTGGCTAATTTTTGTATTTTTTGTAGAGATGGGGTTTCACCATGTTGCCTAGGCTGGTTTCAAACTCCTGGCCTCAAACAATCTCCCCCACCTCACACTCTGCCTCAGTCCCCCAAAGTGCTGGGATTACAGGCATGAACCACTGTACCCGGCCTATGCTGATAATCCTATTCCTAGCTTTCTGTTTTTATTAAAGCAGTCAAACCCATGCCTAGGTATGTAAGGATTTTCACTTTAACATTAGGGTAATTTTTTTTTTTTTTTTTTTTTTTACTTCTCACTTTTAAAAAATTACTGTGCTTTCTGCTTTGGACAAATTATACTTAAATTAATAAAATGCTGTAGGCAGCTACTGAGGTAATGCTTATTATTATTATACTTACAACTCCCACGCAGTTAACCTACTAGATGTTTAATAGATTTCTTTATAGGTTACTTAGATGTATAAATATTCCTTTAACAATTCTGTATGTGCATGTTATTTTACTAGCGTATTCACAAAACCTTGAATGATGTAGATGTGATTTTTGAGTTTCATGCTTATGTATGTTACTTTTTCCTTCCTTGCATGCTTGTTTCATAATATATTAAAGTACACACATGTCCTTTGCCATAACTAAAGCAGCCTGCCTGTCTTGTTTCTATGTAGGAGTCAGACAAAAAGCCGGGTATATCACTCCAGTTCCTGGAGGTGTTGGCCCCATGACAGTGGCAATGCTAATGAAGAATACCATTATTGCTGCAAAAAAGGTGCTGAGGCTTGAAGAGCGAGAAGTGCTGAAGTCTAAAGAGCTTGGAGTAGCCACTAATTAACTATTGTGTCTTCTATGTCACAAACAGCACTCCAGGCCAGCTCAAGAAGAAAAGCAGGCCAATAGAAATGCAATATTTTTAATTTATTCTACTGAAATGGTTTAAAATGATGCCTTGTATTTATTGAAAGCTTAAATGGGTATTTCTGCACGTACCTCTGCAGTACCTCACCAGGGAGCATTCCAGTATCATGCAGGGTCCTGTGATCTAGCCAGGAGCAGCCATTAACCTAGTGATTAATGTGGGAGACATTACCATATGGAGAATGGACGCTTCACTTTGTCAAACTCGGTTACACATTTGCCTTTTCTAGGATTGCATTTCCCAAGTGCTATTCTAATAACAGTTGAATACTCATTTTAGGTACCAAACCTTTTGAGTTCAACTGATCAAACCAAAGGAAAAGTATTGCTAGAGAAAATTAGGGAAAAGGTGAAAAAGAAAAAATGGTAGTAATTGAGCAGAAAAAAAATTACTCTAATTTATATGTGTATTGATTGGTAACCAGATTTATCTAAGTAGAACTGAATTGGCTAGGAAAAAAGAAAAACTACATGTTAATCGTTTTCCTAAGCTGTCTTTTTGAGGTTTAGTCATTGGGAAAATGTTTAGGATTATTCCTTGCTATTAGTACTCATTTTATGTATGTTACCCTTCAGTAAGTTCTCCCCATTTTTGTTTTCTAGGATTGAAAGGCTTCTTTTATACATTATTCATGTGTGTTGTCATATTTGGCTTTTGCTATATACTTTAACTTCATTGTTAAATTTTTGTATTGTATAGTTTCTTTGGTGTATCTTAAAACCTATTTTTGAAAAACAAACTTAGCTTGATAATCATTTGGGCAGCTTGGGTAAGTATGCAACTTACTTTTCCACCAAAGAACTGTCAGCAACTGCCTGTTTTTCTGTGATGTATGTACCCTGTTGACTTTTCCATAAATTTTTTAAGAGTTTGAGTTAATATTGAATTTAATTAGATTTTCTGATTAAAGGTTTTTTTTTTTTCTTTTTTAATAAAACACATGTGTCTGGTGTGGTATGAATTTCTGAAATTCTGTCTTCCTATGACTCTTAGTTGCGACTGAACCAGAGTTTTTTTCTCATTTAATCAATGTAGATATTCCTATATTCAGTAACACTTACTCCTATAGCCTTAAATAGATAATTTTTTTTTCTTTCTTTCTTTCTTTTTTTTTTTTTGTAGAGATGGGGTCTTGCTATGTTGCCTGGGCTGATATTGAACTCCTGGCCTCAAGCAATCAATCCTCTTGCCTCAGCCTCCCAGAGGGCTGGGATTACAGGCCTGGGCCACCCACGCCCAAACAGAGGTTTAAAGAGCTTTGGCAAAACCAGCCTCGTCCTCCAGCCTTTTTTTTTTTTTGAGACTGAGTCTCACTCTGTTGCCCAGGCTGGAGTGTAGTGGCATGATCTCGGGTCACTGCAACCTCTGCCTCTTGGGTTCAAACAATTCTTGTGCCTCACCCTCCTGAGTAGCTGGGATTACAGGTGCATGCCACCGTGCCCTGCTAATTTTTGTGTTTTTAGTAGAGACGGGGTTTCATCACGTTGACCAGGCTGATCTCAAACTCCTGACCTCAAGTGATCCACCTGCCTCGGCCTCCCAAAATGCTAGGATTACAGGTGTGAGCCACCGCACCGGGCCTGTCCTACAGTCTTCTATCCCAACAGATTGTGCCGAGCTAGGAGCTTAATCTATTAAATACTTGAGGTAGGTTTCTTGTCTATTTTGGCTTTTGGCTTTCAGGCAAGCAGAAGTAGCTCCTGCTCTAGGCAGCTTGAGGCAGAAGGAGAAAGAACAGTTGAGTTGACCTACCTCCATCCTTGTTCTGCCAGCTAGCGTTATTCTTTTCATAGTTCTCTGGAGTTGAAAGAAGTTTTGATAGTTTGTTGGAGATGTTTTTGTAAGTGAGGTATAGCTCATGTCTATAAGCCATGTCTGCTTACTTACCTAGATTATTAAACATGGAGCTAGATGACCAGACAGCATTAAATTTTATTGAATTACAGTTACAAGTGGAACAAATGACTGACTGCATGGAGAAGTATTATGTCAACCTGTTAAAAGCTATGGAGATTAAAATGTTCATGTATATACAAAATATAAATGACATGTAGGGTAAACTTACAGTGATCAATTTACAACAAAGAAATTAACAGTAATTTTCCAGCTTGTCTGATTAATCAAGCAGGTTTACTCTTGAATCCATAGCATTTCTACAATTTAATTTGGACAAAGTTCTATTCCAAATCAGCCAGGTTTTAAAACTGAAATGTTAAGGGTGGATTGTTAGCTTCCCCAGGATTGGAGCGGATGATAATAAAATACTTTTTAGAAACATTAATTATTATTTATAAGACATGGGTTCCAGCTGTCTCCTTGGCTGGAGTGCGGTGGCATGATCATAATTCACTGCAGCCTTGAACTCCTGGGCTTAAAGGATCGTCCTGCCTCAGCCTCCAAAATGGCTGGGACTACAGGCGTGTGCCAGCATGCCTGGCTAATTTTTAAACATTTGTTTAGAGATGGGTCTCACTATGTTGCCCAGGCTGGTCTTGACCTCCTGACCTCTACTGATCCCTTAACCTCAGCCTCCCAAGCAGCGGGATTACAGGTGTGAGCCACTGTGCTGGCAAGAATTTATACTTAAGCAAAGGAGATGGTTCTGGATTAGCTAAGAAATTCTGCTCTCAGTAGGAGTAGAGGTTTAGAGCTTTACCTCTTGGCAGTATCCCTTGGAAGGGAGCTCTGAGATTAAATGTAATCAAACACTTATTGAGAGCTTTCTGTGGACCGGGCACTCCACTAGACTCGGGATTACAGAGGCCAGTTACCTGTCCTGATCTGTTAATGATCTAGTGTCATGTTTCTTTAAAAAAGAAAGCACCTGCATTTGTCATCTTGAGCAAATATAGTAACCAAAGTGATTTACTCAAGGTTCGAATCATAGTTGTTTTGGAGAAAGTAAGTGTCAGATGCACTGTGGCTGTCGGGGTCATAGTAGGCATTAAACATGGTTGGTGTTCATTAAATGTGGACTGAAGGTAAAATGACTGATCTTAAGTTTCATGAGGAATAGGTTTGCTTCATGGAAACTGGTTTTTATCTTCCCAAATAGTTTTCAATCATTCCTTTAAAGTACTAGGTTGATTAATATTGCAAAGTTATAATGTAAAATGTGATATTACCTCTGTCTAACCTGTATTCACATAAATGGGAGTTTGACTTTGGGAATAAATGTTGAAAATTTGCAGGAAAGACCCACCCAAATGTACAATGAAATGTGATTCCAGGTATGAAAAACCAGTGATACTAATTTAAATGATCATTTTGTTGATTTAACGTGTGGTTTCAAATTTCACTTTAACAAGAACTATTTTATTTTAGAAACATTTATCCACTCAGATGGATTGGTTCTTTCATTAACAGAGTTTTGGAACTGACTTTTCAATCTGGGAAAGCCCCAGTCACACTTCTGGAGCAAGTCCCATACTGCAGATGGTTCAAACTTTTTGTTTGTTTAGAGATGGAGTCTCTCTCTGTTGCCCAGGCTGGAGTGCAGTGGCACCATCTCGGCTCACTGCAACTTCTGCCTCCCAGGTTCAAGCGATTCTCTTGCCTCAGCCTCCCTAATAGCTGGGACTACAAGCACATGCCACCACGCCCAGCTAATTTTTTGTATTTTAGTAGAGATGGGGTTTCACCGTGTTGCCTAGGCTGGTCTCGAACTCCTGAGCTCAGGCGATTCGCCTGCCTCGGCCTCCCACAGTACTAGGATTATAGGTGTGTGCCACTGTGCCCAGCTGGTTCAAACTTTTCATATAACCCTTAGGAAATTGAATGTGACAGGGAGAAAAGATATGACCTTTTCAGCATTTCTTAATATGCAGAATTGCCAAATATTCCAAAGATGGTCTAGTGACATAAGAGTATATTACGAGTTCATTTGAGAACATCTGTATTTAAATCTAACCTTTAAACAATTTTAAATTGGTATTTGTTTTAAATATGAATTGACTATTGCCCTTTTATCTTAGCTATGGTTTGGGGAAGCAAGCATTTTTTTTATTTCCAAAGAAATGTTAGAATTTCTATGCCGGACTGCATTTGAAAATAAAATATAATATTTAGCTTTAGGTATTTTAATTACTACGAAAGGAAGGGGAGAGCTTTGCATCTAAGCAGTACTTTTCATCAACAGATCTCCAGTTTTCTATTAGGCAGAAGGACTCCCTCTGTTTGATAAAGAAGGAAACAGGCACAGAGAAGTTAAGACCCTCCCAATGAAGACTAAGCCAGGCTCTCCATCTCCCATCTGGGAGAAGCCGCTTCATCCTAGAGGGTGGTCTCGCTGTCAGTTTCTCTTCGGTATTTGTCCATGTCTGTGAAGTCATAGTCTGACTCCATCTCTATCTTCACCTGTGGCACCATGAACACTGGGTTCCGTGAGTAGTTGAAAGCAGGTGAAGCTGGACAGGAGATTTTGAAGTGCAAGGTGATGCTGAACAAGAAGTAGGAAAGAAGGATTATGTAGCTCCTGGTGTTTTGAACCCATCCCCTAGAGCGGGGCTCTAATGCAAATACTTCTGTCTTCGCTTCTGAACTCTCAGCACATGCCAGAATGAGCAGTTTCCTATTGGCTTGGCCTTCAGCCACAGTTATGCACCTGGTCTCGCCCTGTAAACCTATTTTCACATTGCTGCCAAGGTGAACTTTTGAAATCACAAATTTGGTGATTCCTCATTGTTCAAAAAATCTAAGCTCTTTAGTGTGAGAAGACAGGAGTGTCTGTCTTCTCACAAACACAAACACAGCCTTCTGTGTTTGTAGTCCTGCCTGCTTAGTTTGCCCTATCCATTGCAGTGTTCTTTGCTCTTTGGGTGTGTGTGTGTGTGTGTGTGTTTTCAAATGGTACTTCGCGCCTGTGTCCACTGCCTGCAATGCCTTTCCTTTTCTTTATTCTGCCCCGCTCTATGTCTGGCAGATTCCAGTTTCTCTTTCCTAGATTCTCAAAATGAGGCTAGTCCCTCCCTGTGTGCTCCATTATTCTTGCACAGGGTGCTCTTTGTTTGCATGCCATTCTTTCTGTATACCCAGGGATTAAGCATCGCACCTGGTAGATCATTGATGCTTAGTCTTTGTTAAACCAGACCACGTTGCAGAGCCTTTCACTGAAATAGAATCTTGCTATTTAGTGGTCTTTGCCTCCATCTGTTTTCATAAATTCAGTAAAACACCAATGAGGTTGGGAGATGCCATCTCCAGTTACCAAATTTTCCTCATTTCTGACCTTGTCTTAGGGCTTTGTGTAATTTAACAGGGTTTTGGAAACCCTTAACCTGGTCCAAATTTTCTCTCTACTGCCTGAAATTGGGAGCAGTTAGTCAATTTCGTGTAGATTATTTTATAAATGAAAAGAAGATAGACTGCTTTCTCCTAATACTGGTGTGTACTACAGTATAATGATCAGTGGCATCACAGATATAGGAGCCTGCCTGGGGATGTGGGATGAGAAGGAAGGCGGAGATGTAAATGGGACAGGTGACACTTTGGGCTAGATCATCCTTGGGACTGCTGCTTAGGGAGGGTTGAACTGGGGAAAAGTCTGTTGTTTCACCCTGGCATTGGGGTAGCAGCTTTGCCTTATAATTCAGAAGATCCCCTGTCCCCTGTTTCCCCAAAAATCTCTTGGATGAGTGCCCTCTGTGCCTGGAGACTGATCTTCTAGACCTGGGATAGCCTGTGCTGTAATTACTGTTTGATCCCTGTCCATTCTAGGGCACAAGGTAGGAGTGGGACTGCCCCTGGCATCTTCCCAAGTAATAATGAAGTAAAGCCTTTCTTGCCTCTGAATTCCTCTTTTCTGTGTTTGAGCCCACTGTGTCATCATCAGGGAGTCTCACCTTTTTCACGGGTGGCTTCTCATGAAGAACAGAATCACATTGTTGGCATGGGGGCTCCTGGCAACTGGCCTGGAACTTATTCTTAACAGTTCCCATCTCGAGTGGATCTCTAATGTTAGCTTTGATGTTGGTCTCTGATGTTGGCTTTCCTCCATACCCTTTCTGACCTTTGCTAATTAACCCTGCTGTTAATTCCTTCTACAGAGTACCCTGGGGTTTTGATCCTTAGCGTTCATTTATCCTGGCTTTCAGTGATATTACACCTAAGCCATGCCTAGTTTTCCTGCCTATTTTTTTTTTTTTTTTTTTTTGAGATGGAGTCTCTCTCTGTCACCCAGGCTGGAGTGCAGTGGTGCAATCTCAGCTCACTGCAAGCTCCACCCCCCGGGGTTTGCACCATTATCCTGCCTCAGCCTCCCAAGTAGCTGGGACCACAGGCGCCCGCCACCACGCCCGGCTAAGTTTTCGTATTTTTAGTAGAGATGGAGTTTCACCGTGTTAGCCAGGATGGTCTCAATCTCCTGACCTTGTGATCTGCCGACCTTAGCCTCCCAAAGTGCAGGGACTACAGGCGTGAGCCACCGCGCCCGGCTTCTGTTTTCTTTTATCAATATTTACTCTTTTTTTTTTTTTGAGACGGAGTCTTGCTCTGTCGCCCAGGCTGGAGTGCAGTGGTGGGATCTTGGCTCACTGCAAGCTCCGCCTCCCGGGTTCACGCCATTCTCCTGCCTCAGCCTCCCCAGTAGCTGGGACTACAGGCACCCACCACCACGCCCAGCTAATTTTTTTGTATTTTTTTTAGTAGAGACGGAGTTTCACCGTGTTAGCCAGGATGGTCTTGATCTCCTGACCTCATGATCCGCCCACCACGGCCTCCCAAAGTGCTGGGATTACAGGCATGAGCCACTGTGCCCGGCCACAACATTTACTTTGAATTTTTGTTCTACCTAGTCTTTTGTAAGAATTTCCTTTACTAAAGTTGAATACCTTTGTGTGTTGTAACCATATTGTTATGTCAGTGAGAAGACATATTTGTTTCTTGGCCCTGAATGATGAGTCAGGTTTGTCAGCCTTTGACTCCCAGCTGGGGACCAGCAAGGGCCTTCTACTGAGAGGACAGCTAGCCTGGGAAATCCTAGACCCTCCACCTTCCCGACCATTTCCCAGTCTCTTACCTAATACGCAAGGAGTCTACCTAACAGTGTTTACCTTCGATCAAGTTCTGTGTCACTGAAGGAAGAATCAGAGTGAGTAACTCCAACTGGAAGATCTTTTTCCTGGTAGGAAAATGAAAATGTCAGATGTGGAGCAGTTTTGAGCACCATATTTCTCCAGGCTTCCCCCACCATTTCCTCTCTTTTCCTTCTCTAATCCTATAGCCAACACTATGCAAGAGGAATACAGGGCCTCAGAGATGTGTGGTTTCGGGCTTAGTTACTCCTTCACCCAGAAGGCTCTCAGCCAGGGCTAGGGGGTGTGAGGCATGGGAGGGCCAGGGAGGAGAGAGATGGGAGTCAGGGAGGAGCCTGAGAAACTCAAGATCTTGAGGTGCTTATGAGGGATACTGCTGATGGGAAGGACGCCCTGGCCACCCACCCCTAATCTGTCTTTGAGGGTGGCAAGCCCTGTATCAGAAGCACCGGGCTTGGGACTAAGGTAGGGATCTTTCAGAAGACTCGGGACAGGCTATGTTGCCCGGATGACAGGACTGGCCACCTATGGGGAGCTGAGGCTGGGAGGCGTTAAAGGCAGCAATAGAATCTCCCAGGATTTCCGTAAGCAATGCCCAATCCCGCCCAGGCAGCCTCCCTCTCAGCTGTCTGCTGAGAAGGTGCTGAGGATTCACACAGAGGCACAGCACAACCACCACGGGGATCTCCAATTATGCCTGACGTATAACCCAAGTGCTATGCTACCTATTTCTCTTAAGGGGAAAGCTTGGTTCTGAGCCCTCAACCATTTCAACAGCCACTGGAAAACATGGGAGGCCTGGTGGGCCATGTTTGGACTGATGTGGTTTGAAACAACACAAAAGAGGGCCAGGAGATGCCACAGGGATCTGGGGACACGTAGGGAAAGGAGGGAATGAGGGATTTTGCCTTAACTAAAGTAAGGATTAGTCATTCAAGTCTGAAGGCTTTGCTCTGGGGTTTCCCATCTGGTTGGAGTACCAGTCCTGGTGGCCCAGTTCTCTTTGATCTCTGCCTAGGACAAAGGTCTTCTAGTGCAGGGTCCTAAACCCCCAGGCCATGGAACAGTAGCAGAACCAGGCCGCACAGCAGGAGGCGAGTGTGGGCAAGCAAGCATTAACCCCTGTGCTCTACCTCCGGTGGGATCAGTGGCAGCAATAGATTCTCATAAGGGTGAGAACCCTATTGTGAACTGTCCATATGTGGGATCTAGGTTGCGTACTCCTTAAGAGAATCTGAGGTGGAACAGTCTCATCCCAAAACCATTCCCCACTCCCCTACTGGTCTGTGGAAAAATTATCTTCCACAAAACTTTTCCCTTATGTCAAAAAAGTTGAAGACTGCTGCTGTAGCATCCAAAATGATTAGATCCCCCTGAGTTACAGATGAAAGTTCCTAGAGGAAAGACATGGAGGATTAGTAGTAAGTAGGAAGGGAGAGACACCATGTGTTTTACTTACTGGCAATGCAGTGGATACCGTTTTGGGGATCTGATTGGACACTTTCCATGGGAATCTTTATAACTGAGGGAGGAGGGAACTGGGGCTGAAGAAAAACAGTGGGAAAAGAGGATAAACACCAACACAACAACTTGGCTTTCTTTCTTTTTTTTTTTTTTGAGACAGAGTCTTGCTTTATTGCCCAGGCTGGAGTGCAGTAGTGCAATCTCAGCTCACTGCAACCTCTGCCTCCTGGGTTCAAGTGATTCTCCTGCCTCAGCCTCCCGAGTAGCTGGGATTACAGGCGTGCACCACCATGCGCAGCTAATTTTTTGTATTTTCAGTAAAGATGGGGTTTCACCGTGTTGGCCAGGCTGGTCTCGAACTCCTGACCTCGTGACCCCCCGCCTCGGCCTCCCAAAGTGCTGGGATTACAGATGTGAGCCACCACGCCCGGCCAACAACTTGGCTTTCTTGCCAAGATGGAAAATGCATGCATGTGCAGTGCAAACCGCCATTCTCTTCACCTCTAGACAAAACGGGTGCTGCAAACACCCTGGGGCCCACTGAGGGGGAATGAGCACAGTTAGCCTGCTGTCCTATACACACCATTGAACAGAGCGCAACTCTTCCAGGAATGTCATCAAAACGGTTTTATCTGTCACAGCAACCAGTCACTTGGGAATGAACCTCACACAATAACTGTGTTACTATAAAGACAAGTAAAATGAATTTGTGTAAATTGAATCCTGTTTTTCCATTGATATATCATAATTCAGAGATTCTTTTTCCCAACCCTGTAATAGTTCTTGGCATGTGGTAGCCACTCAAATATTTATTGAAAGTATGACAACTAAGTGTCTTTAAAAGGCACGTAGTCTCTTTCTTTGTTTTCAGAACCCACCTTTACAAATCATCTACAAACACATGTATTATGGGACTCTTCCTGGAAAAGCACAGTGATTAAGGACTAGGGGAGTTCTGACTGATCAGAAGATGGTTTAATCATCACCAGCCAGTCAGAAGGGATTTGCCTTGAACATGGTTCATCTGCACGAGGCAAAATCACAAGAACAGGACAGGGTGGATGCAGGGACATGAGTTTGGGTCAAACTGGGAGATTGGGAGGCAAGCAGAGCACGAGGAGATGGCACAGGCAGCTTAGCATATCAGAAACCAGCAAAGTCAGGAATTATTTTAATTCCTTCTTGGAAATGTAGCTACATGTCCATTTTGGGTAGGTCACTTCCTTTTGCGGGGACAGTTTCATTATTTGTAATGAACATGTGAATTAAGAATCTTTCTGCCTCGTGTTTAGTGATTCACTATTATTTCTGGACTGGCCCCTTGTCTGTTGACTCCCTGAGTGTTTTGGGGGTGAAATGGGAAGGGAGCATGGGAGAAGAGGGGCAGATGGGGCAACCATGTTGTCCCAGGCATCTGGGAAATGTAGTGTCTCCTTTCGGTCAGGATACCTGCCTCTTTCCCCATCTTTGTCCCCCGTACCCTAGGGAAAGGCACAAGCAAAACTTGTTCCCAGCCCCTTCTGCCTGTCTGGAGTCCAGTCTACTTTTAAGTCCCCATTAGACACCTCTCCTCAAGTCTGCTCCACTCTCTGGAGGTCAGTCTTCATAACCTCCTTCCATGCTGGAGCTGCCTCCCGGCCCTTCCCGCAGGAACCCGCTTGCTGTGATCATAACCATAAAGCCCACAGTGATGGAAAGAGTGGGCATGGCCAATCACCTTTTCCCTGGACACGGAGTCTCATTCACTCTGGCCCACTCTGAGGATATTCACATAAACAGAAGAGCCCTCAGCACCCCAGATCAAGACAAGCAGATGCCCCAGCCCATCCTGGACTGGGCCTAGGCACTGCCACAGGCCGCCCAAGAAGCCACCCTCTCCCTAGCCCTGGCAAAAGTGGAGAGAAGGACTCTCGATTTCTCCTCTGTGCCCCGGCCTCACATCTTCCCCACCTCCTCGTCACAGTCCTCGTGCGCCCCTTTCTTTCTCTTCCTCTTCTTGTCTGTCTCCTTTTTTTCCTTCTCTGGGAGGATGTTGTCAATCCAGGCCAGGTCGTGCTGAGAAAAGATGAAATCCAGAAGCCTTCGAACGATGATGAGGCCCAGGATCTGTGGTGGGAAACGGGAGAGAGACTACAGTTTTGTGAGTTTAGAGAAAACTGTGGTCTTAATGCCCAAACTCAAGCATAGATTTTTTCCTCCCTCAGTCTGCTGAGTTCAGGGACTTTTTGTGGTGTCTTTGGAGCCATCTCGAAGCTCCCATAAGCCATTATTCACCTTCCCTCCACCGTGGTTCCTCTCGTCTGGCCCCTCAGGTGAGTGACCATTCCTACCAGTGACCAAGAGGGACAGCCTGTGACAGCCGAAGTGGGGAGCCTCAGAAAGGCCATGGGCTGGAGAACTACAGTTATTCTTTAAATTAGTGGTTCTCAGCCAGGCATGGTGGCTCACGCCTGTAATCCCAGCACTTTGGGAGGCCGAGGTGGGCGGATCACCTGAGGTCAGGAGTTTGAGACCAGCCTGGCCAACATGGTGAAACCCTGTCCCTCCTTAAAATACAAAAATTAGCCGGGCATGTTGGTGAGTGCCTGTAGTCCCAGCTACTCAGGAGACTGAGGCAGAAGAATAGCTAGAATCCGGGAGGCGGAGGTTGCAATGAGCCAAGATTGTGCCACTGCATTCCAGCCTGGGTGACAGAGCAAGACTCCATCTCAAACAAATAAAATAAATACATAAATTAGTGGTTCTCAAACTTGAGCATGCACCAGGACCTGGAGCGCTTGTTAATACACAAATCACTGGATTCCCCCAGTTTCTGATTTAGCAGGTCAGGTAAGGCCCAAGAATTTATGTCTGTCTCTACTCTGTACATTTGCCAAAACTCATAGACCCACCCATTGAATTTTACTGTATGCAAATTAAACAAAAAAAATCAATAGGTGGAGGGTGTGGGTCTTGCCTTGCCCTGCCCTGTCTGGCTATGTGCCCAGGGTCACTCTGCTCATGCCCTCTGAGCCTCATGTTCTCATCTGTAAAGCTGGGTTACTAGTGCTTCAGGGGCTGGTGTGGACTCAGTGGAACAGCACTCAGTAAATGCTAATCATGACTACTATTGCCTTTCCTTTCAACAGCTCTGAGGCCCCTGAGGGCACTTGGGGTGAGGATCTATCTCCCTTTCCCTGCAGTGGGGGTTCTCAACCCTGGCTGCACGTCTATGCTCATCCGTGGACCTCATAAAAATACCAAAGTCTGGGTTTCCCCAGAGATTCTGATTGGATTGATCTGGGTTCATTGTCATGGGCAGCCAGGGTCAAGAACCATGGACTAGACCCCTCCCAGGAGTGTGCACTTCAAGTTCTCCTTAGTGTCCTTACTTTGGCCCCTACCCCGGAACCCTCAGGCTTTCACCAGGCATTTGCTGACACACTCCAGGCTCCTAGCAAGGGGGGCCTGGGTTACTGCCCTCAGTGAGTTATCTAGGTGGCCAGAGGCAATATGTTGTTGGCTTTGCGTTCTTTTCACTTCTTATTTTGGAGTAATTTCAAACTTATATAATATTTGCAAGAATAGTGAAAGAACTGTATCCTTTCCTTTGCTCAAGCTTTATATATACTGTCATTGGGTTTTGTTGTTCTTGATCTCTGACCCTCGTTCTTCCCCCACCCCACTACTTCACTATTTAGCTTTTCCAATTTAGCTATCTTGAAGGGTGGAAAGATCTATATTTAGTACTCATCGACTTCTGAGACTGGTTGGAATTTTGGCAGTGGGAACTTGGTCTCCAGGTTGAACTGATTTGCTTTCTCCATCCCTCCCCAGAGCTGGGTGGCTCCTGCATTCTCGCTGAGCTGCTCTGACATTCCTTTTTCCGCCTCCTCTCTGCCCCACCCCACACCATCTGGCCTGGATGGCCACAACTCGAATCAGGTCATTCTGTGCCAGCCTCTGCGACCCAAGGGAGCCAGGTCACAGCTGATGGGACGGTAGAAGGTGGCGGGAGGGGAGGTTGCGCTGCACCTCTGGGTTGCCCAGGCCAACCTGCCCGGCAGGAGAGGGAAGCCCGCGCCCACTTTACCATGACCGGGAAGATGATGGCAGCCACCGTGGATTTGAGGATCCAGAGCACCGCCAGGCAGAGGATCTGCACCAGTGTGAAGAGGTGGATCCGGCGCAGCGGCACGTGCCTCAGGAAGGCGTGGTCCGGCTGGTGCTTGGCCGGCATCAGGAATAGCTTGCAGCGTTCCCAGAACTAGGTGGACAGCGTGGGCTCAGTCAGGCAGCTGGGCCCCAAGGGCCTGCTGGGCCCTGGGACTAGCGGAAGGGGTACCTGGGTGGGATCTCAGAGAGGGGAAGCCCCCTGCTCAGGCCTTAAGGGTGCATGGGACGGGGCCTGGAGGTGTCTAGGCGGATGCATAATGGGGTCTTAGAGAAGGGGTCCTGAGCCCCGGTTGAGGGGAACAGCCCTGGAGCTGGCCACAAAATAGACATTGTCCATATTCAAGGAAAGTGCAAGTTAATTGTAACACAAACCGTTTAAGAATTCTGGGATTTCACAGTAAATACAGAACAAAACAAAAATGTTTTCTTCTGCCTTAGGGAAGAGAAGGAGGTATAGTGAAATGCTCACTGGAGTCAGTTCCTTCTGGATTTTGAATTCTGACCCTCCAGTCCCCATCTGTAAAATGGGGATCAGAGGACTTAATTACATAGATTCAATTATGTGAGGCCTATGAAGTGCCTAGCATATTTATTTTGCCTGGTAGTATCAGTCAGTGGTAGTACCATTATTACTATTGTTCTTTCATTGAATTAGGACAATTGGGGACAACTGGGACAACTGAATTGGGGGTCTTGGTGACATGGAACCAGACATGGAATGTTGACTCCAGATCATGCAGCCTGGGGAGTGAAAGCCTTACCTGGATGCCATTCAGGGAGGCCACGCCCATGTAGAGGAAGACTCCATACAGCACCGGCAGGGGGATGCACTAAAATGAGAGCAGAGCTTTGGATTGGCCTCTGCCTGGGTCGGGCCCTTGGCCACCCTGTTCTGGATGACAGTGTCTCCTGACCACAGAGGCAGCTGGGGAGCTGGATGTTTGGGGGAACCGAGAGTCAGCAGAACTGGGGTGTGGGCGGGGGTGGAGATGAGGGTCACTGGGGCTGTACTGCCCCTTCTCAGGCCGGCCCAGCATGCAACTGCTCTCCTGGCCCGGTCCCTCACTGCACTGTGCGGAAGCCATGTGGTCTGGCTGAAGAAATACCTTCTGGAAAGTGAGAAGACTCCACAGACTGCCCCCTCCTCATTCCTGCCAGCTCCTTCCTACCTCCAGCCTCAGGTGAGGGCCCCTAAAACTGCTCAGCCTGCAGGGGCATGGGGAACTTCAATGAGCTGACCTACATCGGCAGGGAGTACCTGGGACACTTAACAGAAATCACCCATCAGGCCGGGCATGGTGGCTCACGCCTGTAGTCCTAGCACCTCGAACACCTGAGGTCAGGAGTTTGAGACCAGCCTGGCCAACACGGTGAAACCCCGTCTCTACTAAAAATACAAAAAAATTAGCCAGGCCTGGTGGTGCATGCCTGTAATCCCAGCAACTCAGGAGGCTGAGGCAGAAGAATCGCTTGAACCTGGGAGACGGAGGTTTCAGTGAGCTGAGATCGTGCCACTGCACTCCAGCCTGGGCGACAGAGACTCCGTCTCAAACAAAAAACAAAAAACACAGAAATCATGCCTCATACACAATCACATAAAACAGAAGCAGAACAAAAGTGTGTAAACTAATCAGCACTCATCACCAACTAACCACGAATAGTTTGGTGGGTACCCATCCCTCCAAACTTGCACACAGGCATTTTGTTTGCGTTTTCAAAAATGGGATCATAGAATTCATCCCACTCTACAAGAATGATTCCAAATCTTTCACAGCCTTTCAAAGCATTTTTCTGCTGTCTATCTCAGCTGTTTCTGCCCCTTGCCTTCTCTCCACCTGCAGCTGTGGCTCCCCATGGTGAGCGGAGGCTGCTCCTCCTTGTGGTCATATTACAGCACTCTGGAGAGCACAGAGCACTATGCCAACACTAGAAGGGCTTTAGAGGAATTTTTGGCCCCTAAAGAAGGCTGTTCTTGGATTTGAGGGTTTTTTTTGTTTTTTTGTTTTTTTTGTTTTTGTTGTTTTGTTTTTTTTGAGACAGAGTCTCGCTATGTTGGTCATTCTGGTCTCAAACTATTGTCCTCAAGTGATCCTCCCACCTCGGCCTCCCAAAGTGTTAGGATTACAGACATGAGCCATCACGCCTGGCTGATTCGAAGGTTTTTTTTTTTTTTTTTTTGAGACGGAGTCTCGCTCTGTCTTGCCCAGGCTGGAGTGCAGTGGTGCAATCTCAGCTCACTGCAGCCTCCACCTCCTGAGCTCAACCAATTCTCCCGTCTCAGCCTCCTGAGTAGCTGGGACTACAGGTGTAAGCCACCACACCCGGCTATTTTTGTATTTTTAGTAGACACGGGGTTTCACCATGTTGGCCAGGCTGGTCTTGAACTCCTGACCTTAGGTGATCCAACTGCCTCGGCCTCCCAAAGTGTTGGGATTACAGGTTTGAGACGCCACACCCAGCCTGATTCGAGCTTTTTAATGCAAATACTTGTATATTAAACAGTGTCAAAATTGACATACACGACGGCACCTTGGAACCCTCTCTACAAAAGCAAATAGTCCCTGGTCATTTAAAACATATTTTTAAATAAACAAAATCTTTGCCCTCCTGTGTGCAATTTGTTTCCCCGACGAGGGAAATATCCCTTTAAAAATGCTAGCCTCCTACCTGGGCTCAGGTATGCCCAGTACCAATTCTCAAGCCAGAAATATTTTCTATTGTAAATACATCAGCCAGAATCATGATTCTTTAGCCTTTGTTTCTTACAAGGTCACCTCTGAATGAGGTGTTTTTTTTTTTTTTTTTTTTTGAGAAGAGTTCTCACTCTGTCGCCCAGACTGGAGTGCAGCAGCATGATCACGGCTCACTGCAGCCTCGACCTCCTGGGCTCAAGTGATCATGCCTCACACGTACCATCATGCCTGGCTAACTTTTGTATTTTTTGTAGAGATGGGGGTTTCACTATGTTGCCCAAGCTGGTCTTGAACTCCTGGTCTCAAGTGATCCTCCCACCTCGGCCTCCCAGAGTCCTGGGATTACAGGCATGAGCCACCATGCCTGGTCATGAGCTGTTTTGAGATAGTCAAAGAGGAAAAATAACATCGGCAAAAGGTTGAGGCAATTACAGGTAAACTTAATTCAAGAAAGGAAAGTCTTACGTGAGCACTGATGAAGGGAAAGGGAGATTGATGGGCGATTGGCTGGAGTGGAGAGCAGGGAAGCCTGGTGGGAACAGCTTGCTTTCTGGAGTCTCTCCAGCAAGAGACCCTTGTAGGGGACACCTGCCTCCATTGTACCCCTACTTGACTTAATCTCTTAGCTGTTGTGGTGGGACATGAGCAAGAGGAACTTCAAGCTGTGTGGGAAAAAGTCACCCAAGTCCCAAGACTTCCTGAGTTCAGGTGATCCTCCCACCTCAGCCTCCTGAGTGGCTAGACTACAGGGATGTACCACCATGTTTGGCCTCGTGCTGCAAGTTTTAAACTTCATGAGCCCCACACTCCAGCAATGTGGACACACACCCCATTTAGGAAGTTCCTGATCTAAGCAGGGCTAGAACTTGGCAGAACTTTCAGAGGGAAGAGTATCCTCCAGAAGGTGAGAGTGGCCCTGGGAGGGGTGGGAGAGAGGATTGGTGATGATAAAAAACTGCAGTATCACAGAAAACGATGGTGACAGTGTGGAAACATTGCTTTGGCCTAGTAAGAATGTGCCTTTCTTTCGTTTTCTTTCCCTTCCCTCCCTTCCCTTCCTTCCCTTCCTTCCCTTCTTTCTTTCTTTTCTTTTCTTTTCTTTCGTGAGACAGAGTTTCACTCTTGTTGCCCAGGCTGGAGTGCAGTGGTACCATCTTGGCTCACTGCAACCTCCACCTCCCAGGTTCACGTGATTCTCCTGTTTCAGCCTCCTGAGTAGCTGTGATTACAGGCCTTAGCCACCATGCCCGACTAATTTTTGCATTTTTAGTAGAGACAGGGTTTCACCATGTTGGTCAGGCTGGTCTTGAACTCCTGCCCTCAGGTGATCCACCTGCCTCGGCCTCCCAAAGTGCTGAGATTACAGGCGTGAGTCACCATGCCCGGCCAAGACTGTGCCTTTTTTAGGGGGCTGATACGCCCGTGATCCCTAGCCATGTGGGGATCCCCTCCCTCCCTGAGGCATCCACTCTGCTTTCTCAGGCGACGAGGCCCTAGGTGAGAGTGCAGGACCTCACCTTTAGGATGGGAGCCAGGAAGACAGAGATTCCCGTCAGGATGAAGACGATGATGCCAGTCACTCTCTGTTCCCTGGCAGAGAAGAACACATTGTCAGAGTGTACCAGGAAATGCCTGGTGACCACTCCGGCCCTCCTGCTCACTGTGGGCACCTGAAGTTTGTGTCCAAGGCCATGGCCTCGAGGGCTTCTGTGTGGAGCTCTGCCTGGTTGCCTGAGGCCCAGCTGAACCATATGTGGGAAGACAGGCAGCCCCCAAGGCATCTTGCAGGGGCATTGAGGGAGGCCGCTTAGTGTAGTGGCTCGTAGCTGGGGTGCTTGAGCAGAACTGATGTGGGCTGGATCCTGGCTCTGCCACTTGCCAGTTATGTGGCATTGGGCAGGAGCCTGCCCATCTTCAGCCTCAGTATATGCAGATAATAATGGCACCTATTGTTGCGAGGATACATGCAAGATAAAATGCTATTACTCTGCTCTTTGATTTTAAGATTTCACTTTTGTTGGGCACAGTGAATGAGGATCTGGAGAAGGGGACACCAGCAGAGCAGGTGTCAGGGGTGGGAGGCAGGTGAGCCCTGCAGTCGGGCAGAGAAGCGTCATTCGGGCAGGCTGGGTGGCCCAAGTATCCCAAGATAGTGGGAGAAGTTCTTAGGGCAGCCACGTAGGTGAATGCCAGGGTTTGGTGTGGTCTCACCCTGGAGGCCCTAAGGGGCTGAAGATACACTTCTCTGCCTACCATGGGGTGTAAGAGAAGGGGCAAGTGAAGGAACAGGAGTGACAGGCAGGGCCATAGACCGGGGAGTGGGGGTGATCCTGGGATAGCCTTCTGGAGGAATGGAGACTGAGCAGGACCTGAACCCACAAGAGGGCCATCAGGGCAGTAGGGGCCTGGAGGGTCTTGAGGAAGAGAAAAAGAGCAGGACAGCATGAGGCCTTGTGGGGACCTTGGGTGGCCGATGCAGATGAGTGTCTGGCACGTGTGCATGTTTATGGATGGGATATACATACTGCTTGGAGCCCAGTAGGTAAAAAGCCCCACTTAGAGTTGGACTTCTGTCTCTCTCCTTCCCTGCCTCCAGGGATAGCACTCATGTCCCTGTGGTTCTTGGGCCATCAGAGCCCAAATTCTTTTGTGGCAGGCAAAGCCAGCTTCCCCTCCCCGAGTGGGCCCCTCCCCGTTGGGTGATTCCTAGGCCCTGACCCTCCTACCTGACTCCTAGGAACTGGGGCTGCTCCCCAGGGGCGCTGGTCTCTGTCTCCATCTTGAGGCTGTCGATGTGGGCGATGGAGATGACCGTGGCAGCCACGTACCAGGGAAGCCCCATAAAGGAGCACAAGGCCATGAGGATGCCCACCCAGAACAGGTCCAGATGGTAGCCAGCAGCCTTCTGCAGGAGTGGGGTGGGGGTGGGGGAGGGAGAAGTTTCTGGGAAGCCAGTTCCTCCTGGAAGCAGCCACTCTGTGGAACATGGTTCAAGACCCCCCTGCCTTCCAGAAGATACTGAAGGGGCCTGAGGTGCTCCTTGCAAGGATTGCAGAGGTGGGCAGGTCCTACCACCCCATCTGAAAGGGTGAACTGCCTAAGGGACATGGGTCATAGAAGAGAGGGATGTTCAAGCTTGGAGAGGCCCTGGGTTTGGGTCTCTGGGGAGAAGGGCCCAGAAGGTGGCCACAGGGTCTCTACAGTTCCTGTGGGGCCCCAGCTGGGACAGGCCACACCTAGAGTGGTCCAGACCGGGATGGGGGAGGGGGTGACCCGAGTCTTCTCAGGCTCACAGGCTGGATGGGGAGTTGCAGAGACCAGGAAGGCTAAGGAAGTTCCTCTGCCTCAGTGTTCTAGGCTGAGCCCCCATCAGGATCTGCTGATTCTCATAAGAACTCGATGCCACTTTGGGAAAGACAGAGAGCCTGTGCTCAGTGGCCCAACCTAGTTTGGTCCTGGTCCTCAGAAAGTCACTCCAGCCCTGGTGGCCTTACCCACACCTGGAGGTCACTTTTCCCCCTCAACACACCAAGTGGGAACTCCAGTCTTCTGTCCTCATATTTTCCTGGCCCAAAGTACTGAAAGAAGCATCATGTCCTCCCTTCGCTCCTTCTGACTTTGTGGGAAGAAAGAGGTTATGCCTCTGCTCCTAGTACCAGCCTTACCTTCAGTTTGTTCTCCTTCCGGTTGACAATGACGGCAGTGATCTGCTGGTCCATGAAGATCAGGATGGTCACCAGCAGGGCGGGCAGGATGCTTGCTGGGTACACCCACCACGGGTTCTTCCCAAAGGGGGCCACGAACCAGCCTCGGTCAGGCCGTGTGGGCTGAATGGGAGCAAACAGAGAGGGGCCCTTTCCTCTCTCTCTTGTCCCAGGGCACTTGCTGCCTGGCCTGCTGTCCCACCTCCTCAACTTTCCCTGACTTTGGGTACTTTTCAAGTGCAATCTTTTCCCTTAAACACCTTAGGTACCTGCAACTTTAGACTAAATTCAGACATGGGAAGGAGCTTGCACTCAAACAGTGTCTGTAAAACTAAGGAGGTAATTTGCTGCAACAGCCCTGGGGTTGGTCAGGAAACATGGAGGTGAAGGTCAAAGGGCAGCCAGGAGAGAGAGCACAGTCACCCACTGCAAATAACAAACAGCAGGAATGAGGCCCAACAGAAAAGAATAAAGAAATGGGTGGGCCCAGGGCCAGCTGCTTCTGCCTCTCCTGAGTCACCTGTCTGGGAGCATTAAAGAATTGTCTGTAAAACACTGAACATCAGTTCAGTCCTGCATGTTAAGAATGAGAAGAATATATAAAAAGACTTTGTCTCAAAAAACAAACAAACAACAACAACAAAAAAACCTTAAAGACAGGGAGGGTAAGTTCTAGAATCTGGACTCCCTACTCTGGTGAGATGGTTGGTGCTCTTTTTTTTTCTTTCTTTCTTCTTTTCGTTTTTGAGATGGAGTCTTGCTCTGTCACCCAGGCTGCAGTGCAGTGGGGCGATCTCGGCTCACTGCAAGCTCCACCTCCCAGATTCACGCCATTCTCCTGCCTCAGCCTCCCCAGTAGCTGGGACTACAGGCGCCCGCCACCACGCCTGGCTAATTTTTTTGTATCTTTAGTAGAGATGGGGTTTCACCGTGTTGGCCAGGATGGTCTTGATCTCCTGACCTCGTGATCTGCCCGCCTCAGCCTCCCAAAGTACTGGGATTACAGGTGTGAGACACTGCACCTGGCTGAGGTGGGGTGCTTGAGCAGAACTGATGTGGGCTGGATCCTGGCTCTGCCACTTGCCAGTTATGTGGCATTGGGCAGGAGCCTACCCATCTTCAGCCTCAGTATATGCAGATAATAATGGCACCTATTGTTGCGAGGATACATGCAAGATAAAATGCTATTACTCTGCTCTTTGATTTTAAGATTTCACTTTTGTTGGGCACAGTGAATGAGGATCTGGAGAAGGGGACACCAGCAGAGCAGGTGTCAGGGGTGGGAGGCAGGTGAGCCCTGCAGTCGGGCAGAGAAGCGTCATTCGGGCAGGCTGGGTGGCCCAAGTATCCCAAGATAGTGGGAGAAGTTCTTAGGGCAGCCACGTAGGTGAATGCCAGGGTTGGTGCTCTTATGGGGGAGTAGGGCTGAGTTTAGCTACAAGCATATGTCATCAATTCTAGACTAGTGGGTAATTTCTAAGCAGTGGTTCTCAAACTTGAGCATACTCCAAGTCACCTGAAGGGCTTGTTAAAATGCAGATTGCTGGTCCCACCCCCCCCCCCCCCACCTTTTCTGATTCCACAGGTGGGGCTGAGAAATTGCATTTCTTTTTTTTTTTTTTTTTGAGACGGAGTCTCGCTCTGTCACCCAGGCTGGAGTGCAGTGGCCGGATCTCAGCTCACTGCAAGCTCCACCTCCCGGGTTTACGCCATTCTCCTGCCTCAGCCTCCCGAGTAGCTGGGACTACAGGCGCCCGCCACCTCGCCCGGCTAAGGTTTTGTATTTTTAGTAGAGACGGGGTTTCACGGTGTTAGCCAGGATGGTCTCGATCTCCTGACCTCGTGATCCGCCCGTCTCGGCCTCCCAAAGTGCTGGGATTACAGGCTTGAGCCACCGCGCCCGGCCGAGAAATTGCATTTCTAACGAGTTTCCCATGACTGTGATGCTGTGATATTGGTCTGAGGACCACACTTTGAGAATCACTGTTCTAAGGGACCAGTTTCAATAGATCCTATTTGGCCCAGCTTATAGATTGCCAGAGGTTAGAGAACTGGAGACCCTCAAACAGGAATCAAGAGGCTTCTGCTGGATTGGAGGGTGAATTTCAGTGCCTTCCTCACCTCAAGACTACAGATCAGGATTTCCTGGTGAATATGTTACCCCTCCCCGCCCTACCTCAAAGGACCAGCTCCTGGGAGCCAGTGTTCAGGAAAGGTGGCACACAGAGAACTAAAATGGTCTCTTGACTGAGAGGAGAAGAGTTTGATCAGCACAGAGGGGAAAGAATCTACAGCTGGTAGGCAGGCAGACTGGATGCCCAGAGTGGGGGCAAGGGGCAAACCTTGATGACACTGGGCACATGCAGCTTGGGGGTTTCCAGGCCAAAACAGGCATCGATTCCACAGAACATCAGGATGGAGAAAACAATGGAAAAGTCAGCCACCAGGGCCCGGACCTGCAGACAGGAGATGAGCAAGTGAAAGAAGTGAGTAAAGCACCCACCCAGCTCCAGGCAGCCCCAGTCCCCAAGCAGCAAAGAGGTGAACTGTTAAGTCTGGGCTCTGAAGGCACCAGAACTAGGCTCAAATCCGGGCTCTGCTCCTCGCTAACTGTGTGAGCTTGGGGAAGTGTGTCATCTCTCCAAGCCTCAATTTCCTTCTCTGTAAGATGGAAATGATGGTAGTATCTCCCTCAAAGGTGTAACTGAACTGTGACACATTTCGAGTGCTTGGCATATGGTCATCAATGTGGGAGCTGTTATGATTCATGTGGCCATGGCAGCCACTGCTGAAGATGTGTTCTGGTATGACAGTCTGAATTGGGGCACCCAGCAGGTATGATGAGGGCAAGGGCTGAACTCTGAAGCAAACCTTAGTTCCTACAAATCTGTGACAGGTTGTTGTACCCCACCTGGGCTGGGAGGGAGGCTCCTCAATTCCACTGGGGACCATTGACTACTCTCAGACCTTTTGTCCACCAAGAGCCTCTTGTTCCTCTGTTTCTCAGGAGGCCCTTTCTAGGCCAGGTTCTTAACTTGGAGGCCCTTCCTAGACCAAGTCCTGAACCTGACCTTCCTGCCCATTCTGAATCAATGTCCTCTGACCCCCCCTCCAAACCAACTTATGTCCAGAAGTCTCAGGACAGAAGGTCCCCCAACGTCTACCCTGTGGCCTTTTTATATCTTTTCAGAGAAGGCAATTTGAAGGGCAGGGGCAGGTGACAGTACATTGACTTCATTCCCTGCATCCCCCTTTTCTCTTTAAATTTGTTATTAACATAATATATATAATTGGTTAAAAACTCACATAGTGGAGAAGACTTATAGGGAAAAGCAAAGTCTCCCACCTCCCCTTTTCTCAATCCAGCCCCACCTTCTAGATCCATCTACTATGTCTGCTTGATTTTACTTGTTCTGGAGGTTCCCTCCATGTCATTAACTAATATGCATATACTTTAATATTTTCATTTACTAACTTAAGGGATTATCTATTGATAAGAATTTCCCTTTACTTACACTATGCCTCCTGTCCTTTCTTTATTCCTAATCTTTGATAATTTTAAGCTCCTATGGGTTTCCTTTATACTTTCAAGTTACATAATCAAACCTCTCTTTACATTAGCTTTGGCTAATATCTCTCATTCTCCATCTTGCAAGGTGAGGACCACTGCCTCTGTCCTCCTACCACCTCTCTCCTCCTCCTCCCCTTCCTTCCTGTGACAACTCCACTTTGATCTTTCCATTGTCGAAGCTGAGAACACTCATGTCTTGTTCTGTAAACACATGGTTTGTGTGTTTTATCTGTAAGTCAATTCCAAAAGTTGAAAATTAGTAACAGCTTTATATTATCATGATCATATAAATATTAGTCACAGTAGAACCAAGTAGTGTGCTAGGTTTATACTTCCTTTTCTCTAATATTCCTAGCATAGACGTCAAAACCATATGAATGGTTATTAAGTTAAACCACATGAATTTGCCTTTTTTTGTAGGTCGAAACAGTCAAATATGGGCAACTTCACATGGTACAACCTAATCAGAGAGTGTCAGTTGCTCTCCAAATTGGATGTATCTGTTTACACTCCCACCTACTGCTTTCCATCTCCAACATCTGATGTCCCAACACCTTCATCTGTCTACCAATCTGATGAGTATGAAATGGTGTGGCCTCATTCCTCTCTGCAACCCAAAATTCCAGGAGGCAATTGAGCAATTTTTAAGTAATGTGAGGGAAAAAATGTTGGTGGCGCAAGAACTCCATGCCACATGAATTACTTTTCATCCTACAGGCAACAGATAGATATTCTCAGATACTGCGACTGCTTGAGAATTTTTACATAAAAGGAGATAGGGATATGCTCTGGGCTGGAAGTAGGCAGGAAGGAAGAGAACTTGTCTTAAGGATGCACTCGTGTTGCAAGCAAACTATTTTTTACTCAGTTTACATACTGCAAAGCTTCCTAAAGCACCTTTTATTCAGTCTTTAGAAAATTTGGGAAAAATTCAACTATTTATATCAAAGATTTTATCACTATGATTAGTAGTAGTAGCAGTAGCAGCTGTAATACTTAGTTAAGATGGCTTTAGGAGAGTGCTAATGGAGTTTATGGTGGGAAAGAGTTGCTAAAATTCTTCTGAGTACCTCCCACCCCACAGCACAGTCACTGTTTACATATTCAAGTGCTGTTTTAATAAATGTTTTATTCCAGCCACAAACTGGTAGAAAATAAAATTTAAAACAGCAGTTAGGGCCAGGCGCAGTGGCTCACAGCTGTAATCCCAGCACTTTGGGAGGCTGAGGTTGGGGGATCACCTGAGGTAAGGAGTTCAAGACCAGCCTGGCCAATATGGTGAAACCCCATCTCAACTAAAATTACAAAAATTAGCCGCGCGTGATGGCAGGCGCCTATAGTCCCAGCTATTTGGGAGCCTGAGGCAGGAAAATCACTTGAACCTGGGAGGTGAAGGTTGCAGTGAGCCAAGATCATGCCACTTCACTCCAGCCTGGGTGACAGAGTGAGACTGTGTCTCAAGATAATAATAATTATGATTATATGATTATAATTATTATTTTTATAATAAAATAAAAAATAAAATAGCAGTTAGCATTTATGACAGTATAAAAAAATCAAGTATCTAGAAATAAATCTAACAAAAAATGTTCAAGACTTCAAGATCAAAATGTATAAAACATCATGGAGAGAAAGAAGACCAAAATAAATGAAGTATACCATATTCATAAATCAGAAAACTCAAAGTTTGAAAGACATCAATTCTTCCCAAACAGAGTCAAAGATAATCCTATCAAATTTGAACAAGTTTTCATTTTGGTGAAATTTAAGATGATTCTAAAATTCATGTGGAAATGCAAAGGACCAAGAAAATATTATATAAAAAGGACAAAGAGAGAGAGAGTTTGGGAGACAAAGATATAATTACTTATAAGCTACAGAAATTAAGACTGTCATACTGATATATAAATAAACTAATGAAACAAAATAAGGAACCCAGAAACAGACCCTGTCATATAGGAACATTTGATATACGGCAAAGGAAGTATTGCAAAGCAATGGAGAAGGAATAGTCTTTAAAAAATAGTGGAACAATTGACCGTATAAAATCACAAAGAAACACTATCTCACAGTACACATCAAAATCAATTCTGACGGACTGTAGATCTAACATGAAAGGAAAAACAATAAAGCTTTTAGAAGGTAACATACAAGAATATCTGCTGTCCAATATTTGCCTTGAGGAAAGTTTGAATATTCAATTACAATAAAACTAATAATTTCTGTTAATCAAAAGATACCATTAAGGATGTAAAAAGAAAAAAACGGTCACAGAGTGGGAGATTTCACAACACATATAATCACAAAAACATTTCTACCCAGAAGATATAAAAAACTCTTGCAAATCAGAAAGGCAGACAACCCAAAATGTGCAAGGGATTTCAACAGACACTTCCAAACAGAAAGTCAACTGGCCACATGGCCAATAAACACAGGAATAGCTGTGCTTTCAACTTCATTAGTCATCAGGGAAACGAAACATTTTTAAAACACAATGAGATAATACTATAGACAAAGACTAAAGATAAAAGCCTGACGATACCAAGTGTTGCCAAGGGGACCGGCCAACAAGGGAACACAGTTCTCTCTGACTTAACTTGAAAAACCCCAGTGGTCCAGTGCTCATGTGGAGTCCATCCATGGGTGGACCAGAACCCTCTCTTGGGGACTCAGCAGCAGTCTGACTGCAGGTCCCCTCCTAACTGCAGGGTGAGCTTACCTTGGTAGGAAAATAGCGGCTGAATTTGAACTTCTTCAGGGTCAGGGTCATGGAATATGTCCCAAAGAAAAGGATGAAGGACATGAGCGCCAGGTCTGGGATAAACTTGCAGGAATTCCCAAGCAGGCGCCCGCCATAGCTCAGACACTCCTTCTTGCTCAGCAGGGACCAGTCCAACGCTGTGAGGTTAAGGGGGTTGTACTTGGAGACCAAGCACAGGAGACAATGGGTCAGCATCTTCCTGATCAGTCAGCTGTGTCCTTCCCACTGCAGTCCCCAGGCAGCCAGCAAACCTTCCCACACCCTCTGAGGGATCCCAGCCCTCCCGGCCATGATGGTGTCCTCAGCAACACAGTGATGTTCCTGGGGACGGGCTGGTTCATGGAATGACAAGCTCCCTGGGAAGATTAGGAGCTCACATGTGTTTCTTCCCTGTGTTCTAGGATGCACTGCTGTGCTAGTAAGGAGGAAAAGTGCAGAGAGGATGCCTTCTCCCTCAGCAGGCCTGGCTCCCATCAACCAACCACAGGTCCTGTGGATGCCTCCTTCCTGAAGTGTCTCATCTTTATTCTCTCCCCTCCATCCCCTCTGTCACATCCTTTCACATAGGGGGGATCACATCCCTTGTCAGTCCCCTCTTGGGTCATTTCAGCCATTCCCCACCTTGGTGTCTCAGATGCCTCAAATCCAGGCCGTACACAACAGTGAATTTTTATATATAAATTATTTTTATATATAAATTATATAATATATAATTATATATATTAATTATATATTATAATATATAATTATATAATTTTCATATTAATTATAGATGTTATATATAATATAAATCATATTTTATATATATAAAAGTAAATCACCAAAGCAACTTAAAATGTCCCCTCCAGGGTGGCATTCCTCTGCTGCCCTCACTGGTCTGGCCCCACATCTCTTTCCCGGCTTGTCTCTTGTGGTTGCCTGTCCGAGCCCCACCTTCACCCCGTCTTAGCTGGCCTAGCCCACCCACTAGCCTCTGCACGGGTTTTGTGCTTTTCCTCTCTTGCCCTTCTGTTTATGCTGTTCCCTCTGTCTGGAATGTGCTTTTCTCTGCTGAGTCAACTGTTTCCCAACCTTGAAGACCAGATCGCATTCTACTTCCTCTTTGAGGCTTTCCTTGGCCTCTCCAGCAGCCTCCTTTCCTGCCTTCAAGACTGAAGTACACATTTGGCCTATATTTAATGCATGGTGTATTCTGCTTATGCTGTCCCACAACTTTTCAAGTTCTTCTCCACAAATATATTAAAAACAAAATTGAGGACAGGGACCACGTTGGTTTCTCAGATGTCTTTTTTAGCCTTCAGTGTACATGGCCCCTTGCATATAATAGGGACTCAGAAATAGGCACTGACTGATTCTGTTCTTTCTCTCTCAAAATTTGATAGTTAGCCAGCCTGGGCAACATAGTGAGACCCTGTCTCTACAAAAAATTTAAAAATTAGCCAGGCATGGCGGCTGATGTCTGTAGTCCCAGCTACTCAGGAGGCTGAGGCAGGAAGATCACTTGAGCTCAGGAATTTGAAGCTGCAGTGATGATATGATCACACCACTACATTCCAGCCTGGGCAACAGAGCAAGACCCCATCTCAAAAAAAACAACAACAACAAAAAAACAAAAACAAAACCCTGATCTTTGAAAAATATTAAATTAAATTGCCAACTGGGATGTGCGTAGGCAGAGCAGTCAATTGCCTAGGCAGGAATAACTTAAGAAGCAACCTTGGAGACAGTAAAAGCTCACAAACGTCCCCCAAGTCCTACCAGGTGCTACATTCATCCGGAATTGAACTTCTATCGTTAAGCCACTTAGGCTGGGATGCTGGTTCCTAAAGACCACCGTCATTACTGGGAAAGGCAGACCATACCTTAGGCCCCAGAGACTAAGGTGTGCAAAGAACACGTTAGGTTCATTGAGGAAGAAACACTAATAAACTCTCTGGGGCTGGAGAGTGGCACTGTTGGAAATTGGGGGTCCTAGGCAGAAAGAGAAGGAAGAAGGCAAAAAGATGAATGGGAGGCTTTGCTTACAGCTTTGTGTAGCCCTATTTACCATCCCTCACCTCTACCTCCCCTTCCTCTGTGTGCGTGTCATATTATTATTATTATTATTATTATTATTATTACTATTATTGAGACAGGGTCTCGCTCTGTCACCCAGGCTGGAGTGTAGTGGTGCGATCTTGGCTCACCACACCTCTGCCTCCTGGGTTAAAACAATTCTTGTGCCTCAGCCTCTTGAGTAGCTGGGATTACAGGCGTGTACCACTACACCTGGCTTGTATCATATTATTAGTACACATGGGGCTGGGTGCGGTGGCTCACTTCTGTAATCCCAGCACTTTGGGAGGCCAAGGCAGGCAGATCAGTTGAGGTCAGGAGTTCGAAACCAGCCTGGCCAACATGGTGAAACCCCGTCTATACTAAAAATACAAAAAATTAGCTGGGTGTGGTGGTGCGTGCCTGTAATCCCAGCTACTCAGGAGGCTGTGGCAGGAGAATTACTTGAACCCAGGGAGGTGGAGGTTGCGGTGAGCCAAGATCGCACCACTGCACTCCAGCCTGGGCGACAGAGTAAGACCCTGTCTCAAAAAACAAAAAACAAAAACACACAAAAAACATGGATTTAACAGAATGAGGCATGTTTTTAAGTGGGATGTTTACAGTATATACCTAAGAAAAAAGTTTGCATCTACAAAGCTCTGCAGGTGACCCTGACGTGAGGTTGGAGTTGACCTCTGCAAGTCTGGGTGGCTATAAGTTGGTCTCATTTCCAAAATCTTTTCTCCCTCCTCCTACAAACAAAAGCACTCAAATGTCTTACATGAGAGGAAAGGACTTACCAGAGAAGCGTTGGTGTCTGGTGCCAGTGGGGCTGAAGCATTGAACATGGTTGTATTCACTGTGGATGAGCACATGACACGGGGCAGGGTCAGCAGCTGTGGGGCTGGGAGCTGCATTCCCAACCCCTTCGCATCTCCTTCCAGTTCCTTAGAGCCAAGGCCTGGCTTCCACTGTGAGGGCAGCTCCCTCTCCACCTTCCTCACTTTGCCCCAGTTAGGGAAGGGCTGGTGGGACCGAGCCTGGGCCACAGCTCTGACAGACCAGCTGGGCCAGGAGAGCACCCGCCTGACGACGAACAGCTGGTTTTAAAAACTGAAATAAGGAATCTGGGACCAAGACAAAGTGCTAAGACAAACTGGAGGATAACGCGCCTTATGAATCCCCACTGGCCACTGGGCTTTTAGACTTAAAAATGTTCAAAGAACTTACTCTCTGCCATGCACTATGCCAAGCCTTTATATATATTCATTTGTTTAAATCCCAAATCTTCACCAAGTATGCCCACTTTACAGATGAGGTAACTGAGGCCCAGAGAGGTTATATAATTCACCCAAGGTCACACAGTTCATACTTGGAGCCATGACCCCATCCCAGGAAGGCTGGCCCAGAGCCTATAAACTTCCCAGCTCTACACCGTGAACTTCCCTGCCCTGTTCACCTCCACAGATATGTTCCTTCCCTTCCAGCCCTCTTTTTTGCCCAGGCTGGAGTGTAGTGGCATGATATTAGCTCACTGCAACCTCCACCTCCCGGGTTCAAGCGATTCATGTGCCTCAGCCTCCCGAATAGCTGGGACTACAGACGCATGCCACCACGCCTGGTTAATTTTTTGTATTTTTAGTAGAGATGGGGTTTCACCATGTTGGCCAGGCTGGTCTTGAACTCTTGACCTCAAGTGCTCTGCCCATCTCAGCCTCCCAAAGTGCTGGGATTACAGGCATGAGTCACTGCACCCAGCGCATATGTGCTTTTTATTAAAGGTCAGCTAGGCCTGAAAGAACTTGTTGCTTTGATATTATCGTTTCTAATCTGCCAAGTGCAAGTTGAGAAAAGTTAAACCAAAGTCCAGGTTTTGAAGCAGAATCGGGAACCCAAAGGTGCTGCTCTCAGCGGCTCTCTCTGCGTTCCTTGATGGATACTTCCCTACCCTGGCTTCAGTGTCCCTAACCATATGTGGATCACATGAAGGTCTACAGGGAGAGTTTCAAGGAACCACAGTCATCTGTCTCTCCTTTCCACGTGGACCCTTCTGTTCCCCTGTTCTGCAGTCTGTCCTGCTTCCTTTGCTCCTCATTCGCAGGGCCAGGCTCCCCCGGGATGTGGCCACCCACGGGAAGTCAGGCTTTGGAGGCCTGCTGCCTTCTCTCTTCTTCCTGAACTGCAAGGGTAGAGGCAAAGGCCAGGCCCGCCTCACCATCCTCCTCTAGTGAAGGCAGAGGCAAGCAGTCCCTCTGCAGCAGGTCTGTGGAGACAGGGAGCAGGCCTGCCAGCCATCTTGCCAGCAATATGTCTGAAATGCAGTGTAAGCCCGATGTGGCTCCTGCTGGCTGACACAGGCAGTTAGAAACCCAGAAAGAAGAAGAGGTCTATCTTCGGGCTTCTCCCAATCTCCAACAAGCTGTCCATAGGGCTGATGTGACCACAGAGCCCTGCTATGTTGCTCACTCCCATGCCTGCTGGGGGGCTAAGGAATTTCATCTTGACCCATGGCAGAATATTCCTAGAAGCTCTACAAACCCAGAGGTTTGTTAGGATTGTTCTGAGGAAGGCTTCATTTATTAGAAATTGGGGTTCTATTGCCTTTCCTCACATCAGTGACCAAAAGAACATGATGCGCAATTAATGATGGCGACAGAGAAGCCAGGCAGGAAGGCTGCCTCAGGGGTCCTCACTCAAATGCTAGAGAACTCCTGGCTGATGCTTGAGCCTGGGGAGTTCAGATGTCTTTTTCACTACCCAATGTCTTCAGACCACCTTTGATGTCTTCTGCTTATGCTTATCAATTCTTTTATATCAAGAACTCTGTAGGGTTTATCTGAAAGCCATTTGAGATGAAGATGAAAGAAATATAACCTGGAAAATTTTAGAAAGGGTCCAAGTATCAAACATTTTAAAATTCCAGTGTTTACAAAGTGGTACTCACTTGGGATTGAAAGCAGCCAAATCAGTGTGTGCAGCATTCATAAATAGAATACAAATCAGTTACAATGGAAGCAAAAGCAAATAGAAAGAGAGTGCCCCCAAACAAGCTTTTATGATGAAGAGTGACAAAGAGTGAGAGTATACTATATTAAGACTGGGCCTCACAGTAAAACTAGGATTATGGGCCCATTACTGAGTAGGTGGCCCATGGACTGGGAAAGAAACCTTCCACAGTTCGTCCCCCTCATCCCAGTCTCCTAAATGTGTAGAATTTTCCTTTCCATGTTATCTTACTTAAAACTAACTTGTCCTAGTTCTAGTTCCTTTACTTTCTGTGAAGAAACTGAAAATTTAATCTTACTGGGGTTTAATGGTCAATAATGGCCCATTATTACTAATAGTTCAACAGAGCGATGGTTCTCAAACTTAAGAGTGCATCAGAATCAATTGGAAGACTTAATATACGTCAGGGTGGACCCTACTCCAGGGTCCGTCCTTCCTTCCTTCCTTCCTTCCTTCCTTCTTTCTTTCCTTCCTTCCTTCCTTCCTTCCCTCCCTCCCTCTCTCCTTCCCTCCTTTCCTCCTTCCCTCCCTCCCTCGCTTCCTTCCTTTTTCTTTCTTTTCTCTTTTCTTTTCTTTCTTTTTCTCTTTCTTTATTTCTCTCCTTCCTTCCTTCCCTTTCCTTTTTCTTTCTTTCCTCCTCTCCTCACCTCTTATCTTCTCTTTTCTTCCTCTTCTGCTTCTGCTGCTTCTCTCTCTCTCTCTGTCTCTCTCTCTCTCTCTCTTCTTTCTTTCTTAGAAATAGAGACAGGGTCTGGCTATGTTGTCCAGGCTGGTCTCAAACTCCTGGGCTCAAGTGATCCTCCTACCTCAACCTTCTGACTAGCTGGGACTACAGGTGTGCACCACTGTGCCCAGCCAGAGACTCTGATTCAGCAGGTCTAGGGTAGGAGGCTAAGAATTTGTATTTCTTTTTTTTTTTTTTTTTTTTTGAGACGGAGTCTGACTCTGCCGCCCAGGCTGGAGTGCAGTGGCCGGATCTCAGCTCACTGCAAGCTCTGCCTCCCGGGTTCCCGTCATTCTCCTGCCTCAGCCTCCCGAGTAGCTGGGACTACAGGCGCCGCCACCTCGCCCGGCTAGTTTTTTGTATTATTTTTTTAGTAGAGACGGGGTTTCACCGTGTTAGCCAGGATGGTCTCGATCTCCTGACCTCGTGATCCGCCCGTCTCGGCCTCCCAAAGTGCTGGGATTACAGGCGTGAGCCACCGCGCCCGGCCAAGAATTTGTATTTCTAACAAGTTCCCTGATGCTGCTGGTCCAGGGACCAAATTTTGAGAACCATGACAATAGCATGACCCCAAAGAATGAGGTGACATCAGGCACCTGGGCAAAGCCAGAGGGGAAGCTATTTGGGAACAGGTGGCTTCATTATATCCCTCATAACGCACCTTATATGCTCCTACGGCCCTTGTTCCTAGAGCACCCCTGGGTTTGTTTTTTCCTGTGGACAGATGATTCTCAGAATGGCCAAAGCAGCCAGGTGTGGTGGCTCACGCCTGTAATCCCAGAAATTTGGGAGGCCGAGGCGGGCAGATCATGAGGTCAAGAGATCGAAACCATCCTGGCCAAAATGGTGAAACCCTGCCTCGACTAAAAATACAAAAATTAGCTGGGTGTGGTGGCAAACACTTGTAGTCCCAGCTATTTGGGAGGCTGAGGCAGGAGAATCGCCTGAACCCAGGAGGCGGAGGTTGCAGTGAGCCGAGATCGCGCCACTGCACTCCAGCCTGGGCAACAGAGCCAGACTCTGTCTCAAAACAAAACAAAACACAGAATTTGAATTTTTTTCTAAAAGAGATCAAGGATGTGTGCTTCTAGAAGCTATGTTTTTGTAAAATTTATGTCAATGCAACACTGAATCTACAGTCTAGAAGATACAAGCACGTAAGAGGGCCCTGATGGGGCTTCCCCACAGAGGCAGGATTTGCTCCAGGGCAGAATGAAAAGGGCCTGCCTGCAGGTAGGATCCCCTCTGGGCAAGCAACATGCCTTGGCTCAGGACAAAGGGTAGCATCACCTGTCATTAGATTTTAGTGGAATAATTCAAAATTAATGGCAGAAAAAAAGAAAGAAAAAAATAAGTCTGGACTTCTTTACAAAATCAGTGCAGTCACAGAGGGAAGGGGTTATAATCAAAACTGAACTCCTTGAAGGCAGGACATCTTTATCTTCCACAAGGCCTAAAGTAGGGCACATAATAATTGTGCAGCAAATATTTTCGATTTCAAATATTATGATTGATTTTTTTACCTGTAGGAATGTATTAAGGGGCTGAACAACCTACTATCCACTTAATTCCTTCAACTCAATCGGGTATAGATTTGGAAACCCCACAGGAGTCCCAGGAGACCAGCAGGGCCTGCATTGAGAGCCCTCTTTTACAGCCAGGGAAACTGAGGCTTGGCATGACCTTGGGTGGTCTCTGGACCTCAGTTTGCTCTCTGTGAGTCCAGCCTTGGTGCTTGGAGATGTGTACATAGACTTCCTGCTCCTGCTCTGCAGCACCCTGGGCACTCTGGGCACATCCCACTGAAGGCTCTTAGGGGCATGATCATGACTATGAAGGAGGCTCAGACTCTGTGGGAAGCCCTAACTTATAGATGACAGGTGTTTTGGCCAGAAAGTAACTCTACAGGAGTGGCACTGGGTGTTATCAGGTTGACCCCATCTGTACAGGGATCCTTTTTTACAACACCCTTGGCAGATGGACATCCAGAGAGTGTCCAAGTAACTTGCTACCAACCAAGCAGGCCGAGAACTCCCACGGTGGTTAACTCCCACCATTATAGGTTCTTCCCTAAATTCAGCCAGCATCTGGCTCCCTGGAGTTTCTGCTCCCTGTTCCTCATTCAGCTCTACATCCTGTGGCTTCAGAGGGTGAACACGGTTCCTTTGTGACATGACAGTCCTTCTCTCATAACTCATCTCCCTAAGAGGCTGAATAAGACCCGGTTTTCCAACTGTTCTCAGACGGCATGGTCAGCAGAGCCTCCACTCTGGACATCTTTCCATCTGTGTGGATGTCCATCCCTCAGGTGTGGTCTCACCTTACATGGTATGTGGCCACATGGGCAGCACTGTCTTGGGGAGAGCTCATCGTATCATGACTTGATGGAGCTGGGAGAGACTTCAGGCACCATCAGGTCTATCTCTGGCCTGCAGCAGGAACCCCTGAGTGGCACTCCCGATAGGTGTGGCCTCCACATTACCCCACACTGAGGCAAAGCATGCCTTACTCCTTCCTGGGGTATCCCTGTGCCCTCCTGATGATAATCCTGTGACTCTTATTAGAGCTACTGTCCCCTTGGTTTCCTTCCGAACACTGGGTTCAAGATCCTGTATTTGCTCCCTTGGAACAGTAAGCCCTTGGCTGAATGGCCCCTCCCCAGCAGTGGGATTAGAGAGCTGTGGTGAAGGATCAGGGGGCTGGTGGGGTAGGTGAGGGCCCACGGCATGTCTGGGGTTACCGGTCACCTGTGTCAGGGGCGACGCACTCGCACTTGTAGGTGGTGATGAAGTTCGGCTTGAAGTCCATATTGATAGGGTAGTACTTGAAGGCACCGATCATCTTCTTGATGGCATCATAGATGAAGATGAAGCTGATGAGGGTTGAGAAGCCCTCCTCGGTGAAGCGGGTGATATATTTGATGATAAAGCTGGCATCTGTGGCCACTAGGATAAGGCACTGGACAGCTGAGTGTAGGCCAATCCAGAGGCGGAACTCCATGTAGTCCAGGCCATTGCCTCTGGAAGGCAGAGGGGAGGTGAGGGGCCTCCAGCCCAGGCCTCCTGGTTGTGCTTGACTCCTCAGACCCACCCCTGAGTGGCTTATCTGTCCTCCTGTGGCACAGATGCCCTCCCAGGGATTGTGAAAGACTGGGGACAGGGACAATTCTTGGGTGCAGTTGTCTGATATTTGAGATCTCATGGGGGTCCAGTGTTCATCTTTATAAGAAATTTTTTTTTTTTTTTTTTTGAGATAGTGTCACTCTTTTGACCAGTCTGGAGTGCAATGGCTCAATCTTGGCTCACTGCAACCTCTGCCTCCCGGGTTCAAGTGATTCTCCTGCCTCAGCCTCCTAAGTAGCTGGGATTACAGGCGCCCGCCACCACACCCGGCTGATTTGTGTATTTTTAGTAGAGATGGGGTTTTGCCATGTTGGCCAGGCTGGTCTCAAACTCCTGACCTTAGGTGATCCGCCCACCTTGGCCTTCCAAAGTGCTGGGATTGCAGGTGTGAACCACCACGCCCAGCCAAAGAAATTTTTTTTAAAGATCTTATGGGGGAGGCAGGAAGGTGCTAAGACATCTCAGTGCCCACAGTTGGTAATAGACACCAGAGTGAGTGAAAAATGGGAATTTTGGAAGAACAGGGCTGGAGCAGCCCTTGGAAATGGTGTAGTCCAAACCCTCATGTTGTAGAGGAGGCAACTGAGCCTGGAGTAGCGATGGGAGCTGCCTGGGTCTGGGTGTAACCTTCTGACCTTCAGTCCAAGACTTCATGCACCATACTGCCTATCAAATCACCATTGCTCACGAACTGAGTGGTGTGAATTTTCTCCTCTTGTCGTGGCTGGCCCCTACTGGCTGTGCCAATATGCACTAAGATGTCTTAAAGGCAGGTAGCTGGCAGGAGTCAGGAGGAGCCACCTGGTAGCCCTTCCCATGGTTAAAGATGGCTTTGGCACCTCCGCACCACCACCTCCCCTTTGGGCCTATTCCTGCTCTGGCCCCAGCATACCACCCCAAGTGTGAGAGCAGGCACTGGGGGCCACCAAGGGACACCTACTTGCTGAAGTCGAAGAGAAGCTTCTCAAAGATGAGGATGGGCCCTGTGCTGCTGAGAATGATGAGAGGCTGTCCCGAGAAGAGGCAGAACAAGGAGCCAGCCATGGCAGTGCCCAGGAAGCTCTCCATCACTCCCTGGGGGCACAAGGAATGTGTGACTCAGCATAGGAAGGAGAAGGGGTCTTTCCACACAGGCTGCAGCCCAGCAATCTCTCCACGGGCCCAGGCCACAGTGTTTATCCTTTGTTCTGGGCCCTTTCCTGCCTAAATCCTGTTCTCCATCTCCTACAGCCTCTACAACGTGCCATCATGACCAGTGTCACTCTGTTTAATTCCATCTAGATAAAGGTACCATGTGACTTCCTTTTGGCACCCAGGGCCTACAAAACAGTGGACATGCTTTTCTCTGTGTCCATTCTACTCCCAGAGGACAGTCCATTTATCCATCTGATTATTCATTCATTCAAACATCTGTTTGGTGCTTTTACAGGTCAGATAATTCATTTATTCAAAATCCACTAACTGTCTGCTATGTACCAGGCATTATGAAAGGACTGAGGACCCATCACTGAACAAGATAACACCTCTTCATTCTAGTGGGAGACACAGGTAAGTAACCAGGCAATTTCCATATAGCAGGGTTTCTCAACCTCTGCACAACGGACATTTTGGGCTAGATGATTCTTTGTTGTGAGGTGTCTGTCCTGTGTATTGTAGTGTGTTTAGTAGCATCCACAGCCTCTATACATTAGATACCAGTAGCAACCCTCCTCCCGGCTATAACAATGAAAACTGTCTCTAGATATTGTTAAATGTCTCCTGGGGTGAAAATAGTCCCTGGTTGAGAGCCACTGCCAAGAGGTGTGCTAAGCTGGGATAGGTTTAGAGTGCCACAGGAGCACGCAGTAGGGGTAAAGGGGTGGTCAGGAAGGCCTCCCTAGAAGTAGATAAGTGGAAGCTGAGATCCAAAAAATGAGCAGAGAATTGGCCAGGGGAATGGGGTTAAGTGGAGTGACAAGAAACAGTGTCCCAGGAAGAGGGAGTAGTGTCTAAAAGGTCCGGAGCTGAAAAACAGCATGTACTTGAAGAACCAAAAGATGATCAGGATTGATGGAAAACAGAATGTAGAACGGGTGGGGAGGGTAGGAATGCTGAGAAAGAGAATGCTGGGAGGCGAGGTGTGAGAGCCAGGTAGGGCCATGTGGTGAGGGCCACATGGAGCAGCTGGGATTTATGAGTCAAGGATAATGCTTAGTTTCTGGTGTAGACAGCTGAGTGAACCATGGTATCACCTGCTATGCTGGGGAAGGGCGGGGAGCAGCAGGTCAGGAGAGAAGACAAGGGATGCAACGTCAGCTCTGTGAATTGAGGGACCTGAGGAGCAGTCATGGGGAATCCCAAGGGGCAGCCATGTGGACATGCCCAGAAGGCAGCTGGACAAATGGGTCTTCTCCTTGGTGCACTGAACTTTCCAATGGCTCTACTTTGAAGGCCTCCACCGGAGAAGATCCTTGCCTAGGAGATTGGCAGGTGTCTCTGCTGAGTTGTTTTCCCCAGGGAGGCCTGAGTTGTTGTCATGGTCACAGCTTACCATCCTTCTAAAAATGTCTTAACTCCAAACTAAGAATTCAAGGTTAGTTTTTAAAAAGTGTGGGGAGAAGGCCACAATTAGCACTCCATTAATTGTGCTGATTAAATTCACTCTAGTATCAGTGGAAAAAGTACCAAATAACACAGCAGACGATTCCCCTTAACGGTTTGGCCTATTTAAATAATCATTAAATGTGGTCTTTAGTAATGAGATTTAGCTTCAGATCTTTAATATTGTCTTATTATTATCATTATTACTTGAAGGGTAAAGGATTACAAATACTGATGGCCTCAACCTGGCTGGTAGATGAAACCTTGGTTTTGGGATTACAAGATGAAACTTCCTGCTGCCACCAGGTGGTGGCAGATCTTACTTTTACACTCAGGGCCCCAGCTCACACACACCTGATAATTGTCGGTGGCATCCCCAAGAAGCCCACCAAAGGTGATCGCGTTGGTGATACAGCCGAGGTAGATGAATAGGATGGCAGAGATGGACTGAATGTGGAAGCCATCATAGAAGTCACTTGGGAACCAGGGCAACTTCCTCTTGATATCCAGACACAGTCCACCGAAGAACCTGCTCAAGACAGGCCCAGGGGCTGCTTTCTCACCACTAACACCAGTGCAGGGGCAGGGCTATTTACAAGAACCTGCAGACCCTGGGGCGAGGAAAGGAACTTGACTGGGGTGGATGGGGCAAAGATCTTTCCACCAGAACATTTAGGGCCAGGGATGAATTCCTGTAGGACTCAGTTTGTGGTTGGCACCACCCACACTGGGAAGGGTGGACATAGGGGTTTTGGAGAGAGAAAGTCTGATGGGAATATGTCCTGGGGTAGACCCAACATTCCATGGAGAATGGAAGTCCTGGGGTCCACAGATGATGGTCCTCCTCACATCCCTGACCATCTGCAGGGTGCCCGCTCTTGGTGAACACAGGTATGTCTAACTTTCAGTGACAGAGGCATCCCAGATTATAACAGATTCATTAAGAACAGATCCTAAACCTTATAACTGGTTGGTATTTGCTTATTTTTTGATTTTGCTATCTGGAACAGTTGAGTGGGAGATTTTAGGTTTGGAGACATTGTTTACTGGGATTGCTATTCCCATAACCCCTAAAGCAGTCCTTAGCATGGAGCAGAGTTTCTCAACCTCATTTCTGCTGATATTTTGGACTGGATACTCCTTTGCTGTAGGGGCTGTCCCGTGCACTGCAGGATGTTTAGCAGCTACCTACTACATGCAAGTAGCATCGCCCCTCTCAAGTTGTGCCAAATCCCCTGGGCTCGGGGGTAGGGGGACTAAGGAGGGCCACAGTTGCGTACAATGAGAACCACTGGTATAAAGCCAAGGGCATATAAAACATGACTTCATTCTCAAAGTCATGCTTTATATGTAGATTTGCAAGGCCACATCCTTTCCTAAATCTAGGTCAACCTGAATGACTCCAAGAGCTGGAAAAGAAACCCAAGCCAGGAGAACTTTCTCTTATTTTCTTTAAAAAAAAAGTTTTTGAATAGGTAAATTGAGTTTTAAAAAAAGGTGCTGTTATTGAATTGTGTTGCCCCAAAAGATACATTAAGGTCCTCACATCTATGAAGATGTAATCCAGTTTAGATTAAGTATTGTGGTGGGCCCTAATCCAATATGACTGGGGTCCTTATACAAAGAGGAAAGTGCTCTGTGAAGACAGACACACAGGAGGCCATGTGGTGGAGAGGCAGAGCCGGGGGTGATGCAGCTGCCAGCCAGGAACACCAAGAACTGCTGGCCACAACCAGAAGCCAGGAGGAGGCCAAGAAGGATTCCACCCAGAGCCTCAGGGAGCATGGTGGTCCTGCCAACACCTGCTGTGGAACTCCTCGCCTCCAGAACTGCAGGAAAGTAACCTTCTGTTGTTTTAAGCCATCTAGTTTATGGTACGTTGTTACAGCAGACCCAGGAAACAGGCACCAAAGGATGTCTAAGAGAAAAGTTTGGGTTCCTCTCCTCTTGTATGGGTCTCAAATTCCCCTCTCCTGAGGCAACCCTTTTTGGGGATCCGTGATGGGGTTCAAGGGCTCTGGGAGGGAAAGAAGGCAGGCACCACACGGTCGAGTGGGCACTACAGACCGTGGTTGGGAAAGGTCCCCAGAGGGCGGCTGAGAAGGAGAGAAGTCTAAAGGACAGCAGGGTCACTGGGAGGCCTGGGGTGGGCACCTTCCCGTCCAGATAAGTTCTTCCCCGATTTCGTGCATGGCTGGCATCTCTCCATCATCCCCGCTGCTCGTTCCACCGGCCCCGCCACCGCCAGCCCCGCCGCCACTGCCACCACTACCACCACCTCCATTGCCTCCTCCAGCAACTCCGCCGCCTCCTCCCACAGAGCCATTCATCTGGCCCAGCTCTGCTAGGGAGAACACAGATTTCCTGGAAGAGAAGGGGGATGAGGGAGAGTGGGTCCCCCAGAGCACCCCTCACCTCTCCAACCAAAATTATGAAATATCTTAAAAGACAGACAAAAATGCAGAAAATGATCTAACAATATCCACACGCAGGTCACCTAGACTTTACAAATGTTCACATTTAGCCATATTTGCTTCTGATATATCTTATTATTTTAAAACTTATTTTAAAAGTTATTTTGAGACAGGGTCAAACTCTGTTGCCCAGGCTGGAGTACAATGGCATGATCACAGCTCACTGCAGCCTTGGCCTCCTGGGCTCAATCAATCCTCCTGCCTCAGGCTCCAGAGTAGCAGGGACTACAGGTGCATGCCACCATGCCCAGCTAATTTGATTTCTTTTTGTAGAGACAAGATCTCACTATGTTGCCCAGGCTGGTTTCAAACTCCTGGACTCAAGTGATCCACCCACCTCAGCGTCCCAAAGTGTTGAGATTACAGGCATGAGCCACTATGCTGAGCCTCAGATGTATTTTAAAGAGCAATAAAATGATACCAACAGAGTTGAAGCCTCCTTTTTCTCCCCCTACTGCCCATTCTCATACACACCTCTTGTCAGCAGAGGGTACCTTCTTGGGTGGCTCAATTCGGATATTTGGGTCCCATTCTCCCGGGGGAAGGACAATGACCTCATCCAGAAATTCATCAATTCCTGCAATCAGATCGTCCCGATTGCGGGCTTTGTAGGCCACGTCACTGAAGAGCTGGTGAGGAGAGAGGAGGGAGAAAAGAAAGATCGCATCTGTTTCTGACATGCCCGGGAGCATACCACATCTAGTTTTTAAAGAAATCATTTTGAACCACGTCTCCCACTGACAACTCACTCTCAGTTTTTGGAATGAGACCATAGCACATTGGTAAAATAAACCACAACGGGACACAGCAGGTGCTGGGGGAAGACAGCCTGTCTTGGATCTGAAGGCCTGGTCTCCATATTCTTGCTTGTAGGACTTTGGTTGAGTTACTTAACCTTTCCGTTTCAGTTTTCCACACAGCACGCGCATTAGAAAACCTCTGTACAGCCCAGTCCAAGGAGCTCAGATATTTCACATTCAGCCCTTCGCCCTTGGAGGCTCACGTCGTGTTGTTCACACTGTCTCCAGAATGTGCTTTCTGACTTACAGATTCGATGGGATATGCTCATGTTTAACCTTTTCCCGTTTAGGAAAAAAAAAGGTGCAGCTCATTGCCAGCACTCATTTAATTTTACAGAAACACTCTTTCAGGCCAAAGCAAATCTGACTGATTTTCAATGTGAAAATGAAATATAAAAATTATTTTTAGAGTTATTTCTAAAAACAACTAACATCAGAATCACTGGAATGATCAGAGTCGTCTAATTTGGAAAAACTGGATTCATCGAATGAATCTTAGGCCAAAAACTGAGAATGATGTTAGCATCACTCGTAGGAATGCTAGTTTTCTAGCATTTGATATTTTCAATGATTGAGAGTATATTTTGTAAATGGAAATACCACAGCTAAAAACAGAATGCTGTAAGTAGAATGATGTCTTTTGTTTCCAAAGTCAATATACAAGAGCAATGCAAAAATAATAAAAGTGAGACATTTCCTGGGGAAAAGTTATCTTGGGGTAAAGCCTGCAGCTGCAAGCACTGCCAGCGAGTATTCTTGGCACAAACGGGAAAGAGTTAAAGTCCTCTAGGCTCCCCATCACTCTGGGGACAGAGTGTTACTCAGCTCTGCTTACAGGCTCTGTGTAGTCTCTGGCTCACCTCTCCAGTGTTACCTCCTGCCCTTGAAGCTCTTACACTGAGCCTACATCAAACCACCTCCATCCAGCTTCTCTGAGCCTGATCCATTTCCTTTGTTTGGAATGCTTGCCTCATAGCCTGGTGCTGGGTCTGCCTTCCTCCTGCTCCTCCTTAGCTTTAAAGCCCCCTCATCTGTGAAGCCCTCCTTGACCCCCTGGGAAGCTGGCACATGGTTAGTTTTACAATTATCGTCTGTCCCTCACACTTGATTGGTTCTGCTAAAGGACAATGACTATTCCCTGATTCTCGTTATCTTTAGCATCCTGTGTAGTGCCTGTTACACAGTAGGTGCTCAAATGTGCTGGCTGGATAAGTTAATGAATGAAGGTGCAGTGCTTGTTGCAGGAGCTGTAAAATTCAGGAGTACAAGCTTCTGGTTACCACTTACATCATCTACCATGAGGGTTGCAATGGCACGGCCAATTTCATTGTAGGATTTTGCTCTCCCAGAAGGTCCCAGCAGTATAAACAGAAATCTGCAAAGAAGATGGAGAAGATTAAGGAAGAGGAGCATGAAAGTGAGAAGGAAAAATAGAAATAAGTAAAGAGAATTCTTTGGCCCTGAACAATATGGTTTTTTTTTTTTTGAGACAGGTGCTTGCTTTGTCACCCAGGCTGGATGGAGTGCAACGGCACAATCTTGGCTCACTATAGCCTCCACCTCCTGGGCTCAAGCAATCCTCCCACCTCAGCCTATTGAGTAGCTGGGACTACAGGCGTGCACCACCATGTCCAGCTAATTTTTTATATTTTCAGTAGATACAGGGTTTCACCATGCTGCCCAGGCTGGTCTCCAACTCCTGGGCTCAAGCGATTCACCTACCTTGGCCTCTCAAAGTGCTGGGATTAGAGGCATATGCCACTGCGCTGGGCCCATTTTTAACATTTTTACTTCCCTCCATGGAACCCTATGTTTGCTTTGGAGGAACATTTCCTCTTCCCCTCCCATGAGGCTCCCCATCAAGCATCCTCACCTTTGTCTTGCTGCCCAAGCCCACCTGACAACTTCTCTCCCAGTTGTTACCTCCTTCTTTATTATTATTATTATTATTAATTTTTTTTCCAAGATGGAGTCTTGCTCTGTCACCAAGGCTGGGGTGCAATGGCACGATTTCGGCTCACTGCAACCTCTGCCTCCTGGGTTCAAGTGATTCTCCTGCCTCAGCCTTCTGAGTAGTTGGGATTACAGATGTGCACCACCACACCTGGCTAAGTTTTTTGTATTTTTAGTAGAGACGGGGTTTCACCATGTTGGCCAGGCTGGGCTCGAATTCCTGATCTCATGATTGGCCCGCCTTGGCCTCCTAAAGTGTTGGGATTAAAGGCATGAGCCACCGCACCCGGCCTCTTTTATGATTATTTTTAATAAACTCTAAAACTCTTCTCTAGTCAGAAGATTTCCCTTCCCAGCAGCCTCCAAGTTTAGAGGTGTCTCTGAGAGCACTAACAGTCAACAGCACTGTTTGCTGACTGTACTGCTGATTGGTTCCCTAAGGGTGGCATGGGGACAGGTTTCAGTGGCTCTCACCTGGTGGGGACAGGCACCTCGGTCACTCCTCCCAGCATGGCCGACTGGATGAGGCGCACGAACGCGATGAATGGCTGGTCTAGGAAGTCCACCTCACCCACGAGCACGTTGGAGGCTTCTGAGTCCTTGGGAATCTTCTTCATGAATTTGTTTTTCCGCTGAACAGGGAGGGGAAATGAGATTGCCAAGGAAGACTCCCACCTGCTCTCCTTCACTTCCCTTCAGACTGCTTTGAGGCCTAACTTGAAAAAAATTCTCTCAATGTTGCCAAGACACTGAAAGAATAAACAAGTACTCCTTTGATTCTGCAGATGGGAAGACTGAATGTAGGTTAACCCCAGGCACCATTAAGCCTTGTAGATGGGAAGGTACTGGCAATGACTCTCCTTGACTAAGACATTCCTTGATGGATGAAAACGGCTCCACTGAGCTGTGGGCTGAGGGGTCAGAGAAGAGCCCTGGGGTTGCCAGACATCAGGCCCAGATTGCCTTCCTCAGGCTGAGCAGACGGGAAGTCTCAGTGCTTCTACTCTAGCCACCCAGACCTCCCCTCTCCACCTTCACTTTTGGTGGCTGTGGGGAGGAGGAGGCCTGTTCTGATGGTCAGAGTAGACAGGCCTTCTTTTCCCTTTGTCACCAGCTTCCTGGCTCACAGGAATTCCTGGACCAGTCTCCAAGTCTGTGGGAGACTTCCATGACCCCAAGTTACCCCCAGGGGACCTCCCAGGAAATTCATAACTTCTGGAATTTTCCAGCGGAGACTATCAAGGTAGCCTCTCTTCAGTCGCTCTGGCTAGTGTCTCTTCAAAGGAAGAAGGTCACACAGGCAGAGCCAGTGGGGTCTGATGTGAGAGGTATTGGAGACAAACCCTCCACCCAAACATGTTCCCACTGTCTGCATTTATAACTTCATTCTTCCTGAGTCGTCTTTTACACTGAAGATCCTCCAGGGGTGGCTACTTTCAAGCTCTTCTTAGTCCTCAACATCTTAGAATGAATTTCTTTTTCAGATTGCTTTCTCTCTGGGCAGCAAGGGCATGGACAGACAAGAGACAGAGATAATTTTGTTGGAAGATGGAGGGGAGCAGTTGGGGTGGCGGCAGGGCTGCGTGCAGTCCACAGTGGCTGACACAGTGGGAAAGAGCCTGGGGGTAGAGGACAGCTCTGAAGAGAGCGCCTGTGAATATCACAATTTTCCCACCAATCCCCCTTCTGCTGGAGTCTTTCCCGTGGGCACAGGCCTGTTTCTCACAGCCTCAGTGAAGACACAGGTTCCTTGTGTCTCTTCCTGTCCCTGTGGAGGGGTCAGTTGTGGGCATGGATATGGTCAACAGGTCCTGCCCTTTTGTCCCCATGGCTGTTTCCTGATTCAACTCACGTGGGGGCATCATACACACTGGGCTGGTTGGCCTACCAGCACGAGGAGGGGCTCGTGAGCAACAGCTGTACCCTTATAATCTTTTAAATCCAATTGGGGAAAAAAAAATAACCCTCCACAACCACCTGGGCAACCATCAGTAGCCCCAAGGATCCTAATATAGTGAGAAAAAGCAGGAATTGACAGGAACACCAGAGTCCCCGAGACTCAAAATGTCCCTTTGTCTCAGGCATGGTCAGTTGATTACTAAGCAGCATTCTTCAGGGTGGAGGGCTGGGAGTACCAGGGCAGTCACCGTCTCCAAGCATCAGGCGGGGTTGGGGCGGGGGTGTCCAGGGAAGGGGAGGAGATGCAGGCTGGGCAGAAGCACTCTGCAGAATGAGGCTTCGAAAACAGCAATGCTTCAGGGTGTCCCAACAAACCCACTTGTTTTTGTTGTTGTTTTGTTTTGTTTTGTTTTGCTTTGAGACAAGAGTCTCACTCTGTCATCCAGGCTGGAGTGCAGTGGCACTATCTCGGCTCACTGCAACCTCCTCCGCCTGGGTTCAAGCACTTCTCGTGCCTCAGTCTCCTGAGTAGCTGGGACTACAGGCATGTGCCACCACGCCTGGCTAATTTTTGTAATTTTCATCAAGACAGGGTTTCTCCATGTTGGCCAGGCTGGTCTCAAACTCCTGGCCTCGAGTGATCCATCAGCCTCAGCCTCCCAAACTGCTGGAATTACAGGTGTGCACCACCACACCTGGCCATCCAACCAACCCACCTGTAATACAGGAGAGAAGAGAAATTGAACCAGGGACTTGGTCCTTCCTTACACATTGTGACATGTTTGGTAAGAAGGCCAGGGTTGTGGCATCCCAGAAGTGGGAGCATGCTACTGTTCCAACCAACCCTGGCTTGCCCACAGCCTGGACGTGGGCTTGTATAACCAGGGCCCTGCTGACTCCACTTCCTGAACCCTTGGGGACTCCAGTCTGGCTCTGTACTGCACAGTCACTGCAGCACAATGATGCTGTCTGAATCTACTCTCTGTTCACTGGGAATCTGCTAGCTGAGGGCAGGCACGGAGTTTAGCTTTGCACAAACCAATGATGAAGAAAAAGCCTGCAGAGCAAATGCCTCTGGGCTTGCACCTAAAGAGCGCCCACTAGCATAGACCACTGATGCTGCAAATACTGAGAAGCAGCATCAGGTATCAGCAAGGAGAACTAGATGCTGGCGCTAGGTGATGGGTTCCAATCCCTAAATCAAAGAAGCCCTGCCTGGTGAAAGTGACAGCTAGTGTTATTATTACCACTCACATATTCATTAAAACAGGTTATAAAAACTTTTACTAGGTAATGCTTTCTTATCACAGTTCCGCTGTCTGTGTGCATGAGTAAAAGTGGTTTTCCTCTCCAAATAATGTTCCAGAATACTGACTAGTTCCTCAATTACTTCCAAATTAAGGGCTCTGGAGTTAGACTACCCAGGTCAAATCAAAGTTCTGTCTTTCAGCTGTATAGACTTGGGTGTGTCATTTAACTGCTGTGAGGCACAGTGTTTTCTCATGAGTAAAATGGGAATGAAAATAGTACCTTTGTGATTCACAGAAAATGCCCAGCACAGTGTAGTGCATGTGGTGTGGACCTTAAATATTGATTGATTTTGTTACTGTTGTTATTAATTTATTTGGGCCCGGACACTGACATGAGGAGCTGATTTTGTTTTTGCCTTCCACCAAACTTAGGGGTGGCTGGAAGGCCTGGAGGTCACCCAAGCTGCTGAAGGCTCCTCGTCAAGTCTCAGGTTTCCTTTGTCATCTTTCTTCCTACTCCTGGGAAGATACACAAGAGGACCATGGGACCTCCTGTCCTTGAGGTGTGCAGGAGTTGGAATTAAGGGGGCCTCTTCTGGGCTTCCCCAAGAGGCACAGTCACAGGATTCTCAAATGGACCCAATTTGTTTGCAGAATTCTGATCTCATCAAGAGGGTTTCAGCCCAGCTCACGGGAGACCACAGGAAGAAGATGCACTATTGAACAGTCTAATTAATTAACTACCACTGCTGTCCCCACAGGGAGATTCTTTTCTGTCTCTCTGCCAGCCCCAATCCCTATCCCATCTTTAAAGGTGCTTGTGGGTCACCGGATAGATGAAGCCATGTGTGCTGGTCTTCTCTCTCCCACAAATCCTAAGCTCAAGGACAGCCAGTGCCTCATTTGATCATGTTTTCTGTCTCACACCCCCAGGGCCTGACACAGAGCCAGCACCTGGGACTCTGCTAGTCCCTGACTGCTGGCCTTGGCAGAGTCCCCCAGGCAGCCCAGAGTCCCCACTGGGGACCTTCCTGGAACTCCCACTCCTTTGTAGGAGTGGAATTCTGCCCATAGGGGATCCCTGCTCCTGAAACCAAAGACTTCTTCCTGCCCTGGCCCTTCATTGCAGCTAAGTGCAGGGGTTTTACTACCTGGTCTGTGTTTGGGGTGAGAGAAATGTCATTCATGCTTCTGCTCTGGGCATGACCTAGGAGAGAAGGAAAACAAGATCCATCAGGGGAAGCCAGGCTCTCACAGGACCCTTTCCTATGGACTCTACTCATGTACCTCTCCCATGTTCATAACAAAGCAAACCCCCTCCCCCTTAATCCTGGAGTCCCTTTAAGTTAGGACCCTCTCACTTTCCTTCTGTTCAATGGCCGCTTTCCTGAAAGAGGTGTCAGACTCCAGGTTCCATTGTTTCCTTCTCCCTCCTCAATCTACCACACTCTAGTCTCTACCCCTCCACCCCACCTTCTTGGATGTCACCAGGCTGTCTACTCTGGGTGCGGCTCTGGACCAGGTCCGGATAGGAGGAGGGACACAGATGTATTATTACATAAGGTTCCATGTGTCACTTAGCTTGGAATTTGCTGGAGAGGGGAGCAGTTTCACCTCTGTCCTCCATGACCGGTGACAGTCTTTAAACGTGGGCTGGGGATTTAGGCTGGCAGAGGGAAGGAAGGTGGGCTCCCCATGAGAACAGTGATAGTCAATTATTTTAACTGCCCAGTAGTTCCTTCCTCTGTTAAGAGGGAGAAAGCCAGCTCTCCTCTCCCACTAGCCCAATCTGGCGGACACCCTCAGACCTATCGTGTCTTGGCTATTGGACTGTGCCACTCATGGTGTCTGGAATGCTGCTCCTCTTTGCTCTCCTCCTCTCATTTCTGTCCGAGGATCCTCTCCTGCTTGGGCCTCCCAGGGCCTTGTCTTTGCTCTCATCCCTTCCAGGTGCCTCAGCTTCTCCGCTGGTCAATAGCCCCCACTCCTGTTGTTTCCAACACCTATTTGGGCTGAGGACGCCCAGGATGCATCTTTAGTCTGATCCCTCTTCTGAGCTCTAGACTCCTTGGAGCAGTCCCCTCTGGCACCTCAAATGCAACTCTTTTACCCTCCAAATCACTTTCCTCATGGACACATTCCACTCAATGCCCCTCCCTCCCATCCACCAGCACTTCAGACAGAAATCTAGGAGCAGCCTTGGGCCCTCCCTCTTCATCACCTCCTACTTCCCACCAGTCCTTCAATTCCACCTCTGTCCCTTCCTCTCCATTCTAGAATGCAGGCTCAGTCTCTGCCTTCCAATGTTGCCCCTTCTAGATTATTCCTACTCAGACAGAAATCTGATCACAGCATGCTCCTGCTTCAAGCTTCCCAGGGGTTCCCATTATCTTCAGAATAAAACCCGGGTTCTTTTGCTGGGTGCACAAGGCCCTCTTTGATTTGACCCTCTCTTCCCCTTAACTCCTACACTTCCTGTGAACTGAACCGATGTTTTGCTTTCATAGCTCCAGATCCTTCTCTTCCATCCCCCCACCTGCTATTTGTTTCCTTTGTTTACAACTCCCTCTTCCTCCTCCTTGCTCCTGGAAAACTTCTATTTATGCTCCAAGACTCAGTCAGCATCTCCTCCTCTCTGATTCTTCCCCTGTGCGCTGTGTTCTGCATGCTGGGCCACCTCAGGGTGGGTGCCCACCTTGAATATGACCTGGTTCACACAAAGCTGTCATCATCCATTCATGCCTCTTGTCCCAGTGGTTCCCACCCCCAAGCAGTGTTGGTAGGGAGGTGACCTCATATACAATGACAACTGAGTGGAAGGTCTTCCCGAAGCCACTCTCTACCCACTGAACACTGCCACTGGGCATCCCTATGTGGAATAACAAGGCCAGGGAGACTCAGTGGACTTGGGTCATCAGGACAGAGAGAGAAGACTGCAGCAAACGCCTGCTGTGCCCAAGGCCATGGGCAGGGGCTGCATTGCCCCCAAGTCACTCCTCGGCCTGGACAGGGGCACAGCACTGGGCTGCACTTGTTAACATCTTGGCATTTTAGTAAAAGCACCTAAAGGAAAATAGTCCTACACTGCTTTTTCTTTTTCACTTCATTTTCTAAGTTCGCTCCTTTCTTCCCCCAGTTTGCCTGTCTGTGTATCCCTGACGAGGTGAGGTGCGTGAAAAGCCTGTCTGTCACCTCTCACCTCAAACCCACACCCCACCCCCGACCAGCCATTCCCAGAAAAAAGGGGCCATGACTCTGCCCACATTTCTTTTTCATGGTGGCACGAGACTGCCACCCAGTGATGGGAATGCTGCCTGACTGAACAGAAGGAAAGGACCTCGCCTGTTTTTTATTCCCTTTCCAGGAAAGCTTTTCACCAAAAAACAGGGTTGATGTCAGTTTGATGAAGATGAAGATACAGACTAAGATAAAAACACCTAGAACATGGGAGTGGGTATTGATTACACCAGGATGTGACTGAGAGCCTCATTTTTCAGAGGAATGACTTGAATATTATGGTAGTAAATGAGGCCCTGAGAGTAGCCTGGGTTTAGAGTGAAAGTTAGGCTCCTCCTGATGCATGCCCTGAGAATTCTTGGCAGATCCTGGGCTTTGTCTCCCCTACCTACGGCAATGTGGCCATGTCACAGCTGCCACAGCCTGAATAAAGTTGCCACAGAGTGGCGAAGCACACACTCACACAGACGTCCGTAATTTGCACTCTGCCGCATCCGCAGGTCCTCCGTGGAGTGGTGTAGACTCGGGCCAGCACCAGGGCTCCGGGCGGGACTGCGATCTGGGAGGAGAATCAGAAGAGACTTGGCTTCGACAGCCTTGCTGGTGTAGTGAAGCCTCTTGGGTTAGCTCACTTTAGATAAATAAAACTGGGCAGCAAGACATGTCTCTTCCCCTTCTAGGAAGAAATTCTTTTTTTTTTTTCTTTTTTTTTTTTTTAAATTTAAGCAAGTCAATAGTCTGAACAAGATTACAGCCTGGGCGCAGTGGCTCACGCCTGTAATCCCAGCACTTTGGGAGGCCGAGGCGGGTGGATCACCTGAAGTTGGGAGTTTGGGACTAGCCTGGTCAACATGGTGAAACCCCATCTCTACTAAAATACAAAAAATAGCCAGGCATGGTAGTGGGTGCCTGTAATTCCAGCTACTTGGGAGGATGAGGCAGGAGAATCACTTGAATCCAGGAAGCAGAGTTTGCAGTGAGCTGAGATCACGCCATTGCACTCCAGCCCAGGCAACAGAGTGAGACTCCGTCTCAAAAAAAAAAAAAGAACAAGATTACAGACAGAATATTTGTACTGTTGAAAGTGAGATAGATACACAGTTCATTAAATGGGCACAAGATGTAGTAGACTGCTTGGGTTCATCCCTGATTCCACACTTACTGGCTTTGTGACCTTAGGCAAGTTACTTAAACTCTGTGCCTCAGGCGTCTCATCTGTAAAATGGAGACAAGAACCATACCTACACACCACAGCGTTTTTGTTAGGATGAAGTGAGTTAAAACAGGAAGAGCACTCAGAATAGTGCCCAGAAGGTAGTTAAGTGCTGAGTATGTATCTGTTGCTATTATGGTATGTTAAACACTTCCTGTTGTTTGGGAGGGATTTTTTGAGACAAGGTCTTGCTCTGTCGCCCAGGATGCAGTGCAATGGCACAATCTCTGCTCACTGAAAGCTCCATATCCTGGGTTCAAGCAACCCTCCCACCTCAGCCTCCTGATTAGCTGGGACTACAGGTGTGTGCCACCATGCTTGGCTAATTTTTTGTAAGGCGGGGTTTATGCCATGGGGTTTAAACCATGAGGTTTATGTATTTCTTGTAGAGATGGGGTTGATGCCATGTCACTCAGGCCGGTCACAAACTCCTGAGCTCAAGCAATCCGCCCACTTGGACTCTCAACGTGCTGGGATTACAGTTGTGGGTCACCGTGCCCAGCTCACTTCCCATTTTTAAGTAATTCATTTAGAGGCTCCTCAATGTTTTTAACGTAGCAACTTTGCTGTGGTTACTGTGTGTGTCTGACAGGCTCAGCAGGGCTAGTGTCTCTGGGCATCTAGGCTTGGATATTGATAGTGGAGTGTTGGAGATCTGAGATGTGCGCGTGGAATAATTCACTCTCTCTGAATGGCCCCAGGTCCTGCTAATCAGAGTGACATCAACCACCAGATCTACAAGCCCTGGCACTCTTGAGATAAGCCCAGCCCCTTCTACCACCCTGATGTGTTCCATTTTCTGCTGAGGCTCTTGACCTCTCCAGGGGGTTTGATGTGAAACTTTTGGGTCCTTTCCATAGCAAGCCATCTCTACCAGCATTTCCCAATGCTGTGTGACATGAGAATCTCTTGGGGTGCATTCTAACCTCTCTCTCTTTTTCCAGGCCATACCCCAGACCAACTGACTCCAACTCTCCAGGGGTCCAGGCATTAGGACACGTCTCAATCTCCAAAGTGATTTGCCATGTGCAGCCCTAGCTGAGAACCAACTCTCTCCCTAGAAATTGTTCTGCTCTGGTGGTGGGAACAACATGCGAGTGTGGCTGGGGTCCCCACAGGCCTGCCAGAGACAGAGGCTGAGGGATCCCCAGAACATCAGAATTTCTCCAGAAACTCCCAGCCCCTAAGGTGGGCTCACCCAGGTACCAGGGCCTGATACTGGTCCTGCATGTCCCATGCCTACCAGCATAAGGCCTGACTCACTTGTGGTGGAGACTGACTTCCCAATGTCGACTAAGGAGCGGTGGATGGGCTTCTTGGTTTGGTGACGGTGCCTCCTCAGGAGGACATAACTGACCCTCTCCCGGAGCTCTGGTCGCAGGAGACCATCCTCAATCTGCTTCTCAATGACATCATCTGCGTGGAAAACATACACACCTCGTCCCTGTGGGACAGAAATGCCCCAGGGTATGGGGGTCTTCAGTTTCACCTGTTATTAGTGGGATTAAATGTGGCAGGGGTCAGTGGAAATACTCCTAGATTTGCCACTAGCTGTGGAAAACTGGGCACATCATCAACTCTTGGCCTCCTCCTGTTCAAGGGCATGTGCATGTCTCTCTGTGTGTGTGTGTGTGTGTGTGTGTGTGTGTGTGACTCTGCTCTTTCTGTCAGTGTTCTTATGAAAAGGGAAAGAAACAGTACATACGAAACTGCCCCAGGAGGCACAAAAATCCTGTGTTCAATGGTTTTAATCCTAAAACGAACTCTTTTTAGAAAAGTATTTTGGGCAAAATACTTCTGGCAAAATCCAATGTGCTAGAACAAAAATCACAAAAAATTTTAGGGGTGTTAAGGCAAGCCACCTCCTCCCTTTGACACACCACTAAATGACAGCTAATTTCCTAAAGATGAATGATGACCCAGTTTACCCTGAAAAGAAACAGGTTGCCATGGCAAGAGGTGTCTCTGACTATGCAAGAGGCCCTCTCCCTTTGCTACATTTCTGGTTGGCATTTTGGAGGATGGTCTTTTCATCTCTACTGGAGGTCTACATGAAACTGAAACTTGGAGTGACTATGATCCTGCCCTGGGAGGAACAGAGGTCTGCAATTCTGGTCTCTGCAGAATCAGGTGTCAGAGATGGGCCAGTCACATAGACTCGAGGGCAGGCGTGAGGTCAGGGGAGCTGCCTGGTTTGCAGGGACCACAGGAGAGATGCACATAGTGGCCCCTGCCTCACCTATGATCTGTGGTAAGGAGCCGCTGTCCAAATCCAGCAGCACTGTCCCCGTCTGCAGGCAGGTACGGAGCTCGAAGAGGCTGTGCAGGGACAGTGTGGACACGTGGGGCTTGCTCCAGCGTTCGCCGCCTTCCTCTACCTTTTCTTCAAACTTTATCCACCTGGAAGGGTAAGGATGGGGCTCAGTGTGGCCAGGGCCCTCAGGAGGAGGCCCGCCTGGGTCTCCCCAAGAGATGGGTGTCCTGTGGGGTCATGCTATGTATGTGGTTGTGGTGTTGGTCCTAGACTCATAGGCAGAGGATCTCTTGGGAATGCCCTAATTTGTCCCCCACTCCTCCTGATACTGTCATGTTAAGGAAAGTGGCATCCAGAGAACTATACAGGGGCATGGGGGATCTTCTGGGAGTGATGGAAATGTTCTAAAATTGGATTATGGACATGGTTGCACAATTCCATACATTTTCTAAAAATCATTTACCAGTACACTTACAATTAGAGAATTTTAAGTTACTCTAGAACAATAAGGCTGTTTTTTTAAAAAGCCTCAACTGGAACCTGATTATCTCAGGCTGTTCACACATGAGTGTTCAGTGTGGTTTGCTGGGAGCAGGAAAAATGTTCCCTGACGAAAAATATTTCTCCCTGAGTTCCCCTGCAAGGTCTGAGGTTTCCATGCTTTACACTCTTTTTGCCTCTGAAAGTTCAGGTAAAAATCCACATGCCATCCGGGGAAGGAAAGAAAATTAACCAAGGATGTATAGGCATCTGTCCTTTCTAGAAGCCTTGGAATCATGGGCTGGGTGTTCAAGTAGAAAGGCCTCAGACAGAGCCAGGGGAGCAAGGAGTCCTGGCTGGAGACACCTAGCTCCCCTTTGTAAGATGTCAACCATAAATGCATGGGTAGCGCCAATCTATTACAACTTAAATCCCAAGGGAGGACTTTTGGACCATGACTATCTAATTCTAAAGTTCCTCTAAAAAAAGTAAACATATGAGAATGGTTGGGGAAAGTTGAAAAACGAGGAGAAATGGGGATGGGGCATGCCTTAGCACATATAAAAACTTGTGGAGAAGCTTCAGTAATTAAAGCAGTGTGATTCCAGGCCAGATATAGACAAGGGATCAATGGCACAACAGTCCAGAAACAGATCTGTATATCCATGGGAATTCAGGTTTTTTGTTGTTGTTGTTGTTTTAGACAGAGTCTCACCCAGGCTGGAGTGCAGTGGCATGATTTCAGCTCACTGCAGCCTTGACCACCTGGGCTCAGGTGATCTTCCCAACTCAGCCTCCCAAGTAGCTGGGACTACATACATGCACCAATTTGCTTGGCTAATTTTTGTATTTTTTGTAGAGATGGGGTTTCATCATGTTGCCCAGGCTGGTCTTGAACTCCTGGGCTTAAGTGATTGGCCCACCTTGGCCTCCCAAAGTGCTAGAATTACAGTTGTGAGCCACCACGCCTAGTCACGGGATTTGGGTTTTGATGAAGGAGTTGTTTAAAAGACAACCAATCTAAAAATAGAAAGTTAAATCCCTACTTTTCACCAAAAACAATACTAAATTCTTCATGGATTAAAGTCTAAACATAAAAATAAATATATAAGCAAAAATGCAAATGTACTAGAAGAGAATATAGGAGAGCATTCTTATATTCTTGGAGAATATTGTGGAGAAAGACTTCCTAAACAAAACCATATGTATAAAACCATGAAGAAAAAAAAAAGGACAGATTTGATTACACAAAACTAAAATAAATGAAAACTTCTATATAGTAAAATAACATATAAATCAAGTTTGAAGAAATGTGCTGAGAAAAATATCTGCAACAAAGAAAGCACCAAAAGACTAATATTTATAATACAACCAATTAACTCAAATTATCCAATAGAAAGTAAACAATCCTGAGAAGAAATGAAGATGGCCAATAAACATATGAAAAGATGCTCAACTTTACCAGTAATCACGGACTTTTAAATTACTACAAATGAAATAACATTCTTCATTTCTTACATGGGCAAAAGTTAAAAAGATTGACAACTTCCTATGTCAGTGAAAACATAGGGAGGTGGCCTCTTATCTGCTGCAGGTGTAATGACACAGCCTTCCTGGCGTGGGCAGCCTCTTTCAACACTCAGTGTGCATGCCTTTTGACCCAGCAGTTCCATTTCTAGGAAACGATCACAGGAATATAATTACACTGCCACACCCTGTAATATGTATACAAGGACGCTCGATGAAGCCTTATCTGTTAGGCCAAAGAACTGGAAACCACCAGGTTTTCAGTAGAAGCATGATTACATCAATTCTGTATGTCCATGCTGTGGATCCCCCAGAAATAAATAAAAAATACAAGGGTGAACTCACATGCTGACAGGACGGACACTACCATCCCATTTTATAAAAAAGAAAAACACACTTGTGTGTGCACGCACATGTGTCTGGAGAAAGCAAAAGTTTTGGAGGGATCCATGTCAAATGGTTAACAATGATTACTTTGAGCAGAGGAGTAGGATTGTTGTTGGGGCGGGATTTAAGACTTTCACTCTATTGGGGTTAGTTAGTGTAGTGGTTAGGCTGGGTGAGGTGGCTCATGACTGTGATTCCAGTACTTTGGGAGGCCCAGGCGGGTGGATCGCCTGTGCTCAGGAGTTTGAGACCAGCCTGGGCAACATGGTGAAACCCTGACTCTACCAAAAAATACAAAAAATTAGCTGGGCATGGTGGCACGCAGCTGTGGTCCCAGCTTCTTGGGAGACTGAGGTGGGAGGATCACTTGAGCCTGGAAGGCAGAGGTTGCAGTGAGCGGAGATGGCACCACTGCACTCCAGCCTGGGTGACAGAGTGAGACTCCGTCTACATTTTTTTTTAAAAAAAGAGCGCAGTCTATGAAGCAACACTATCAGGTTTTGAAAAACAGCTCCATCATTTACTAGCTGAGAATCTCAGGTAAGTTACTTAATCTCTCATCACCTTTGATTTCTTCAGTAATAATAATAGTGTACAGCAATTAGAGCAGTGCCTAGCACACAAAATACTCTGTTAATGTTAGCTATTAAGTTAAAAATAAAGAATATTACTTTTGTAATTTTAGGAACAATAAAAAAAAAGAAGAAAGCAAAGTCATTCAAAGCTTCTCCAACCAGGAGACATCATATTGATGTCTTGATGGTTGATATTTTGGTAACTGCCATTCTAGATCTCCCTGTGCATGCACCCACATATGCCTGTGCATGCGTGCACATATGCCCATGTTTGCATTAACTTTACATTAATGGCACCACAAGGACCTTAAGGGCATAGTATCTAATGGACATCCTTTCGTGTCTATTAGTATTAACATCATTCTGGGCCGGGTGCGGTGGCTCACACCTGTAATCCCAGCACTTTGGGAGGCCGAGGAGGGCAGATCACGAGGTCAGGAGATCAAGACCATCCTGGTTAACACGGTGAAACCCTGTCTCTACAAAAAATACAAAACATTAGCTGGGCATGGTGGTGGGCGCCTGTAGTCCCAGCTACCTGGGAGACTGAGGCAGGAGAATGGCGTGAACCCAGGAGGCGGAGCTTGCAGTGAGCCGAGATCACACCAGTGCACTCCAGCCTGGGCGACAGAGTAAGACTCCGTCTCAAAAAAAAAAAAAAAGAGAAAAAAACATCATTCTGAAGTGTTTCTAGTATTCCACTGTCTGAACGTACCATAATTGATAGGAACAGTTCTCAACTGGTGGACATTCAGATTATTTCTAATTATTCTTTATTATTAATTAAGGCTGGTCAGAACATCCTTAGTCCCTGCTCAATAATTTCTTTAGAATAAACTCTCAGAAGTGGAATTGCTGTGTCTGCACATTTTTACATTTATAACAAACATTACCAAACTGTTTTCCAGAAAGCTTGTGTCAGTGCCCAGTGCCACCAGTGAGATCTTACATTTCCCTGAAGTCTCCCAGACTTCGGTATTTTCATTCTTTTTCATCTTTGTTCATTTGGTAATTGAAAAATTATCTCACATTTGCACTCTTCTGATTACTAGTGAGATTGAACATCTTTTCCTTCATCAGATTTCCTCTTCATGTAACTGTATATTTTGCATTATCAATGTTGAACACCTTTGTTCCATACATTTATTTGAGACAAGTTAACCAGGCACCTGGTGGGATCCTCGGGAATCAAATGGACACAGGATGGGGAGATCTGATTAGAGAAGGACTGGGAGGTGAAGACCTGAAACATGGGGGCTGGAGCCAGAGACCAAGCAGACAAGTTGTAGCTGATCTTTCGTGGAGAAATCTCTTTGGGAAATATCATTTAAATTATGCCAGATCCAAGACTATGTGATATCGAAAGTAAGATGTTTCTAAAAGGTATGTTAACATAAGAGTTTACAAGGAACAGACCAAAGGATAAGTCCAAATTTTTTTTTTTTGTTTTTTTTTTGAGACGGAGTTTCACTCTCATCACCCAGGCTAGAGTGCAGTGGTGCGATCTCGGCTCACTGCAACCTCTGCCTCCGTGGTTCAAGTGATTCTCCTGTCTCAGCCTTCTGAGCAGCTGGGATTACAGGCGCCTGCCACCAGGCCCGGCTATTTTTTTTTTTTATTTTTTTTTTTTTTTTTAGTAGAGACGGGGTTTCACCACATTGGTCAGGCTGGTCTCAAATTCCTGACCTTAGGTGATCCACCCGCCTCAGCCTCTCAAAATGCTGGGATTACAGGTATGAGCCACCGTGCCTGGCCAGTCCAAATGTTTTAGTTGAGAGGATGCTCAACTTTTCTTCCTGAGGACCAACTTCCTATTCAGATTGCCCTTTTTTTTTTTTTTTTTTTGCTCAGAGATGATAAAAAAAGATAAACTGAACTGTCACCCTCCTCCCAAAGACTCTTTTGCTACTCCATGGCCTTACCCATCCACCTAAAGGTGTGATGTGGCCCAGTGCACAGCCACTTCGGTGGGTTGCTCTCTTCACTGTCTCACAAACATCCTAGGCCAGACAGTCTCAGGCAGCTCTCTCCCCTGACATCCCATTCTTCAGTCTTCTGCTCATACAAATGCAACTCCACCTGAAGGAGTGATAAGAGCAATGCTCCCTCTTTGAAACATCCTCTACTAACTCCAGATAGCAGATAGCAAAGACATGCAGTCCTCTCCACCTCTCAAGACTTCAACTATTTGTACTGTGTTAGGCATACACCAAACATTAACCCCATACACACACAGACAAGGGCGGTAACCCATATGAGAACAGCGTGCAGAAACACTAAATTACTTGTCTCCAGTTTTAAGCCAATGCCAGAATTAGACTCTGCTACCAGAATCCAGAAAATTTAATTTAAGAAATTGCAGAATATGAGATCACTTAACTAGGGACACCTCTCTAGTCCCCTCTATAACTATTTTGGGAATCCAGATGTTGCACCATTAAGCCTTCCACCTGGAACTTAATTTTGTGTTTTCAATGGCTACAGCTAGAAATTTAGCTCACTTTCACCTTGAATGGAAAAGGAAACATGGAGGACCAAAGATCCATAGCAGTGGTTTTCAACCTTGGCTGTCCATTAGAATAACTTGGAGAGATTTATAAAAATACCAATGCCTGGATGGTTACCCCGCCAGGAGGGTGACCCCGCCATGGAAACTCCCAGGTTATTTCACTGCACCCTGTGGGTTCAGGAGCCCCTGTTCTGTAGGCACATAGGATGGTGTGACTTAGGGGATAGTTCAACTTATATGAGGTCCCAACGCAGCAAACGTAGCTCACATAGGTTTGATTCTCATTATACAGCAGGACATGGCCTCTTTCCCTTAGAATGGCTCCAAGAACACCAGCTGAAAGGGTCTCCTTTCTAGCATGGTCATGCCATGCTTTAGTTTCTCCGATTTTATAATGGAAGTTCACTTACAGTACATACTCTACTACACCAATGTGTCTCAAACTAATGTGCATGGGGATCTTGTCAAAATGCAGATCCTCATTCAGCAGGTCTGGAATAAGGTCAAAGATTCTACATTTCTAATAAGCTCCCAGGTGTGGTCATGCTGCTGGTCTGCAGATCACCTCTGAGATCATGCAGAATGTCCTATTTCCTCTCTGTTTTCCACTGCCCAGCGAGAGTGCCCCTTCCTCCACAATGCCTCTGCCAGTTATTCTGCTTATTTCTCCTATAACACCCTAGGACGGTTCTCAACATGAAGCACTTTAGGAACCACTGTTCTAGGACAGTGATACTTAAGCTTGGTTGCATATAGGAATACCCTAGATGCCTTTAAAATCTTCATGTCTCAGTCATATCCTAGACCAGTTGACATCAGAATAAAAACAGATGGGATCCAGGCAACTCTGTGCTCCAGAGTTGCCTCCATCTATTCTAGGTAAAGTTTATAACTTCTTAGGCTCAGAGCCTAAAATAATCAATGAATTAATTCAGGCTCAGTGCCTAAATTAATAATTAATTGTAGCCAATAATGTTTTATGATTGCTTTGGTATATAACAAATGCCAAATATACCTTAAGCTTTTTGAAGACAGGTGCCATTGCTTCCTCTCTGGTGTCCCCTTATGGTCTCTTGCCCAGATCAACCGCATTAAATGCTTGCTCCCTCCTGCTTGAGGGTAACAAGACCTCACTGACCACTGTGGGTGAAATCTCGCTATGAGGAAATGACTAGGAAAAAAAAGCTTAAAACTCATTTTGTTTAAGTATATTTAAAAATACTCAGAAGCTGGGCATGGTGGCTCACACTTGTAATCCCAGCGCTTTGGGAGGCTGAGGTGGGAGGATTGCTTTAGACCTGCCTGGGAAACAAAGCAAGACTCCATTATACAAAAAATAAAATAATTAGCCAGGTGTGTGGCATATGCCTGTAGTCCCAGCTACTCAGGAGGCTGAGGTAGGAGGATTAAGTACAGGAGTTTGAGGCTGCAGTGAACTGTGATTGCACCACTGCAATGAAGCTTATGGAGAAAGCGACAGAGAAAGACTCGTATCTAAAAAGAAAGAAAGAGGCCCTTATCTTTTAGAGACATAGTGAAATATTTACAGACGGAATGATGTGGTGTCTGGGATTTGTGTCAACCTGATCTAGCGTGTGTGTCTGGGGTAGTAGGTTGGGGACAGAGAAACAAGATTTGCTGTGAGTTAGCTGTTCACTGTTGAAGCTAGGTGATGGGCAGGTGGGGGTTCATTCTGCTATATACTACTTTTGTATAAATTTGAATTTTCCATAATAAAATCCTTAAACATTCTCCAGAATGAATAAAGGAATGGCCTCTGTAAAAAGCCTCTGGTCAAAGCCAAGTTTAAAAACTTGTGGAAGACGGATAATAAGGTTCATGTGTAATCCCAAACAACTCATTGCAAAGTGAACTTTATACCATGGCTGGTTTCAAAAAGTGGGGAATTAGAGTTGGGGAAGCAGGTCAAGTGGAAAGAAAATCTCCACATTCTCCTTCATTATCCAGCAAAGCTTTAACTTTTAGGGATTTTGCCCAAGCCTGGGTGTAGACTCCCAACTCTGCATGCCGGGGTGGGCACCAGGTGCCCCCTCCTGACTGCAATGGAGCTAAAAGGAACCTTGAAATGTCACTTGTCACAGAAAGCAGCTCTCTGTCACACAAAGCAGGGCCAGAACTGAGGCTTTTTCTGTGACTAGTAACTCGGTCACAGATATGATTAGAGGACACTGCTGTTCTATTAATAACAAGAGCAGGAGAAAGCATCATGAGGCTAGCTACCAGGTACAGCCAAGGCTTCCAATGCTCAAATCACAGGATGGGAGAAGAGGAGGCTCTCCTTCAAGAAGGATCTGGAAAGGGTTGAAAACCAAGAGACCTGAATTCTAGTTCTCTCCTCAGATGGAAACTTCATAACTCCCACTGATCCTGCTGGGCTAGAGTAAATATCAGCAGTTTTCAATGGCTGCATTAGGATCATCTGGGAGCTTTTTACAAATTCTAAAACCCAGGCTGAATCTCAGACTAATTACGTCAACCTCAGCGGACTGAGAATCAGACATTAATATTTTTTAAAAGGAAGACACAGATCCTTGAGATGATAAAACAACAGGCTGCCCATTATGTGTGGTTAGGTAAGACTAAAATCTGGAGGATATACATAAACATTGTGATTGAAGAGAAGCTTCTATCTATACTTATTTTGAATATCATTATAATTAAATTGTGTCCTGGTTAGTTTGTTTGCAAAATCCCCCTTAGGACATTCTAATTTAAAAAATGTAATCTCCCAATGCAAGTAACCTTTAATGCTAAGGCTATGCTGCCTCTAAACATTTGTTTTAATAATTATATTGGTGTGAATTTGTTTCTTACGAGAAGTCTACTCAATTAAAATTTGTAAACTATATATCCACACTGTGGTCACTCTATCTATGTGGCCTCACCAACTTTATTCTGTAACTCTCCCACCCCGCCCAATTACCCAAAAGCTTGACTTCTGTGTATTAGTTACAAAGCATCAAGACATGTTTGTGCTTTCTGCCTAAGCCCTGTGTGTAATACATTTTGTGACTCCAACAAATTCATTTCTTAAAAGTAAGAAATGTAAGTTTTTCTTCATTATCCAGCAAAGCTTTTTAACTTCATATGAATCATATCAGGATACTGAATTTCCCAACAGAAACTGAAGACCAGTATTAATTCACTTACAAGCCCATTAAGAATTTTCCTAGAGATGTCTGAGGAATCATCAGATACTCCCCTGGTTCAGTCTTTGACAGAGGCACTAAGAAATTATCTGTGGAAGGAAGATTTTTCAAAAGGGGAACACCTGAGGCTGGGCCTGGTGGCTCTCGCCTATAATCCCAGCACTTTGGGAGGCCGAGGCAGGAAGATCCCTTGAGGTCAGGAGTTTTGAGAACAGCCTGGCCAACATGGTAAAATCCTGTCTCTACTAAAAAAACAAAGATTAGCTGGGCATGGTTGCGCATGCCTGTAATCCCAGCTACTCCCAGCCAAGCACTATGCTAAGCACTTAACATGTATTATCTCATCTAATCCTTAAATCTATCTCACGAGGTAGGTCTGTGACTATTCTCATTGTACAGGTGAGGAGACTGAGACCCTTAGAGGATGAGGAGCCTGCCCAAGGTTGCTGAGGCAGGAGAATCACTTGAGCCCAGGAGGTGGAGGTTGCAGTGAACTGAGATGGCACCACTGCACTCTAGCCTGGGCGACAGAGCAAGACTCCATCTCAAAAACACGGGAGGAACACCGAAGCAAATTCTGGCCCATTCTTACAATTTATTTGGCCAATTCATGCTACATAAAATCACGTGCATGAAAATATGTATGTGAGATAGTATAACAAGTTGTTTCTACAACTGATTATGACTTCACATACCATGTATATGTTAATAAACCAAACTTGGCAGTAAATTTGAAAGATTATAAAGTATAAGAGACTGAGTGGGCAGGCATGAGTCAAGGGTCAGCACACATATGGAGAAGTTCAGAAGGTACCAGAAGGGGCTGATGAGCACCAGAAAGGCCTCACAGGCCTCTTGGGGCACCCGCCCCAGTCCAGGCTCAGAAATTGGATCTTTTTAGTGTCCCAAAGATGACTAAGTCCAGTAACACTGTCCAATGCTAACTAAGATCACGAAGGCTGATGCATAAACCTGAAGGCCAATTTATTTAATTTACAGTGAGATTTACAATCGTTACAGGGGTTTGTTATGCTCATCCTCTAGCCTTTGCATTCTCTTATGGGCAGATATACAGGGTAAGCCAAATTATCACCAAAAAGTTGCTGAATATAGAATCAGAATGAGTTAATCATTAGTTAAGTGAGTCCAGTGTTTAATAGACTCAGGATGATCTTTCATCTCTACACATGAGATATGTCTGGAACTGGGATCAGATAGATAGGGCCTTCTGTCTTAGATTGTTCTGTAATGAACCCCACTTCCTCCCATGGCTGACTGATTCCCTCTGAATGAAAGTCTTTCCTTTTGGTGGCCTAGGAACCTCTGCTGAGGGCCTTTGGTGATGCGGTGCAGTTTGGGCATTACAGGAGAACCACTCCTTCCCAGACAGTGATGAACTGCAGTGGCACAGCTGGTGGTGATGGGGCAGAGGTGTGGCATTCCAGGGAGCTGTGGTGAATGAAATGGGGGTGGCCTCTGCTCCCAAGCTCATGCATTTGGCGAAGGGTCCATCCTCCTGCACACCATGTCCTCATTCAGGGTTGAAGGGGAGCCCACAGCTAAGTGAATGCCATCAGACAAAGTTACTGACAAATTCTGAACAGGCTCCTTCAGGGAGAGGCTTGTGGAGGCAAAAGCTGTGTGAGGACCACTTGTATGTGTATCCAGGAAGTCCCTGTAATTGCCCTAAGGGACTGTCACCTACACAGTTGTCTGCCTCCCTCAGAGTCTGCTGGTACCTCCTTTCACTGCCTCTTCCACCTCTGCTATTCTAGGCCAAGTTCAAACGCCATCTCTCCCATAACAATGCCTTCCCAAGGGCCCAGGTTGAGGAGACCTCTCGTTCCTCTGACTCCCATCACACTTTTTATCATTTATCAAATAACACTTCCTAATCACGACAACAGCTAAAGCTTACTGAGCACTTTCTACGTGCCAGGCACTATGCTAAGCACTTAACATGTATTATCTCATTTAATCCTTAAATCTATCTCATGAGGTAGGTCTGTGACTATTCATTGTACAGGTGAGGAGACTGAGACCCTTAGAGAATGAGGAGCCTGCCCAAGGTCATGCAGCTTATAAGAGACAGGATTTGGAGGCATGTCTTTAGATTATAGAGCCTGTTCTCACCACTTTGCACATACCACCCTGAGTTTTAGTTATCTGTGTGTATGAGCACATGCCTGCTTTATACCAGATTGGGGTTGAAATATCATGCCTCATGGGCTCCAAGCACCCCACTCCAAGTAGCCTGTTTTTATGTGGCCAGCTAGCTAAGCATGGTTTTTATATATTTAAAGCACTGTAAAGAAGGAGAAAGAGGAGGCAGAGGAGAGAAAGGAGAAGAGAAGGAGAGAAAAAGCGAAGAAGAGGAGGGGGGAGAGGAGAGGAAATAAAAGGGTGGGAGAAGAGATCATTTGTGCACAAAAGCTGAAAATATTTTCTGTCTAGCCATTAACAGAACATGTTTGCTGATACCTGTACTAGATCATAGGCACTTTAAGAACAGATTCATATTTTATTCATTGTAATTCTCCCACAGGACCTAACACAACATCCCCTCAACTATTTTTAGAATGAAAGAAGAGAGGTATGGATAAAACAACCTCTCCAAAGTTCTCCTAGACTCAGAGGTTAGAGCTTCCACCTTTCCACTGCTCTAGGGATTGATGTAGTGCTGCAGTGACATCCGTGGATCTCCATGGACAGAGATAGGGTGTGGTCTCGCTCTCCTTCAAGAGGAGGATGAGTTTGTAAAATCGCACCACCTATACTCTCATAGGCAACTTGAAGAATTCTGAAGTTCTGGTTGGTATTAGAGGCAGAACTGTGGCCAAAGGATTGCTTACATTAAGTGCATATCTTCATTACTACAGATGTATGAAAGACATATTTGGGGTGTCTGCTCTGCCTGTCTTCAATGGGGATGTGCTCTCTAGGATATAGCAAGGCCTCCCATACCTCCTCATACCTCTGATCTGGGTCCCAGTGATAGGGCAACCAAAGTTGGAAAGATCAGATTCTCCATGAAGAATGTGGAATTGCTGTGGGATGGTCCCTTGAGTAGGGTGGATGTGAACATGGAAGCTGAGGATTGGCCAGAGGCAGGGACAAGCAAAAGAAGCTGGTTGCAAAAGAGTAAAGGAGATGCCCTGAGAGAAGCAGAGACCAGAAGCAGAGAGAAAGAGGACAGGCCAGCTTCCCAGGCCCAGCCCTTCAGAGATCATGCCCCAGGAGACTATGAAGTCACCCCAGTGTCCCAGTGATGCTCCCTCCATTTGTATGAGTTAGCCTGAGTGGGTTTCTGTTACCTGTAGCCCCAAACCTCCTGATGATGACAGTGGCATTTCTCTCCCCTTGGGCATCGCACACAGTCCCTGACAGTTCACTTAAGATTAGGCTGTGGGAGCCAGAGATGGAGATGCTGGGTGGGGGCTCTTGACTCTAGTATAAAGTACTGCTGCCGGCCAGGAGCAGTGGCTCACGCCTGTAATCCCAGCACTTTGGGAGGCTGAGGCGGGTGGATCACCTGAAACCAGGAGTTTTAGACCAGCCTGGCAACATGGTGAGACCCTATCTCTACTAAAAATGCAAAAATTAGTTGGGTGTGGTGGCGGGCACCTGTAATTCCAGCTACTTGGGAGGCTGAGGCAGGAAAATTGCTTGAACCCAGGAGGCGGAGGTTGCAGTGAGCTGAGATTGTGCCACTGCACTCCAGCGTGGGTGACAGAGTGAGACTCTGTCTCAAAAATTGAAAAATAAATAAATAAATAAATAAATAAAGTACTGTTGCCAAAAGGTTTTTAGGCAGGACTCTTCCTTTGGCATCTCTGGAGTCTGATGGCTGTGATCCTAACAAGACAGGAGATAAAACCACCAAAATCAACGTGTAGACCTTGTTTTGATTCTAAGTTGTATAAACCAACAGAAATAAGATATTTTTGAGACAGTAAGAGAAATTGAATCTAGACTAGATAACCAATTATAATAAGGAATTTTTCTCAATTTTATTAGGAGATATAACGGTACTGTTGTGTTTACAATGAAGTCTAATTCACAAAGATGTGTACTGAAATGTTTACAACATTTGGGATTGCCTTTAAAATACCCCAGCAAAAGCAAACAACAACAAAAAATCCCTAAAAGCAAACAAAAAAAGTGGTGGATATAGATAAATATGAATCTTTGATGAAGCTGGGTGATGGGAACCATTCTCTACTTTTTGTGTTTGAAATTTTTCATAATAAAAAGTTTAAATATATCTTTGGATATATAAAACATATATATGAATAGGTAAATCAAGTAGGGGTTGTGACATGAAGGTGGTCTGATGGTGGGGTTATTCCCCTCCTGACAGCTGCAACTGAGAGAGCTATCCAGGGATGCCTTTGGTTGGGGGAGGTGTTTATTCCTGCAGACCATCTCCAAGGGTTCTGAAGAGCTGCCAGCCAGTTCTGCCCTATCTGGGAAGAGCTCCCTGAGTGTTCCAGTCCCTCCCATCTCTCCTCACTTAATTAGCCTTCCAATCTCACTCACTGGCCAACTAATCTGATCGTACTATCCTGGGTCAACCGCGTGATGGCCTTGTGTCACTTCCTGGCTGTCCCTGTGGGTGTGGACTTGTGCTTCCCCTGTCCAATTGCAGGACTTTGAAGGTCTCTCATGCAGCTCTGCCCTGGGCTGTGCTAACTGTAAGTTATCCTAAGTCCCTGAAGGATGAAAGCCCCTAGCATAACCCTCATTCTGTGTTTACACTGCCAATTGTGAGAGCACTGGATGGAACCCAGGGCCTCTGAGACTTCAGGGAACATTTTACCTGCAGCTTGATCCAGGTTCTGATTCATATAAAAATCCCTTTTTCCTACTTCACCAACATAAGCCTCAAGTTTCAGTTTGGACTAGCATAGAGAGAGGGAAGGACCAAGTTAGATACTGGACATAAAAGCAGCTTGATAATGACAAAGAGTATAATTATTCAGAACAGTAGATCAGCAGAAGGTGGAAGTCAAACAACCTTAAAAACCTTCATCTGACCACAAATCTCCATGCGTGACTCCACTGCAATAAAACAAGAGAGCGATGACTGCTAACCTGGAGCTGCTTGTCTGGCTCGTGTATACCAGCCATCTGCAGCTCCTACAATCGCTTTTCCACCCCACCTGTCTCCTCAAACCAGAGACAGGCCTGGAATTCCCCCAATTCCCTGCTAGAAGCCCCTCCACCTGTGCCCAGGGCCGCCTTGCTCCATCCAGCAGCCTCCCTCAGCTTCTTTTCCCTTTAAATCACTCTCTTTCCCCTGGACCCTTCTTGTAAGCCTACAATATGCTCATATTTCACTGACCCTCAAAACCAAAAGGATCTCCCTTGGCCTATGTTCCCCTTAAGACGCCTCTTTCACTCCTGCCCTTCATGGATAAGCATCTTGGAAGAACTGTCAAGTCAGTTTTTTACTTTTAACTCTTCTCAACTTACTGCCCTCTGGCTTCTTCCCTACCCCTTCTCAGACCGCGGGAGTGGGTCCATCCTGCGGATGCGCTTCAGTTCTTGTGGTACTTATTATCCCCTCCCTCCATCTTGAATGTCTCTCTGCCCTTGGTTTCCAGGATGAAGCCCTCCTCCGATTCACCTCCTAACCTCCTGGTTGCCCCTTCTCAGTCTCTTTTGTGGGTTCCTCTTCATCTGCCCATCCTGCAAATACTGAAATTCCTGGGGACTGTTCTGGGCTCTCTTCTCACTTCACAGACCTCAGGGGCAACCTTTTCTGTGGGCTTGATTTCCACCTAGATGCTGATGCCTCACACATTTATGCTTCTCTACTGAACTCCAGACACAGTGGCCACATGATCCCTGGACATCTCCACTTGGAGTTTCTTCAAATAGAACCTATCCAAAATGGAACTCATTATCAACTGCCCCCAAAACAAAACAAAAAATACCCAATGTAATAAAACTTTACTACTACATTTATGTTTCCTAAGCTGCTACCATGAGGTACCCACTAGCTTAAGTGGGAATTCTGGGTGCCTCCCTGACTATCTGCCCCCATGTGCCATCTGTTGTCAAGTCCTGTCAATTCTACCTTTTAAATTTTGTCTCAATCTACCCCTTCTCTCTATCCCCACTGCCAGCACCTCTCCCTTGGACCAGCCTCCTAACTGGCCAAGTCTTGCCCCCTTTTATCCATTCTCCACACTAAAGCCAGATGATCTCTCTTAAGGATATGCATGATTCTGTCCTTTTCCCACCTAGAACCTTTCAGTGGTCTTCTGAAGCTCTCAGCACCAAGTTCAAACACTATAACATGGCTGGCATATAATCTGCATCATCAGCCCTGCCATTCCCAGCCTCTTGCTCTACAGTCCAGCCACAGGGAACCTGTGCCTGTTCCTCTATGTGTCTGTTTTTCCGGTTCCAGGGCCCTCTCCCCCCTTCCCTACCCTCTCCTGGCTAACTCTGACCCATCCTTCAGGTCTCAATGTGAACATCTCTTCCTCCTAGAAGCCTTCCTGGACCCCGCCTGCCTGGATTAGATGCTCCTATGCTCGGCTTTCACAGTGGCCCCATTACCGAATGCCCCCTTATTTGCGTCTATGTCCAATTGGACTGAGAGCCCAAGAGAGCAGGGGCAGGATCTACCATGTTCCATTTTTATATCTCTAGTAGGCTCAGGGCTTGCAGATAATAAATATTAATTGAATGAATGAACCAAGTTTGTTGATTTTTGCATTTGGAGCTCTCAGCTTCCTACTCTCCTTTAAATTGGGTGGGCAGCTCTGGCTCCACTGGAAGGTTGATTCCAGATGGGTGGTGAAACCAGAAGTCTGGGGATGCCTACTGCCCCACACTAAGATGGGAAATGATGTTAAGAGGGCATTATACAGGATTTTTTTTTTTTTTTTTTTTTTGAGACAGAGTTTCACTCTTGTTGCCCAGGCTAGAGTGCAATGGCACGATCTTGGCTCCCTGTAACCTCTGCCTCCCAGGTTCAAGCAATTCTCCTGACTCAGCCTCCTGAGTAGCTGGGATTACAAGCGCCCACCAGCATGCCTGGCTAATTTTTTTGTAATTTTAGTAAAGATGGAGTTTCATCATATTGGCCAGGCTGGTCTTGAACTCCTGACCTCAGGTGATCCACCCGCTTCAGCCTCCCAAAGTGCTGGGATTACAGGCATGAGCCACCATGCCTGGACTACAGAGGATCTTAATGAGGGTGATTTCAGGGTTGACACAGAAAGCTCGGCTTTCTCCATCCTGCACGGAGTGAGAAAGCATCCCTGCCTATGTGCATAGAACCATTCAGGGCTTTTGAAAACATACTGATCTGGTCTGACCCAACAACTGACCCACTTCTCCTGCCTCTTCCCGGTCATTGCAGTAATGTTCTCAGAGCATGTGTCTCATAAGAATCTTCTGGCAAGTTCGTGTTTGTGGTCTGCTCTGAGTTGAGACCAGAGGCAGCTTGGATTTGGAATTTGCTTTCATGGCTCTTGGGAGGTGCTAAGCTCTGGTTATTTCTGAGTAACCCCAAAGGGCCCTCCACACTTGGGTGGGCTCCAATTCAGGTCATTCTCCTTCCCAGCCCTCCACTTGCAGTCCAGCAGGGGTGGGCATGAGAGAGGATGGAATTCTGGGTAAATAGTTTGCTCACAGTCAGATGGTCACCCCCACCCAATCTGATCCAGCCCTTCCTGCAGGCAAGGTCATTATCAGCAAACAGCCAGCTGCATTTCCCTCATGTGAATGCTAGAGACAGAGTTAATAAAAATCTATCTTATTAACAGCCTGACCTACCAGCATTGATCACATTAGAAATGACGCTGCACACACAGTCCCCATTATGTGCATGGCACAAGGCTCAGCAGAGCTCAAAAAGCCATTTAAATCCCTCCAGGAGTGACTCCTCCAAGGGCCTGAAACATCCCCCAAACTAATAACTCCTGACAAAGCACCGCCAGGGAAAATTCCTTGCGGATTTGAGATTTTCACTCTGTTAATCTCCTAACTCAATAAAGCAAACACTCCCTGCAGCAAATTAAATACTTTTATTAAAGGGTCCCCTCCCCGATTCTCTTTGACATGGGTATTGTGGATCCATAACCCTCTTGGAGCCTGAGTGTCTGTGTGAGAGGCTATCCCCTACTCCCCATCATTTTCTCCTGTTACTCTAAGAAGGCCAGAATCCATTATGATTTGCTGATTCTTAGATTCTCGAAACATCTGACATCTCTAGCTTCCCTGAGTAGCTCCACTGGCCTGTCAACTGAGGAAACTGCTTTCTCTTTTTTTGTGGGGGTGACAGGCCTCAAATAGCTCTGACCCAGGCACCTCTAACCTTGTAGTTTGCCTGGAGGAGGACCCAGAAAAACTGATTAGGCCATGGTGGGCTTCTTGGCCAACGGTCAAACCCTTCTTCGGACTTCACTAGGGGCTTGCTGGTCATACCTTGGACAGTTATCTGGAAACCAGATGGGGTTAGCTGTAGAGAGTAGAAGAGGGTGGAGCAGAAGTCGAGAAAGCTACTCTTCTCTCACATTTTCCTGTCCCCAAGCTGGCCTTCAAGCTACTCCTCTTTAGGATCTGCCTAGAATTGGGTTCAGCCACTTTAACTTCTAGTCTTACTTTCTTTTCACTGCTGGTTGGAGCCAGGCTATCCTGAGGTCCGGATGGCCCTTCTTCCAGGACCTCCTCAGGTGCCATCTTCAGAAAGCCTGCTTTGCAGGGAAACCCACCACTTTGCAGATGGCAACTGCCAGACCCCTTAACGTTTTAAGAGAAGACCCCTTCTAGAAACAGCCTCATGTACAGTTTCTCGGTTCCATCACTGGGTCTGGAGTGCAGAGGGCTTTGTGAATCCATACTCTGAGAGAATAGAGACAATGTGTTTTGCCTTTGGCAATAGTCAGGTCTCTGGGGGCCATAAGGCCCTCTTGGCAAGGGCTCCATGGGTGTGTGTGAAAGGCCCTCGTGGAGGGTCTGGTCCTGGCAACCATGGCTAGGAGTTCTGGATGCAGACTCTGTCCAGGGTGTGGAGAAGGCAACCTCTCCTTCCTGGGCCTCTGAGAAGACCCTGCCCAGCTTTCCTCCTCTCTATTTGCCCACCCTGGGCAGGAGAGGCCCTCGTTCAGGGCAGGCAGTGGCTTCAGGCCCTGGCCCCTCAGAGGTGTTAAGATATAATAGCCCAGGGTGGGTCTTGGTCATTTGAAACGTCCCCCTTCCCTGTCAATCTTGGATAGGCATCCTGGGCTCTGCAGCTCTCCCCATGTATCTCTGACCCCAACAGAATTGCTTCCAGACCTATGTCCTCCCCTGGAAGTCAAAACAGTCACTGGAAGTTAGAGACAGAAAGAGAAAGGGCTGAGAAAATGATGAAGGGAAGACAAAGTCCATTATCCCTCAAGTGGGGAGTCAGAGAGACCTGGACTGGAATCCATATTCAGCTACCTACATGCTCTGAACCCTGGTGAGCTACTTGTTCCCCTTCACCTCAGTTTCCTATCTATAAAACAGGAATAATGAAAGTTTCGCCCACTCAGGGTCACTGTGCAACTTGCAAGAGACAAGCCTGTGAATCGATCAACACAGTAAGTGTTCAAAGAATGGGATCATAGGAAGAAATTCAATGGCTTCCACACAGGGACCAGGCCCAGCTGTGGGGCTGGGGATTTGTTCCTCTCTGAGGCCCACAGGGATTTATTTGCTAGTCCACCTAGTGGCCTTTCTTCCAGATACCCCTGCAGGGTACCTGGAGTGGGGAAAACCTGGGGTGTCCAAACCTGTGCCTTCTGGCTCTACACAGCAACTACCCAGGCTAGTGATGGAGATGAGCGAGGGAAGAGCCCAGGCTGTGGTTGTGGACAGCTCAGGCTCTGGCTGTCACGGTGGGCCCCATGCAGAGACAGACCTGGGCATAGTTGAGTCCATGCACTCTCAACTTGGGCATAATTGCCCCCAAGGAGGCAAAAACTGGTTCTTGGAGGAGTGAAAATATTTTAGATATTACAATGGCTTGTGGTACTCTACAGCTACACTCGGCCTGACAAATCTTATTCCTTTTTTTTTTTTTTTTTTTGAGATAGAGTCTCACTCTGTTGCCCAAGTTGGAGTGCAATGGCACAATCATGGCTCACTGCAGCCTCAACTTCCCCTGGCTCAAGTGATCTCCCACCTCATCTTTTCGAGTAGCTGAGACTACAGGTGTGTGCCACCATGCCTACCTAATTTTCTATTTTGATATTTTTTTTGTAGAGATAAGGTCTTCCTATGTTGCCCAGGCTGATCTTGAACTCGTGGGCTCAAGCAATCTCCCTGTCTTGGCCTCTCAAAGTGTTGGGATTATAGGCATGAGCCACCGTGCCTAGTTCTTATTCTTTATTTCTAATGAAAGAAATTAAATTTTAATTTAATAAAGTTGATTTAAATCAAATTAAATTCTTCTCCTGGGGACAGAGTGGCATCATGTAAAGAAGGTGGAGAAACATTGGCACAGTCTGTCTTCCTGTCCGAAGGTCCCTCCTGCTGCCTCTTCCCATAGCTTTCCTTCCCCTTGGGCTCTTGGGAGCATTGGGCACTGCTGAACAGTCCAGTTAAGTCCCAAGGCCCCTTTGTCCCACGCACTGGGGATATGAGCAGTGCCAACCACTCTTACCCTGCCCTTCCCTTGCCTCCTGTGGCTTCTCCGTGCGGCTCCCCTCCAGCTTCTGCTCTCCCTATATATGGAGAGCTCTCTGTTTCCCATGCTTTGCTCCATGGCTCCAACTCTGCAGCCCCAAACTCTGCCAGTTCCCTTTTCTTCGGTGCCCCACTGGCCCTCTCCATTTGGATTTTTTCCCACCATTCAGACTCGATGTGCCTGGCACACCTTCTCCTTCCTCCAGGAAGCCCTCACTGTCTACCCCAGCCTGCTTGGTACTTTCCCTTTCATAGCATTTAGCTTGAACCATTTTATATTAAAGAACGTCCTGGGTAAAAAAAGTGAGACCTCATTGCTACAAAAAATAAAAATAATTAGCTGGATGCAGTGGCATGTGCCCAAAGTACCAGCTACTTGGGAGGTTGAAGCAGGAGGATCGCTTGAGCCCAGGAGTTTAAGCCTGTGTGCAGTAAGCTATGATTACCCTACTGCACTGAAGCCTGGGTGACAGAATGAGACCCCATCTCTGGAAAAACGACAACGACGATGACAAGAATGCAGTTGACCCCTGAACAACATGGGTTTTGAACTGCATGGGCCCACTTACACACAGGTTTTCTTCAACCAAATGGGGTCAAAAATACAGTATTCATGGGATGCAAAACCTGCATATATGGGCCAATGTTTCATATAGGCAGTTCCACAGGGCCAACTGGGAGACTTGAATATATGTGGATTTTGGCATCAGCAGGGGGTCCTGGAATCAATGCCCTATGGATACGGAGGGACAATGGTATATGCCTTTGTATTACTCTCAGAGTTTCATGGGTGACTGTTCTGTCTTCCCACTTGAACTTTAATTTCTTTGAGGATGAAGAGAAAGTCATAAGGTTCTGTTTGCTCCTTACTTCTGGACACCAAGGAAGGCAGGTGGGAAGGTCTTTGTGGACCAGGAAGCTCTCAAGGTACAAGGCGCCCCTTCCCTCTAGGAGGGTCAGGCAAGCCCAGGCTGTGCAAGACTGAAGTGCCCACCTGCCTCATGGGGCCCCACCTTACCTGGCTGACTCCTTCCACTCCATCTGGTCTCCGTCATGCTGCAGAGTGTCCATCTCTGTGAAGAGGGTGGGGTTGGGAGCCTCATCTTCCTCCCCCAGGATGTCCTGGAGCTGCTCAGCAGCTGGGGACCCTGCAAAAGAGGGGCAGCAGGTCTGCTGAGTGTCCCATGGAAGGAAGGAGGACCACAAGGCCAGCAGAAATGGAGTAGGAGGCAAGCACAAGGGAAAAGCATTTTCTAATTCTGTAAAACTAAGTCCAGCTCCTGGGTGAAGCTGGACTCCTGTCACCATGAATCAGAGGTGGGCGAGATACTCTTTAAGATAAAAGGATGAAAATATTTAGTCTGCATTCAGATCCTGGGTCTTGTAGCTGGCAGTGAAGAATGATGGGAAATGGTCGAAGCCAGGGCAGCAGCAAGAACCAGGAACAGAACTAAAGAGAGAAGTGAGAAGCACTCTGATCCAACTTCAGCTTACCACCAGAGGGGTTCTTCTTCCCGCCGGGCCCCATACCAGCCAACTCCCAACACTGGTATTGAAAAGGCAGTCAGCCATGCAAAAGGACAGCTTGCACACCCTTGTACCATGTGGGCCCACCTTCTTCCTGGGCAAGGTGGCAGTCCATTTCCTGAGCCTCCAGCCTGCTTTCCAACTGCCCATTGGAAGTCACTTCCTGGGTGTCTCCCAGGTACCTCAAAACTCAACATCCCTCTCCCAAACACATTTCACCTGTGTTCTTTCTCTCTTTTTCTTTCTTTTCCTTCCTTCCTTCTCTTCATTTCTCTCTCTCTCTCGTGAATGCCTACTATGTGCCAATCATTATTCTAGGTATTGGAAAATAAAGCTATGAAGAAGACCTATGTGTCCTTGCTCTCTTAAGCACGTGCTCTAGTGACAGAGACAGATAATAAACAAGTCAACAAATCCATAAATGACCATTTCAATAAGTTGTCTAAAATAAACAAAATGACCAGGGGACCTACAGTAGATATCATGGTCTCAAAAGGTCTCTCTGAGGAGGGGACACTGAAGCTGTGACTTGAAAAATGAGAACGAGCCACTCTGCAGATCTGGAGGAAGAGTGCTCTGCATGTTCCAGGCACCCTGTGGTGGAAAAGTGCTGGTGAGTGTGGTTTAGCACGTGAGCAAGGGATAGAGAGATGGCATGATGTCAAAGTGGTGACCAATGCTGTGACTAAAGGCATCCCTGCCCACCCCACTGCACAGGCTAGACAGCTTGGAGTCATCCTTAACTCACCTCCTTTCCCCTCATCTTTACCCTCATATTGAAATTTTTAGGAACGCAGTCCCTCCTCATCAACCCCACTGCCCTGTCCCGATGCAATCTCTCATTCACTGTCTCCTAGGCCTCATCAGGTCTTGCCTTCCTCCAGCTTCTTTCCTCAGTTCATCATTCCCTTCTGTTCTCACTTATTTCTTCATGGACCTCTACTCTTTTCTTCATCACATCCTCCATTCTTCCCCCTTTGACTTCCCAATAAAACTAGCCAGGCAATGCCCAGACAAGAATTCACTGGCCCAGTCTCCTCTGCAGATGTGTCTGAGGGCTTGGGCGGGGGGGCAGGTGGGGTGGGGATGGCAGCACGGAGTGGTAGTGTGGTGGAACCAAATGGACTTCCAATCCAGCCAGACAAAGGTGTGATTCTCGGGGCTGCCACTTATTCACGAGTGAACTCAGTTGAGTGAGCAGGACTGCTGGGAGGAATACATCAGGTAAGAGAATGAAATGCCTGACACAGGGCGTGGAAGGTAAGAGGTGCTTAGCCCCTCACCACCAACACCCACACCCAGGCCCATAAGACCCACTGTAAGGGTTTCCCCTCAGCAGGTCTCAAGTGCAGCAACCTTCCATGCATCCTTGTCAGCACCCTTCCTGTGTCCCTTGAGGCTGTCCCTAACCTTTGCTCCTCTCTTCAAGCTTCTTGATTCATCTTCTACCCCACTTCACCAAGAAAATAAAGGCCTCCAGGCACGAAATCCATCAACATCCTTTATTCCAACCCCTCGACTCTTTCCAATCCTTATTTCATCATCTAGTCTTTCTTCAACTTCCCTCTCTCCACCCTCTTTCTCTTAGCCTAGAAACAGCTCTTCCGACCCAAGACAGCCTCCCTGACCCTGCCTGTCTCCTTAGCTCTCCTGCTTGCTTTCTCCTTTCTTTTACCCACACTTCCTAAAGTAGTGGTCTGTGCTCATGGTCTCCATCTCCTCCTTGCCCAACCACTACTTGGCCTGCTGTCACTGGCGCAGCCCCCACCGCGCTAAGGACATTGACAAAGGCAGAGGTTTCAAACTGACAGTTCAAAGGTGTGTTTAATTCAGGCCTCACAGAGTATGAAAGTTTTTTAAAGTATTGCTAAAATAAAGAATTGTAAGATTTCATACAGAAATCCAGATCTCTGACTTTTCTTGAAAAGTCAGATGTTCTGATCACTGTGCCCACGTTCCTGCTTGGCAACAATCCATGAGAGTTGATGATGGTGCCTTCTTAGGTAAGCATACACTTTTTAGTTTGCCACAGTCCCCACTACTTCTTACTAGTGTCCCATTAATCTCATTTATTGCCATGCACCCAAATTCACAACCCTTGCCCTCAGATCCCTCTTGTTATTTTAATTGTCAAACCAATAAGCTAATAAAATCAATCAAACCAACAGCACTGAGAAGCTATGGTCTGGCTTATCTCTCTGGAACTTCAGAGGTGATGATTGGTCCCTCTGAACTGAAATGTGACTTATGGCTCTTATAACAGGCCAGTTTCTTGATATTTTCCCTCTCTTTGAAGATTCTCTCTCAATATCTTCCCCTAGTTCCTCTTGCCCGGCTAACACTTAAATCTTGATCTTCCCCAGGATTCTGCTTCATCTTGTTCTCTCTTCTCTCTTCACACTCTTTCTGGGCTAGCTCATGTTATTTGCGGTGTCATTTTATAAATGAGGTCACCCTTGTGTCCAGGCAATACACCCATGTGTACTGAACATTCCAGCCAACAACTGGACTGCACCTTCTGGGAGCTCGGCAGCCTTCTCAGGTCACCCTCAACATATTCAAAACAGCTCTGCCTCCCTTATTCCATCAACCCAGCCCTGCTCTCCTCTGTTTTGATTAATAGCACCTCTAGCCATCTACCCATCTAGACAAGCTAGACTCATTCTTGAAGCTCCTTTTTTTTTTTACCATTCATGTCCAAATGGACACTAAGGTCTTTCATTTGCTTCATAAACATTATTTGGCTCTCTCCTTTTTTTCCAACCCATTGCCACCATCTTGGTTCTGGCTCTCATCATCTGCTCCTATCACTGCAATAGCCACTTACTGCTGCCATTGCCTTTGGTTGTCCCATTTAACCCCATTCCCTATGTAGCAGTAGAGTGTGCTTTTAAAACATTTCAGGCTGGGCGCGGTGGCTCACACCTGTAATCCCAGCATTTTGGGAGGCTGAGACGGGCGGATCACGAGGTCAGGAGATTGAGACCATCCTGGCTAACACGGTGAAACCCCGTCTCTACTAAAAATACAAAAAATTAGCTGGGCGTGGTGGTGGGCGCCTGTAGTCCCAGCTACTCGGGAGGCTGAAGCAGGAGAATGGCGTGAACCTGGGAGGCGGAGCTTGCAGTAAGCCGAGATTGCACCACCGCACTCCAGCCTGGGCGACAGAGCGAGACTCTGTCTCAAAAAAAAAAAAAAAAAAAAAAACCATTTCAAACATGTTCACACAATGGGCTCCTGCGAGTCATGGTTCTCTTTGAATAGCACCATAAAATACTATATATATGAGTTAGAAATCATTTTACTAGCAGAACACACTATTATCTGTACAGAGCTCAACGGACTCATGTATTTAAATGAATTTTAAATTTCTGAATTTTTCTATTACTTTTTCTTTTTTTTTTTTTTTTGAGACAGAGTCTCACTCTTTTGCTTAGGCTGGAGTGCAGTGGCATGATCTTGGCTCACTGCAACCTCCACCACCTGGGTTCAAGTGATCCTCCCACTTCAGCCTCCAGAGTAGCTGGGAGTACTAGCTCATGTCACCACGCCTGGCTAATTTTTGTATTTTCTGTAGAGACAAGGTTTCACCATGTTGCCCAGGCTAGTCTCGAACTCCTGAGCTCAAGAAATCCACCTGCTTCAGCCTCCTAAAGTGCCAGGATTAAAAGTATGAGCCACTGGGCCCAGCCTATTCCTTTAACTTACATCCTTTCCACTGTCTTATTGATTGCTGACACTTGCTAGCAGACACCAAATGTTTAAAGAAATTTTATAGACAAAAAACCAACAATTGAGAAAATAACCTTATTTTTTCTTCAAATTGAGAAAACTGTGACTGCTTGATTCTGAGGGGCCACACCAATTCTCGCTGGGATTATAAATCAGTAACTACTCTTTTAAATTTGATGTACCTTGGAGGATGGCATGAAAAAGAAAAAATAAAATAAAATAAAATAAAATAAAATGTAGATTTGATTATGTTATTCACCAGTTGAAAAACTTTCCATGTCTCTCTATTGCCTAAAGCCTAGGGGTCAGTGACATGGCTCAAACCATCCCTCGTAATCTAGCCCTAACCTGCCTTTCTAGGTTCTAGCATGTCCCTCACCCAGCCGCCCCGACCCCAGCCACAGCAGACCACACACAGTTCTCTGAAGAGTAGGGCATGCCACTCCTTGGGCCCCTGTGCCTGCCATTCCATAAGTCGGGAATCCCCTTTCCCCTTCAAGGCCAGACAAGAAGGCAAATAAATGGGCGGGTCCTGGAGAGAGGAGACAGGCAGAGAGCAGGATGCAAACCAGTCCTGCCTGGGGCATTACCTGCTCCCTGGAACAGCTGAACGCTGGGGTCCCTGGCTGTCGATGCTGCCTCTGGCCCCAGCCTGCTTCCGCTGCTGCCTCCCTGGCTGCTACTTCCACAGGTCCTCTTCTTCACACAACAAACTCACTTCTGTTTCCAGTTAAGCACCAGGGGAGGTGTGGGGAGAGACGGGGGGTTTGCGGGGAGAAAAAGAGAGAGAGAAAAGGAATGTGTGAAGGACTGGGGAGGTGGAGAGAGAGGCTATATATAGAGAGAATACAGATGTGGTAAGTGTAAGTGTGAGAAAGATTATGCAAAACTGTTTGAGAGAGAAAAACTACACTGAGAGTTAATTAAAGATCTGAGAGAGAGAGAGAGAGAGAGAGAGAGAGAGAGAGAAGTGAGTGAGAGAGAGAGAAGTGAGAGAGAGAGAAATTTCAGGTGCACTGGAGAGAGAAAGGCTCAGTGGCTGCAGCAGAGCCTCAAGCAGGAAGCTGAGTCACCACAGCAGCAGGGGTGGTGGCAGCTAAGGACCTGTGAGAGGACTGGCAAAACTGCCCCTTTACCCCCTTCCCCATGAGTGCTTCCCATGTGCCTGGGGTCTCTAGGAGCCCAGGCTCCTCTCCAGAGGCCCCTTTATAAAGGCAGGGGTAGGATTTGCTGTGAGACTCCCCAGGGCCTCCTTAGGAGCCTTGGCAGCAGGTGAGCTGGCTGGAGAGAAACCTGGCAGGTCCCTTCCTCTCCACCACACAGCCCCAAGGGTGGAGTGGGGTTGCTGGAGGGGAGTGTTTGCTGTGGGGTCTCACGCTGACCAAGCAGTGCTTCGATAATGTGCTATGTAGCTGGTTTCTTTCCTCCCCAACTTTAAACCCAAACTCCTGATTCTTTTCCTGTTCCTCCACCTCTCAGGCAAAGTAACAAGTGTCACCACTCAGCAGGTGTTTTCTGAGAGCCCACGGACAGTGGAAGCTGGTCACTTCAGAGTGTGGGGTGAACTCCACTGAGGAATTATTTTGCTCTTCTGAGAAACTCCTAATCTCCTGGGTTTGGTTTAACAAGTGCTTACTGAGTACTTAGAATGTGCCAAGGTTGATTAGAGGTCACTGAGTGGCGGCTGCTCCAGGAAGTTACAAACCCTGAATTCACTAAGTCTTAGAGCTGGGAGGGAGCTTAGTGACGGACAAGTCCAAACCCTTCATTTCACGGATGAGAAAACCAAGACCCAGGTTACCCCAGAGGCCCCCTAGGCCCCAACACAGGTTAGCAGAGCCTGGGGGAGAGCAGACATCAGACATCCTCCTACTACACTGCCACATTGCGGCTGGCTCCACCGGTGACATTTTCAGACCTGAGGCTCAGGGATCAAGTATGCCCATTTTATTTTTTCATTTTTAGAGACAGGGTCTCACTACATTTTGCAAGGCTGGTTTCGAACTCCTGTGCTCAAACAATCCTCCTGCCTCAGCCTCCCATAGTGTTGGGATTACAGGAGTGAGTCATCACACCTGGCCACAAGTATGCCCATTTTAAAGCTGAGAAAACAGAAGCAGAGGATGCCAGGCCCTACCTGAGGGTCCCAGGCTCTTCAGCTTGCACTGCACTGTGGCTGAGGTTGACCCAACTCTGAGTGGCCACAGCAGGCCACACCAAGTCAGGCCCTGTGGGTGGCCTCAATACCAAAAAAAAGATAGCCAAGGATCCCAAAAAGATCCTCTTTATTCATGTGCTTTAAGAGCCCAGACCTGGGCTCAACTCCGGACTCTGCTATTACCAGCAATAGGATCCTGGCAAGGCATCAAGCTCCCCCTGAGCCTTAGTTTCCTCATCTATGAAGTGGTAATAATCATGCCCCCGTCACTGGACTGTGGTGGGGATTCAATGAGATAATATATGTAATGTGACTGGCTGGCACAGCACTTGTGTACACCAGTCACTCAATAGTTGATATTGCTATTATTGTTGATGCCAGCAGGTGAGACGCTTCCTCCATTACTACCAGTCACCAGCCTGTTCCCTTTAAACATTCCAAGGGCCCACTCCTTCTCAGCTTCTAGACTCCATGCTCCTTCCATGCTACCTCTGCCCCTCCATCCCAGGCCCCTACGCTGTCGCTACCCCTCCCTTCTGCCCACAGAAGGTTTAGCTCACCACATGCTGGGCTACTGGGTCAGGGTTTCTCTAATGCCCTGTGGGTCCCACATGTGTGCAGCACATCAGAAGTTAATCCACATAATGAGAAATGCCACAGGTAACAGCCCCCTGTTCTATAGCTAACAGCAAGAGTCACATAGCGCCAACCCAACTATAGGAATGGATTCTAACAGCAGTTGCTGGGAGAAACACAACCTCGGTGGGGACCGCTTCAGGAGGCACACTAAAGCCACACATAGAATCATACTTTAACTGGGTTGGGACTGACTTAGCACAAAATGATCTAGTGGCCTGCAAACTAGCAAGCAGTATGGACTTCAACTCTTAGGAAAGATCTGGGAGCCATTATGGCCATCTGGAAGTCAACATCAGGACACGATCCTGGGGTCCTCAGCTCTGGGAAAGTCCTTTCAGACATTCCCTCTCTCATCGGCTCCCTGGTGGGTGGCTGCATGGTCAGCTTCGTAAAGTCAGGGCCTATCTTGTTCACATCGCACTGCTGGCCCCTGACATGGGTTCACGCAGCATGTGTGCTCAATGCATATTTGCTGGGTGAATGGATTTGACTGCCTGACACTCAGGAGTGTATGTGATGAGGCTGGCCTCAGCAAGAGAGGAGCCAAGAACAAGGAAATGGAGCTGAAGGTGAAGCAGAGGGGGCAGGGACAGTGGGATTTGGGTGACTCAAGGCCACTGACTATTGGGGAGTGGGAGAGAGAACCCAAAGAAGCCAAAGCCATTCTTGCCAACTGTGTGAAGTGAGTGTTGGAGGCCCTGAGTCTTACTTTCATGGGCAATAAAATTCTTTTTCTAGAAGGCTGTATACAAACTCCAAATGTGCCCTCTGAGAGAGGACGAGGAGAGAATCTGCTGTCTTGCTGTGTTCACGGGAATCCTTCCTGGGGTAGGTAGCTTTGAGATGTCTGCCTAGCCCATGTCTCCCTTCCCATAAGGATCACCCTGGGCAGCCATGTTTGTGTGACATGTGACCCGTGCTCCTGGCCACAATGAGTTGGAGCAAGAATGGTTCACTGGACACCTGACCCAAGCCTGTGAATTTTGAATTGGGTCTCTGAGTTAGCTGGGCCTTTCCTGATGGTTTCTGGGAGATAGAGCTGGTAAATGGAAGAGGCAGAAAGTGTTGGGCTGCAAAGAGAGGAAGCAGCCTAGAGGCGAAGCTGTGAGAAAGGGCTGTGTACACCCAGAGAGGGAGCTGAGAGGGCACTGAGCTTACCCACTTGAGCCTGGCTCTTCGTTTTGCTTTGGGACTGTGAGAAACTCCTTTGCTCTTATAATATAAACAATCTCTCCCCACACCCGTTCTCTCTCTCCTTCCCCAAGCCAGTTCAAATAGGTTTCTGGCATTGTGATAAAATTACCTTCTTAATCATGAGTCCCCTTTGTATGAAATTCTAGAGTGTGAAGATTTTTTTCTGAGTACATTCTTGAAAACCATAAGTGTAAAGGTTATAAAAGAATATTGAGCTACTGTCATAGAATAGTTAGATTAAGTCTAGTCATGTGAAAAGTAAAAGAGCGGGGAGTAAACAAAGGCAGGGCAGGTCTAAAGAAAGAAAGAGGGGTCAAGGAAACATGCCATGACCCTGGATAAGGGAGGAAACTCAACTGGGTCAGAGGGGCTGGCAGAGCCTGGCACACGCATGACCGGCCCCCCAAAAGTGCTTGTGGATGGAGCCAAAGCTGGAGAAGCTCTAAGTATATTGGGGGTCAGGGGAGACTCAGTCAAGGCTAGCTGAGAAATTCAGATAAGAGATCCCGCTGTCTTTCCCATCTGAGTCCCCTACGCCACTCTGGACCTCCGAGCCTGGGAAGGGCAACAACCTCAGTGTGAAATCAGAAAGGCCTCGAGCGTTTACAAGACCCAACAGCAAAAAGAGAACAATGACATCCATCTCATTGGAGCACCAGAGGAGAGGCAGACGTTTCTGGAGAGCCAAAAGGGTAAAAGGCAATTATTACTCATGATTTAAGATTTTAAAATGTCACCAACAGTCTTCAATTTGCATGTTGTCCTTATTGCTCTGTTTTGGTAGATACAAATGTAGTATAATGAAGAAGTTGTCATTTAAAACCAAACTAAAAAGTTGCTCTGCTTTTTCCTTCCAAGCCAAGAGGGGTATGGAGCCTAATTACATCAGTAGGAAGTTGAATCTTGATCCTGCTTCTTTCATCTGACAGAGGCCAGTGGGAAGGGAGACAGAAGAAAATTTAAAGCCTCTTTCAGAATTTTTTTTTTTTTTTTTTTTTTTTTGAGACACAATCTCACTCTGTCACACAGTCTGGGGTGCAGTGGTGCAATCTCAGCTAACTGCAACCTCCGCCTCCGGGGTTGAAGAGATTCTCATGCCTCAGCCTCCCGAGTACCTGGGATTACAGACATCTGCCACCACACCCAGCTAATTTTTATATTTTTAGTAGAAACTGGGTTCGCTATGTTGGCCAGGCTAGTCTCAAACTCCTGGCCTCAAGGGATCCGCCTGCCTCAGCCTCCCGAAATGCTGGGATTACAGGCATGAGTCACCATGCCTGGCCTTCTTTCAGTTCTTTTATGCTGCGTAAGGGCTAGACTGAGAGACGGTCTTTGTGTTTAGTTCAACACATTATGTGTCCAGTTGCCCTGAGTTAAGGTGAGAGAGACAGAGGTAAATCATATAACAGGTAAAGTGAGTGGAGTGAGTGTGTGTGTGTGTTGGAGAGGGGCACTGAGGAGAGGGGACTCAGAAACCGAGAAGCAAGGAGATATGAGGAGACTCAGGAGCGCAGTGATGGGGGTGGGAGTTGCCAAATATATGGTGGGAAGGTGAAACTACAGAGGCAGGTGGACAAGGGGAAATCTTCAGCGGCCAGAGGATTTTTAAGAACAGGGATATCTAATATCTCATTTTAAAAATTGAGTATCTTGGCTGGTTGCAGTGGCTCATGCCTATCATTCCAGCACTCTGGGAGGCCGAAGTGGGTGGATCATTTGAGGTCAGGAGTTCAAGACCAGCCTGGCCAACATGGTGAAATCCTGCCTCTACTAAAAATACAAAAATTAGCCGGGCATGGTTGCGGGTGCCTGTAGTCCCGGCTACTCGGGAGGCAGAGGCAAGAGATTGCTTGAATCTGGGAGGCAGAGGTTGCAGTGAGCAGAGATCACACCACTGCACTCCAGCCTGTACAATAGAGGGAGACTCCTTCTCAAAAAAAAAAAAAAAGAAAAGAAAAGAAAAGAAAAAGAAAAAATTGAGTATCTCTGCAAAGTAAACCCCCTCCATGGTTCTGAACCTTCAACAAAGCCTGCTGCTCACCTATATGCTTTAAATGACCAATTTTGAGGAAACCACAGCAGGGCAGAACTCCATACCTGGGCTTTCCTAGAGGTTAAAGCAGAGAACAGATACCAAAGGTGAAGCACAGTGAGACTGAATCCACCAAGCAGGGACTTGGAGCCAGGGCAACATTGAGACTAGGAGCCTTGGAAATTCACAGACATTTAAGCAAAGGTGTGGGCCTACTCTAGAATGTGGTGAGGAGGCTGGAGTCTATTTTAGTTAACCATATGGAATAAAGTTATAAAAACTTTATATTAGGACTTTCATTGGTTCACTTGCAAATTCAGGCTCTCAACCCATTTCCCCTTAAGGTCTTAAGGTCACTAACTCCAGATTCTCTCCTGATAGCGTTTTTTGCTTGTGTTTTGTTTTTGTTTTTTAGGAGAACAGCCCTCATGGCTAGGGAGGGAATGCAGTATACACTGAAAATTCAGGGAGATCTTGGTTTAAAGGTTTCAAAGGGCAAGAAAAGAGACGGATAGATACAGGCTTCCTTGAGGTAATTTTAATGTGCCTTCCTTCCCCAGCCCCAGGGTCGGGGGGAGCATAAAAGATCTAGAATGATCTTTATCCTTTCTCCTTTTTCTTCCTCCTTTCCTCTTTTCTCACTTCTCCCCACTTCACCACTCCCTTCAAGATCCAAATTAAGTAGACAAAGGTGAGGAAGCCACCCCCATTCTAAAGTTTCAAACCCTAAAAGAAAGCCAATTGTCAGCCAGGCACCATGGCTCATGTCTATAATCCTAGCACTTTGGGAGGCCAAGGCGGGCGGCTCACTTGAGTCACTTGAGGTCAGGAGTTTGAAACCAGCCTGGCCAACATGGGGAAACCCATCTCTACTAAAAAAAAAAAATTAGCCAGGTGTGGTGGCACCCGCCTGTAATCCCAGCTACTCGGGAGGCTGAGGCAGGAGAATTGCTTGAACCCAGAGTGGAGGTTTCAGTGAGCCGAGATTGTGCCACTGCACGCCAGTTTGGGTGACAGAGCAAGACTTTGTCTCAAAAAAAAAAAAAAAAGAAGAAGAAAAAAAAAGAAAGCCAATTGTCTTTGCTCCTATGTTTGAAACGTAGCCTGCCTCAGGAACTCTTTAGTGCAAGAGATGTTTTAGAGATAAACTTATTTTCTATCCTAACCCTTGCTCCTTCTTTAACAGAAAAGAAAGACAGCATGAAACATGTCTTTGGTCCTAAGGCTTTGGAACCTTGTGAGGTTCCAGTGTCTTAATAGAGAGCCTTTCTCTCCTTTACTTCTCATCTTGGGGTGATTTTGATCTTCTGGTGACCCCAGTGTTGCTCAATGCCTGGCAAATAGATGAAGGCTTGAATATTTTTCACACTCCTCCCATCAGAAGGATCTCATAAGCTTCTCAGTACCAATGAGGGCAGCCAAACCAAACAAATGCCCACTTGTAGAGGAAAAAGATTTAGGCATGGTGCTCTTAAATTGGGTTAATGTGTATAAAGTGAACCAACTATATGTTAAGTGCCTACCATGCACCATGCACCATGTGAGGTATCTAATATCTATTTATCTCTCATTTAACAACTCATAGCAATTTGGCATGAACAACCATGTAGTTTGGCTAGGACCAACCTGGTTTCAGCACTGAAAGTCCTACCTCCCTTATCCTGGGACATGTCTCAGTCCTGGGCAGATTGAGACAACTGGCCACCCTGCAACAATCTTCCACTCTCCAGATGAGAATACTGAGACTCCAGGGTCTACACACCCCGGCTGGGTTTGACCAACCTTGTTTCTCTTAAATCTTGGCTCCAGTTCTTATTAGCAGCCTAGAAAAGTGGAAGTGCAACCACATTTCTAAAGCTGCTTCTAATCCTCTTTCTCCTAACGGCCTCTCAAGAGGTTTTCACAGCCAGAAAACACATTTTTTTCCCCCAGGGTAGAAATCCTGGCTCCTACTGACTTTCACCACAGTTTGATGATTCTATTCATCATATGAGTTCTGCTTGAGTCAAAATTGATTGGCTACTAAGTATTGACTTCCTAAATTATTAATATATTCACACTGGGGCGAAGGTGTGGTAAGGAGGAAGAGAGAAAATAAATAAACCAACTGCTATGGCCTATTATTTCCTACCTATCTATTCCTTTCAACATAAAGCAATTTGGGTACTTGAAAGGACATCATTATCAGCCTGGGTCCAATATGGTGACTGACCAATGACATCTTACAAAGGAAAGTAATGTAGTGAAAGGGCAAGCACAGTCTTTGGAGTCAATAGATCTGTTTTTATTTCCCACCTTCACTGATTAACATCTACATTATGCTACATCTCTTTGAACCTTAGTTTCTCAATATGAAGATGGGGATAATAATATCTCTCTTTTACTGGTGGTGTGAGGATTGAGAAGATGTAATTTCTGATTTCAAATTATATTACAAAGCTATAGTAATCTAAATAGTATGGTACTGGCATAAAGACAGGCACATGGACCAAGGGAATATAATAGAAAGCACAGAAACAAATGCACACACACATGGTCAACTAATATCTGACAAGGGTGGTAAGAATACCCAAAGTGAAAAGACTAGTCTCTTCAATAAATGGTGTTGAAAAGACTGGATATCCACATGCAGAAGAATAAAATTGGACTCCATCTTATACCACTGACAAAAAACTAACTTGAAATGGATTAAAGGCTTAAATGTAAGACCTCAAAACATAAAAGTGCTAAAGGAAAACAGGAGAAAAGTTATTTTACACTGGTCTTGGCAGTGATTTTTTTTTTTTTGATATGGCACCAAAAGCATAGGTAACAAAAGCAAAAATAAACTAATGTAACAACACCATATGAAAAGGCTTCTGCATGGCAAAGGAAACAATCAACAAAATGAAAAGGCAACCCATAGAATGGGAGAAAAGATCTGCAAGCTATGTATCTGATAAGGGCTTAATACCCAAAATATATAAGGAACTCATACAACTCAATAGCAAAAAAACCAAATAATCCTATTTTTAAATGGGCAAAGGAAGCCAGGTACAGGAGCATGTGCCTGTTGTCCCAGTGCCTCAGGAGGCTGAGGCAAGAGGATAGCTTGATCCCAGGAGTTCAAGTCCAGCCTGGACAACACAGTGAGACCCTTAAAAAAAAGGCCAAGGATCTGAATAGATGTTTTTCTAAAGAAGACGTATGATATGGTTTGGCTGCGTCACCACCCAAATCTTATCTTGAATTGTAGCTCCCATAATATCTATGTGTCATGGGAGGCTCGCACCTGTAATCCCAGCACTTTGGGAGGCTGAGGCAGGCAGATCACCTGAGGTCGGGAGTTCGAGACCAGCCTGACCAACATGGAGAAACCCCATCTCTACTAAAAATACAAAAATTAGCTGGACGTGGTGGCACCCGCATGTAATCCCAGCTATTTGGGAGGCTGAGGCAGGAGAATTGCTTGAACCCGGGTGGCAGAGGTTGCAGGGAGCCGAGATTGCACCATTGCACTCCATCCTGGGCAATAAGAGCAAAACTCCATCTCAATAAATAAATAAATACAGAGAGCCAAATCATGAATGAACTTCCATTCACAATTGCTTCAAAGAGAATAAAATACCTAGGAATCCAACTTACAAGGGATGTAAAGGACCTCTTCAAGGAGAACTACAAACCACTGCTCAGTGAAATAAAAGAGGACACAAACAAATGGAAGAACATACCATGCTCATGGATAGGAAGAATCAATATCGTGAAAATGGCCATACTGCCCAAGGTAATTTATAGATTCAATGCCATCCCCATCAAGCTACCAATGAGTTTCTTCACAGAATTGGAAAAAACTGCTTTAAAGTTCATATGGAACCAAAAAAGAGCCCACATCTCCAAGACAATCCTAAGTCAAAAGAACAAAGCTGGAGCTATCACGCTACCTGACTTCAAACTATACTACAAGGCTACAGTAACCAAAACAGCATGGTACTGGTACCAAAACAGAGATATAGACCAATGGAACAGAACAGAGTCCTCAGAAATAATACCACACATCTACAGCCATCTGATCTTTGACAAACCTGAGAGAAACAAGAAATGGGGAAAGGATTCCCTATTTAATAAATGGTGCTGGGAAAATTGGCTAGCCATAAGTAGAAAGCTGAAACTGGATCCTTTCCTTACTCCTTATACGAAAATTAATTCAAGATGGATTAGAGACTTAAATGTTAGACCTAATACCATAAAAATCCTAGAGGAAAATCTAGGTAGTACCATTCAGGACATAGGCATGGGCAAAGACTTCATGTCTAAAACACCAAAAGCAACGGCAGCAAAAGCCAAAATTGACAAATGGGATCTCATTAAACTAAAGAGCTTCTGCACAGCAAAAGAAACTACCATCAGAGTGAACAGGCAACCTACAGAATGGGAGAAAATTTTTGCAATCTACTCATCTGACAAAGGGCTAATATCCAGAACCTACAAAGAACTCCAACAAATTTACAAGAAAAAAACAAACAACCCCATCAAAAAGTGGGCAAAGGATATGAACAGACATTTCTCAAAAGAAGACATTCATACAGCCAACAGACACATGAAAAAATGCTCATCATCACTGGCCATCAGAGAAATGCAAATCAAAACCACAATGAGATACCATCTCACACCAGTTAGAATGGCAATCATTAAAAAGTCAGGAAACAACAGGTGCTGGAGAGGATGTGGAGAAATAGGAACGCTTTTACACTGTTGGTGGGATTGTAAACTAGTTCAACCATTATGGAAAACAGTATGGCGATTCCTCAAGGATCTAGAACTAGATGTACCATATGACCCAGCCATCCCATTACTGGGTATATACCCAAAGGATTATAAATTATGCTGCTATAAAGACACATGCACACGTATGTTTATTGCAGCACTATTCACAATAGCAAAGACTTGGAATCAGCCCAAATGTCCATCAGTGACAGATTGGATTAAGAAAATGTGGCACATTGCCGGGCGCGGTGGCTCAAGCCTGTAATCCCAGCACTTTGGGAGGCCGAGACGGGCGGATCACGAGGTCAGGAGATCGAGACCATCCTGGCTAACACGGTGAAACCCCGTCTCTATTAAGAAATACAAAAAACTAGCCGGGCGAGGTGGCGGGCGCCTGTAGTCCCAGCTACTCGGGAGGCTGAGGCCGGAGAATGGCGTGAACCCGGGAGGCGGAGCTTGCAGTGAGCTGAGATCCGGCCACTGCACTCCAGCCTGGGTGACAGAGCGAGACTCCGTCTCAAAAAAAAAAAAAAAAAAAAAAAAAAGAAAATGTGGCACATATACACCATGGAATACTATGCAGCCATAAAAAAGGATGAGTTTGTGTCCTTTGTAGGGACATGGATGCAGCTGGAAACCATCATTCTTAGCAAACTATCACAAGAACTGAAAACCAAACACCGCATGTTCTCACTCATAGGTGGGAACTGAACAATGAGATCACTTGGACTCAGGAAGGGGAACATTACACACCGGGGCCTATCATGGGGAGGGGGGAGGGGGGAGGGATTGCATTGGGAGTTATACCTGATGTAAACGACGAGTTGATGGGTGCAGCACAGCAACATGGCACAAGTATACATATGTAACAAACCTGCACGTTATGCACATGTACCCTACAACTTAAAGTATAATAATAATAAATAAATTTTTAAAAAAGTCTTTAATCAAAAAAATAAATAAATAAATAAATAAAATTAAAAAATTAAAAATAAATAAATAAATAAATAAATAAATAAATAAATAAATTTCATGAGACCTGACAGTTTTATAAAGGGCAGTTCCCCTGCACATGCTCTCTTGTCTGCCACCATGTAAAACATGCCTTTGCTCCTCCTTCACCTTCTGCCATGACTGTGAACCTTCCCCAACCATGTGGAACTGTGAGTCCAGTAAGCCTCTTTTTCTTTATAAACTACTCAACCTCGGGTATGTCTTTGTTAGCAGCATGAGAACGGACTAATACAACATAGAAATGGCCAATAGGTACATGAAAAAGTGCTCACCATCACTAATCATCAGGGAAATGCAAATTAAAACCGAAACCATAGTGAGATATCACCTCATAACTGTTAGAATGGCTACAAAAAGACAAAAGGTAACTAGTATTGGCGAGGATGTGGAGAAAAGGGAACACTTGTGCACTGTTGGTGGGAATGTAAATTGGTACAGCCATTATGGAAAATAATCTGGAAGTTCCTCAAAACATAAAAAGTAGAACTAGCATATGATCCAACAATCCCATCTCTGGGTGTACATCCAAAGGAGGCCAAATCAGTATCTTAAAAAGATATCCACATGCCCATGTTCACTGCAGCATTATTCACAATAGCCAAAACAGAAATAACCTGCATGTCTACTGACAGAAGAAGGGATAAAAAAAATGTGGCATATATAAATATATACAACAGAATATTATTCAGCCATAAAAAAGTAGGAAATTCTGCCATTTGTTTCAACATGGAAGAACCTGGAGGGCATGATGCTAAGTGAAATAAGCCAGAACTATTGCATGTTCTCACTTATATATGGAATCTGAAAAAGCTGAACTCATAGAAACAGAGGGCAGAACAATGTTTACCAGGGGTTGGATGTGGAAGATGGGGAGATGTTGGTCAAAGATGAAAATTTTCCAGGGATCTAATGTACTGCATGGTGACTATCATTAACAATACTGTATTGCATACTTGAAATTTGCTTAAAGAGATCTTAAGTGTTCTTACCATACACACGCACAAAGGTAACTATGAGTGGTGATGAAGGTGTTAACCAATTTGATTGTGGCAATCATATCACAATGTGATAAACATATCACAATTCACATATCACATATCACAATGTGATATGTTTATCAAATCATGTTTTATACCTTAAACATATATAATTTTGTCAATTATATCTCAATAAAGCTAGAAAAGAGAAATGTATGAATTTCCTTTTCTTTAATCCTCCCAGCTGCCTTTTCTAGCTAATTTTTACTTATCATTTAAGACTCATGACAGGTGTCACCTGCTCCAGGAAGCCCGTGCTGCCCCCTCTGCCACCACTCACCACCTGGGCCTATGTGCTCCTGTTTGTCCTCCTATAGTTTCCTGTGCAGACTTCCATCAGCATACCTCCCACCAATTTATGCTTATCTGTTTGTGGGTCTACCATCTCCAGGTGCAAGATGTCTTCTCCAAGGGGCTCTGACATGATCCAGAGGGCAACTTTGAAGCAAGGGGCTGCTTTCCATGTAGGGCATGGAGCCAGTACAAGAAGGACAAGGATGCCTGGGCTGGCCTCTTTCCTGACCCTGACCTGCTGTGGGAATGAGGACCAGCAGTTAGTTGGGCCTCAACTGGAGTGAGAGCAGGGACTTCACAGGGTTCTGTAAGTTAAATGTGGTTCACGGAACCATCAAATTTCTTTAGGATAGTGTATCTTTTAACCAGGTACTCTGGAACTTAATAGAAAAGTACAGACACCCAAGCCCCATTCACATCTAACATGTCAGGCAGCTGGATTGTGTATTTCAAAACTGTCCTGGAGGTTAGGAACCTTGCAGTATATATCAAAGGCACCCTCATGGGTCTCTGAGAAAGGAATAAAAGTGAGCTACCCGGCCTTTGTTTCAACTTTATAGTTATGATTATTAATATTATACATTTAAAAAATGATACTGAACTATCATTCTCAGGGGGCTTTCACAGGTACCAAGCCCCTTCACATACACTGTCTTATTGGATCTTTGCCATTATTCTGTAAGGAAGGAACTGAAGGGGTCTCTGCTCAATCCTCCATCTGCATAGTGTGCCTGACCCTCAGGCCCAGACACATCTAGCCACCCTGCCTGGCCCAGGCCCCTCATACTCTGCAGGATGCCCCTGTCCTCTGAAGTGGGAGTTCCTGCTGGGCTATGCAGCCAGACCAGCTGGGCCCCCTGTCTAGGTGTCTGGATGGATTTATAGAACAGACAGGGCACTCAGAGAGGAAAAACATATGTGTTCAGGTGTCCTACAGCAAAGAGAAGTGGGATTCAGATAATTATCCAGATGAGGCAGGTAAAACAATTCTGGCGCCGTTTCATTTTCCCTTCCATAGGGCATTGACACTATCCCTGAGATGTGGCAAGAGCAAGGTTTATATCTGTATCACACATACAGTGCCCATTTTGCTTAGAACTGAAAGCGGGTTGAGACTTCCACTCCATGAAGAATGGCAGAAACCAACTCAATGCCCACGGGCTGCAGAAAAATCACTGTGGTTGGTGACCTTGTTATCAGGCTTTGTGGCTTCCTCAAACTGGAGTGTCTGGAACTGGGGTCTGGAATGTATTCTCAGGGGTAGAAACGTTTCACTTGAACTTTTAAATTTTGCTTCCATTTTGATGATAATCTTAAAAAATTCCTTCTATTAGATGGAATAGCAAAACTTGGCTTACAATTCATAATTGGAAGATATTTTTATGGAATAAAACCGTAATTAGTTAGATTATTTCTCAAATTGGAATATGTGGCTTCCTGGGGCCCTACAAATATAAAAATGCATTTTCGTGGGTCCACAGGACTTTATTTTCCCTTTAAAAGGGGTCTTCACTTTAGTCCAGCTTATGAGACATGGCCTAAAATTCCCTGTCCTCCCAGGCTCTCCCATTCTCCCTTTCCTACTCCACAGCCCTATTGGGAACAAGCCAGTAACACATACACATAGTATAGGAAGAGCAGGCAGTGAAGGAAATGCACCAATATATTTGGTACAAATACGAAAAAGGGGCTGGACGTGGTGGCTCATGCCTGTAATCCCAGCACTTTGGGAGGTTGAAGCAGGTAGATCACTTGAGGTCAGGAGTTTGAGACCAGCCTGGCCAACATGGTGAAACTCTGTCTCTACTAAAAATACAAAAATTAGCTGGGTATGGTGGTGGGTGCCTGTAATCCCAGCTACTCGCGAGGCTGAGGCACGAGAATCACTTGAACCCAGGAGGCAGAGGTTGCAGTGAGCCGAGATCGCGCCACTGAACTCCAGCCTGGGCAACAGAATGAGACTGTGTCTCAAAAAATATATATATGCCAAAGGGTTCTACATTCTTTTTTCTTTGGTTTGCAGTTAAAATCAGTGTCCACTTAACTGAACGAGAAACCACCAAAGCAATGTCAAATCCACCATCTACAACTACTTCTGTGATGTTCCATGTCACCTCTTCTAGAGTCTTTGAGCAGAGGGCATCAAATCTAAACTGCTTTCTTCTTCTCTGGCTCAGGAGGGACCCAGCAGACTCTACTTTCCAAGGACGACCTCAATCCTGAATATAGGAGAGGCGGTGGGGTGACAGGGGAATATCTCAGAGACCATGTCAATATGTGTGAGGCATCCAGAACCAACATGGGGGCAAAAGGTCTTCCCAGCAGGCTTGCTTTCCTCTTGGTCTCTGATGTTCCCACTCCTGAGCAAGACTCTGTGTGTGTGCGTGTGTGTGTGCGTGCGCATGCGTGCATGTGCACGTGTTTTGTATGTGTGTTGTGTGTGTGTGTGTGTGTTGTATTTTAACTACAGCCCATCTCTTACACTGGACTTCTCCAAAGGATTTACCATTACCCCATCTCCTACAAAGGCACATTTACTCTGGAAAAGCCACAGGCCCTGGTCGACCTAATGCCAATGAGCGGGGTTGCAGAGGGCTCTGCGGGGTTGGGGGTAGCTCTCATGGCCTGTGAGAGCAGGTGCATCAGGTCTCCTGCCAGGATACTAAGATGCAGTCACTGCCTCTGACACTCCTTGGAAGGTAAAATAAACCAACTTTTCCATGCTTAAGACAGTGAGCTATATATACAGTAGAAACCAAACTAATACTATTTATTAGGCAGGTTTGGGATATGCTGAGAGTGAAATCACGTCCCCAGAAACATCAGTAAAGTCTAGAAAATAAAATGTCATATTTGTGCTCTAAGGATTCCAGTTATTTTTACTCCTCTTAAGATTGATAATTTTCTTTCCACAGGAAAGAGCAAAAGACTGATTTTTAATTAGCCCAGTGCTGTTTTCTGAAGGAGTAGAGGCAGTCCTGGGGTCTTTGTTGTCCTGGGAGAAAGCTTCCTAGGTGTCTTGCAAGCTATAATGCAGGGTGACTAGACAATTCTGTACCAGGCCTTTCAGTTCCAGTGAGGAGAGAGGGTGGAGCTAATGTAACAAGAACTTCAGTTTGGCCGGGCGCGGTGGCTCAAGCCTGTAATCCCAGCACTTTGGGAGGCCGAGACGGGCGGATCACGAGGTCAGGAGATCGAGACCATCCTGGCTAACACGGTGAAACCCCGTCTCTACTAAAAAAATACAAAAAACTAGCCGGGCGAGGTGGCGGGCGCCTGTAGTCCCAGCTACTCGGGAGGCTGAGGCAGGAGAATGGCGGGAACCCGGGAGGCGGAGCTTGCAGTGAGCTGAGACCCGGCCACAGCACTCCAGCCTGGGCGACAGAGCGAGACTCCATCTCAAAAAAAAAAAAAAAAAAGAACTTCAGTTTACTGAACACAATGCCTTGTACAAAACAAGCATGTCCATTATTGGTTCTTAGAGCAACGACCGTATGGTCCTTGGAATTTGGAAATGAGGGAAATAATTCTGAGAATTAAATCATGAAATCAACACAGAATGGATCACAGTGGAGGTCTCAAAGTCCCTAGAGAAAGACAGAGGGCTTCAGTCTGACCAAAAAGGTCAATGAGCAGGAAGGCTGGCCAAAAATGGAAGCAGAGCAGAGGGGGCCTGAGAAGCTAGGCTGAGCCATGTGGAGCATTACCCACATTCTCCAGAAAATCCCCCCTGCCCTGCTGGGTCCCATCTGGACACACCAGCACGATGGCTCCCCAGAATGCACCGCTCAAGGAACTCACGAGTCCTGCTGATAAGATCCACGCTGCTGTCCCGGCTGCTTGCCCCACTCCCTGGGCCAGTCAGTTCCTGCTGTGGCTGGTCTGGCCGCAGGCCCCAGTGGACTTTTTGCAGGCCCGAAAGATGTCCCTTCTGGTCAGTTTTTCTTTGAGGGTACGTGGGTACTGGAAGCCCAATGTGGATAGGAGGGCATTCTGTGGGCACAGCACAAAAGACAGGAGAGGCAGGGTTACTGAAAATTGGCATTTTCCCATAATATCCATCAGTTATGAAGAGATTGGGCTGCAGAAGCAAAACGGAAGACACGGAATGCCAGGATGGGGTCATTGCCCTGAGGCTTGGGTTTGACAGAGCTCCAGTAATGAACCAAATCAACAGTTGCTGGAGGGAATACCCTCAGTGCTATAATTAGAATTCTGTTAGAATGAGCAGAACTCCCAATTCCCTGTTCTTGCTTGTCCGGAACAGTGATTACTGGATATGACTTATGACACGTGGTTCAGGGGAAAGTCCCTTAGTGGGTCACAGATGTAGTTCAAAATGCCAAGTGCTCTCTTTGATTGTTAGGGGAAAGTCATATGCATTTCTACTGAGGGCCATTTTTACTAACAATCAAGGACTACAGAGACTACTTATCAGAAAAGTGAGTTATTGAGAGTTTCACAAAGCTGGCTTTGTAAACTAAAATTTCTAAGAACTAAAGTTACCAAGAGCCCTAATTCAGAATCCCACTAGTAAGCCTGATTACTATTGAAAACCAGGGTAGTGGGCAAAGCACACAGAGGCAGCTGGAATTCCCTCACCTCTCAGATAGGATATTGCTACCAGTTTAACATCAGTGTTGTCTTAAGTCAACAATTTTTAAAATAATTAATAGATTTTTAGAACAGTTTTAGATTTACAGAATTATTGAGCAGACAGTACACAGAGTTCAATGTACCTACCTCCACCCTAACCCCACCTCCACCCCTACAGTTTTCCCTATTATTAACATCTTGCATTAGTGTGGTGCATTTGTTATAATTAATGAGCCAATACCGATACATTATTATTAACTATATAGTTTACATTAAAGTTTACTCTTCTATTGTCTAGATACTTCTATGGGTTTTGACAAATGCTTAAGGACAACCATCTACAATTATATATCATATAGAATAGCTTCACTACTCTAAATATCCTTTGTTTCGCCTCTTCATCCCACCCCTTCCTCTCTCCAACCCGCCCCCCCACTTTTTTTTTTGAGACGGAGTCTTGCCCTGTCACCCAGGCTGGAATGCAACGGTGTGATCTCGGCTCACTGCAACCTCCCCCTCTCAGGTTCAAGCGATTCTCCTGCCTCAGCCTCCCAAGTAGCTGGGATTACAGGCATGCACCACCATGCCTGGCTAATTTTTTGTATCTTTAGTAGAAACAGGGTTTCGTCATGTTAGCTAGGCTGGTCTTGAACTCCTGACCTCATAATCCACCCACCTTGGCCTCCCAAAGTGCAGGGATTATAGGCGTGAGCCACCATGTCTGGCTCCAACCCCCTTTTTACTTACTATCTCTACAATTTTGCCTTTTCCAAAATATCATAGAGTTGGAATTGACAGAGCAGGAGCATCGCCATCTTGTTGGATAAGCACTGCTATTCTAAAGTTCACCTTGATCAAAAACCATGTAAATCCAAAGGGCATCAGCCTAATGGCTAAGCTAAGCATGAGCATAAACCACAAATAACATCTCCAACTAGAAACATTCCAAACCCCTCCCTGACCAGAGACATGCCAGCCCTGAGATAACCTCCCCTCCGGCCAGAGAGATGTCAGCCCCAGGATAACTGCCTCTCCCATCAGAGACAGTCCAACTCCACCATAAACTTCTTCCCCACAGAGAAACATTCCAAGCTTGTGGTAAGTTCTCTCACTCTAAAATAAATAGTCTTAGTCTGTAAGAGAGAGTGCTTCTGACCCAAATCGGCCAGAAGCCCCTCTCAGGTTTATTCTCCAAAATAAACCTGTCTTTGACTGTCAAGCCACTTTCCATGTTTCTGTCCTTTCTTTAACTCTTACAGGAATCATATATTATGAAGCCTTTTCATATTGGCTCTTTCAATTAGCAATATACATTTAAGCTTCCTCCATGTGTTTTCAAGGTTTGATAGCTCATTTCTTTTGTGGTTTTTTTTTAACCTCTGAACTTTTTATTGGCCTCTTGCTCCCCAAAGGGTACCCTGCTTCTGCTGGCTTAATGTCTCAGAACTTTGGTGTCATTGTTCTCAGACACCACTTTGCCACCTACTGTCTGGTGGGTAGTGGTCTTCTGGATGATTTGCATGGAGTTGCCGCTGTCCAGGGCATCACCAAGACTGAAGTCCTCACCATCTTCCAGCAGGCAGTGGTAGGTGGTGATCTCAGCCTCCAGCTTGAGCTTGATATTCAGCAGGGCCTTGTACTCCTGGGCCTGGGGCTGTCCCTCTGCCCAGGTCTGTGCCAGCTCTGACTCCAGGTGCAGCATGAGCCCATTGAGCTGCTCCATCTGGGCCTCCACCTCCCTCAGGGTGTTCTCCAAGCTGGCCTTCAGATTTCTCATGGAGTCCAGGTCAATCTCCAAGGACTGGACTGTACATCTCAGCTTCATGAGCATCATCTCAGCAGCTCCAACCTTGGCAGACTATATGGTGACCACTGTGGTGCCCTTCTCCATCTGCTGAGACCAGTACTTGTTTAGCTCCTCTCAGCCCTTCTGAGCCAGCTCATTATATTGGGCCCAGATGTCTGCCATGATCTTGGCGAAGTCCTGAGATTGGGGGGCATCTACCTCCATGGTCAACCCAGAGCTGGAAATCTGGGCTTGTAGGCCTTTTACTTCCTCTTCATGGTTCTTCTTCATGAAGAGCAGCTCCTCCTTGAGAGCCTCGATCTCTGTCTCCAGCTGCAGCCAAGTGACATTGGTGTCATCAATGACCTTGTGGAGCCCACTGATGTCACTCTCCACAGACTGGTGCATGGCAAGCTCTGTCTCATACTTGATTCTGAAGTCATCAGCAGCAAGATGGGCCCTGTCGATCTGCACAACTATGTGGGCATTGTCCAAAGTATTTGTGAAGATCTGAGCCCTTATGTCCTCAGTGGTCTTGAAGTAATGGCTCCAGTCTCTGACCTGGGGTCCCTTCGTCTCCAGGTGCTCCTGGATTTTGCTCTCCAGCTTCCTGTTCTCAGTCTCCAGGCTCCTCACTCTGTCCAGGTAGGAGGCCAGGTGGTCATTCAGGCTTTGCATGATCTCCTTCTCATTCAGGATGCCTCCCATTCCTGCCAGACTCCCAGCCATCCCCATGGTCAGGCCTCCAGACTCCATATCGCCCTGGAAGTTGGTGCAGCAGGACACAAAGATCTGGGAACCAGAGCCCCCAGCGCCTACATAGATGCTGGCCGCACTGCTGACCAGCCAGGCGCCATAGCTTGGTGGCTGGACAGAGCCCAGGGACTGGTAGTTGGAGAAGGTGGAACAAGTGGTGAACCTCATGCTGGCCAGGGAGGAAAGTGAGAGGAAAGGACTCAGGCTTTGCCAATGACCTCATTTCTTTTTATCTCTGAACAATACTTCACTGATGAATGTACTGTAGTTTGTTCATTCATTCTCCTATTGAAGGACATCTTGGTGGCCTCCAGTTTTGGTGATAATGAATAGAGTAGCTACAAACATTCATATGTAGGCTTCTATGTGAACATAATTTTCAATTTAATTGGGTAAATACCTAGGAACATGATTACTGGTTCAGATGACAGGACTATGTTCAGTTTTGTAAGAAACTGCCATACCGTCTTCCAAAGTGGTTATACCATTTGCATTCCCACCAGCAATGGAAGAGCATTTCCTATTGCTTTGCATCCTCACCAGCATTTGGTATTGTCAGTTTTTTAAAAAATAGCCATTCTAATAGGTGTTAGTGGATCTCATTGTTTTAATTTTCAATTCCTGAATGACATATGACATTTAGAATCTTTTTATATGCTTATTTGCCATCTGTATATCTTCTTTGATGAGGTGTTTGCTCATATCATTTGTCCGTTTTAAAATTGGGTTGTTTGTTTCCTTATTGTTGAGTTTTAAAAGTTCTTTTGGTATTTTCAGATGCAAGTCTTTTATCAGATATATACATTTTGCAAATATTTTCTCCTAGTCTGTGGGTTTTCTTTCCATTCTCTTAAATGTCTTTCATAGAGCACAAGTTTTTAATTTTAGTAGAGTCTAGCTTATCATTTTTTTCTTTCATCAATTATGCTTTTAGGGTTGTATCTAAAAACTCATCACCAGACCTAAGGTCACCTAGATTTTCTCATATGTTATCTTCTAGAAGTTTTATAGTTTTGCATTATACATTTAGGTTTAAGATCCACTTTAAGATGATTTTTTGAAAGGTGTAAGGACTATGTCTGAATTTTTTTTTTTTTTTTTTTGAGACAGAGTCTTACTCTGTCATCCAGACTGGAGTGCAGTGGCATGATCATGGCTTACTGCAGCTTTGACCTCCTGTGCTCAAGTAATCCTCCCACCTCAGCCTCCAGAATAGCTGAGATCACAAGCATGCATCACCACACCCAGCTATTTTTAAAAAAATTTTTAGTAGTCTCAAAATCTCTACATTGCCCAGGCTAGTCTTGAACTCCTGGGCTCAAACAATCCTCTCGCCTTGGCTTCCCAAAGTGCTGGGATTACTGGTATGAGCCATTGCACCCGGCCTGGATTCTTTTTTTTTTTTTTTTTTAGCATATGAATGTCCAGTCATTCCATCACCATTTGCTAAAAATATTATTCTTCTTCCATTAAATTGCCTTTGTGTCTTTGTCAAAGATCAGCTGATTATATTTGTGTGGGTCCATTTTTGGGCTATTTATTCTGTTCCACTGATCAATTTGTCTGCTCTTTTGACAATATCACACTTGATTGTAGTAGCTTTACAGTAAGTCTTGAAGTTGAGTAGTGTCAGTCATTCAACTTTGTACTTCTTCAGTGTTATGTTGGATATTCTGGGTCTTTTGCCTTACCATATACACTTTAGAATCAATATGTCGGCATCCAAAAAAAATAACTTGCTAAGATTTTTACTGGGATTATATTGCATCTATAGATCAAGTTGGGGAGGACTGACAACATTGTTGAATTTTCCTATGCATGAACATGAAATATTTTTTCATTTACTTAGATCTTTGATTTCCTTCATTACCTTTACAGTTTTTCTCATGTAGATCCTGTATACATTTTGTTAGATTTATGTCTAAAATTTTTGGTGCTAGTGTATCATGTCTTAAATTTCAAATTCCAATGGCTGGTATATAGAAAAGCAACTGTACCCTAAGACTACATCCTGAGACCTTGTTATAGTCACTTATTAGTTACAGGAGTTGTTTGGTAAATTCTTTGGAATTTTCTGCATAGACAGTTATATCATCTGTGAACAAAGATAGTTTTATTTCTTCCTTCCCAAACTATATACATTTATTTCCTTTTCTTGTCTTATTGCATTAGCTAGAATTTCCAGTACGATATTGAAAAGGGCTGGTGAAAGGGGATCTCTTTGCTTTGTTCCTGATCTCAGTAGGAAAGTTTTGAGTTTCTCATCATTAAGTATGATGTTAGCTATAGTTTTTTTGTAGATTTTTTAAAAATCAAGTTGAGGAAATTTCCCTCTATTCCTAGTTTACTGCAAGTTTTTACTATGAATAGGTGTTAGATTTTGTCAAATGCTTTTTCTGCATCGATTGACATTATTGTGTGATTTTTCTTCTTTGGCCTATTGATATGATGAATTGTCTTAATTGACTTTTGAATACTGAACCAGCCTTAAATACCTGGGATAAATCCTTTTGGGTCATGGTGTATAATTATTTTTATACATTGTTGAATTTGATCTGCCAGCATTTTGTGGAGGATTTTTGCATATATATTCATAAAGGATATTGATCTGTAGTTTTTCTTTCTTATCATGTCTTTATCTGGTTTTGTACTGGGATAATGCTGACCTCATGGGATTAGTGAGAAAGTATTCCTTCTGCTTCTATTTTCTGGAAGAGACTGTAGACAATTGATATCCTTTCTTCCTTAAATGTTTGGCAGAATTTGCTAGTGAAATCATCAAGGTCTGTTGCTCTTTTTTTTTTTTTTTTTTTTTTTGTAAAGTTGTTAATTATTATCTATTACCTCTCTGATAGTAATAGACCTGTTCAAATTATTTATTTCTCCTGTGTGAGTTTTAGTAGTTTGTGTCTTTCAATAAATTAGTCCATTTCACCTAAGTCATCAAATTTGTAGGCACAGAGTTGTTCATAATATTCCTTTATTATCCTTTTAATGTCCATGGAATCAATAATGATCACCTTTCATTTCTGATATTAATGTATGTCTTCTCCCTTTTTTCCTTGGTTAGCCTGGCTAGAGATTCATCCATTTTATTAATCTTTTTAAGAGATAGCCTCAGTTTCATTGATTTTTCTCTATTGTTTCCTATTTCTAATTTCACTGATTTCTGCTCTATTTGGTATTATCCCTTTTTTCTTCTTGCTTTAGGATTATTTTGCAATTCCTTCTCTTGTTTCCTAAAATGGGAGCTTAGGTTGTTGCTTTTAGATCTTTCTTCTTTTCTAATATATGCATTTAATATTATTCATCTTCCTCTAAGCACTGCTTTTGCTGCATCCCACAAATTTTGATAAGTTAAATTTTCATTTTCGTTTAGTCAAAAATATTTTCAAAATTTTCTTAAGACTTCTTCTTTGACTACTCATATATTATTTAGAAGTATATCGTTTAATCTCTAAATCTGTTGGGATTTTCCAGTAATCTTTCTGTTATTGATTTTTAGTTTAATTCCAATGTGGTGTTACAGCATACTCTGCATGACTTCTGTTCCTTTAAATTTGTTCAGGTGTGTTTTATGTCCCAGAATGTGGTCTGTCTTGGTGGATATTCCACATGAGCTTGAGAAGAATGTGTATTCTGCTGTTGTTGGCCGAAGCATTACACAAATGTCAATTAAATCCAGGTGATTAACATGCTGTTCCTCTCAACTGTATCATTACTGATTTTCCGCCTGCACGATCTGTTAATTACTGGTAGATGGGTGTTGAAGTCTACAACTATAATAGCTGATTTGTCTGTTCTTCTTCAGTTTTGTCATTTTTTTGCCTCATGTATTTTGATGCTCTGCTGTTAGGTGTATACATGTTAAGGACTATTACGTTTTCCTGAAGAACTGACCCTTTTATCATGATGCAATGCCCTCCCTTATCCCTGTTAAAGAGATGTTCTTTGCTCTGAATTCTTCTTTGTCTGAAATTAAGACACCTATTCTTGCTTTCTTTTGATTAGTATTATCATGGAATATCTTTCTCCCTCTCTTTACTTCTAATTCATCTGTATCTATCTATCTATCTATCTATCTATGTGTGTATATATATGTGTGTGTGTGCATATATATGTGTGTGTGTGTGTATTTGCATTTTTTTTGAGATGGAGTCTTGCTCTGTGCAGCTTCCACCTGCAGGATTCAAGTGATTTCCTGCCTCAGCCTTCCGAGTAGCTGGGATTACATGTGTGTGCCACCATGCCCGGCTAATTTATGTATTTTTAGTAGAGACAGGGTTTTACCATGTTGGCCAGGTTGGTCTCGAACTCCTAACCTCAAGTGGTCTTCCCACCTCAGCCTCCCAGAGTACTGGGATTACAGGTGTGAACCATCGCACCTGGCCTGTGTCTTTATATTTAATGTAGGTTTCTTGTCACATAGTTGGGTCTTGTTTTTTGAGCCTTTCTAACATCCTCTGTCTTTTAATTGATATGTTTAGACCATTCGTATTTAAAGTAATCATTGACCAGGCGCAGTGGCTCACGCCTGTAATCTCAGCACTTTGGGAGGCCGAGGTGAATGGATCACTTGAGGCCAGGAGTTCAAGACCAGCTTGGCCAACATGGCGAAACCCCATCTCTACTAAAAATATAAAAAATAAACCAGCGTAGTGGTGTGAACCTGCAGTCCCAGCTACTTGGGAGGCTGAGGCACGAGAATTGCTTGAACCCGGAAGGCAGAGGTTGCAGTGAGCTGAGATGCACCATTGCACTCCAGCCTGAGTGACAGAGCAAGACTTCATCTCTAAATAAATAAATAAAGTGATTATTGATATCAGTGAATTAATATCTACCATGTTTACAACTATTTTGTGTTTGTAGCACTTGTCCTTTTTTTTTTTTTTTTTTTTTTGAGACGGAGTCTTGCTCTGTTGCCCAGGCTGGAGTGCAGTGGCCGGATCTCAGCTCACTGCAAGCTCCGCCTCCCGGGTTTACGCCATTCTCCTGCCTCAGCCTCCCGAGTAGCTGGGATGACAGGTGCCCGCCACCTCGCCCGGCTAGTTTTTTGTATTTTTTTTTTTTTTTTTTTTTGACACGGTTTCTCGCTGTGTCGCCCAGGCTGGAGTGCAGTGGCGCGATCTCGGCTCACTGCAAGCTCCGCCTCCCGGGTTCACGCCATTCTCCCGCCTCAGCCTCCGAGTAGCTGGGACCACAGGCGCCCGCCACCTCGCCTGGCTAGTTTTTTGTATTTTTAGTAGAGACGGGGTTTCACCATGTTAGCCAGGATGGTCTCGATCTCCTGACCTCGTGATCTGCCTGTCTTGGCCTCCCAAAGTGCTGGGATTACAGGCTTGAGCCACCGCGCCTGGCCAACACTTGTCCTTTTTTTTTTTTAAGAAAGAGGGTCTTGCTATGTTGCCCAGGCTGGCCTCAAACTCTTAGCCTCAAGCAATTCTCCTGCCTCTGTCTCCTGGGTAGCTGGGACTACAGGCACATGCCACTATGCCCAGCTCCTCCTGTGGTTTTAATTGAGCACTTTATATGATTCTGTTTTCTCTCATCTCTGAGTGTATCAATTATACCCCTTAAAAAATTATAGTGGTTGCCCTAGACTTTGCAATATACAGTTAGAATTAATCTATGTCCACTTTCAAATAACACTATACTGTTTCTCAACTGAACTATGGAGAAGCATGTCTAAGCCTTTTAGAGAGATGTTGAATATGCTTTAGAGAGATGTTGTATGAGTCTACTCTGGTTGGTGCATTCCTAGGTACTGGGGGTCAGGTTACTTGGATGTCAGTGTCCAGATCTGTATATAGTCCCAGCTCACCCCACTGCATGCTCTTCTGGATCCCATTCTCCCCTGGATGTAACAGGGATGAAAAAAATGAAGTGGAGATTATTATGAAGTGTGGCCTCACTTCCTAGGGGACGGGTGTCAGAATGACTAGTTTCCCTTCTTCCTCCTCTCACCTCCCCATATCATGGTGGAACTTCCCTTCCCTACACTGCATTGTTTAAGCAAGCTGCAATTTGAGATAAGAAGTAGACACTAGCACTTAGAGGTAAGTAGTTCCACTCTAAGGGCTTAGCATATTTGGGTCTTCCAACGACAAGTTCCTATTCTCCACCCTTGAGGCCAGGAATGGAAATGAAAAGAAGCAGGTATTATCAAAAAGACCCCAACCCAAGAGGCAGCTGCCCTGGGTGCTCCCTGGTTTGTCCTTTACTTGATCTGTGGCCATCCTGCCTCTGTGGGACTCAGTGAACTCATCTGTAATATGGGAATGAAAATCCTTTCTCTACCGAACTGGCGTCTGAAAAGATAGAATGGGATCATGTATGAGAACATGATTATGCAAATTGTAAGGGGCCATACACAGGAAGAGTATACTTATTTAAAAAATCAGAGGAGATGGCTGTCAAAAAAATATTTTACTTTCTGTTCTGAATCTAAATTGTCCCATCTTTTCTTGGCTTCTATCATAATCAAAAGAGCATGGTGATTTAGCTGATGAACTGTGGAGAGTGGCTTGCCCTCACCCAAGTCTACATTCTCCTTCGTGGCTCTGCAGGACCTCTCCTCTCACCGTAAGTATCTTGCAGTTTGGCTCAGGACATGTGCCAAGTTCTCCTAGCAACTCTTTAGGGCATTTTTCTTGCTTGACAGCTCCAAAGTGGCTCTACGCATTCTGCAGCTCACAGAGCCTGTAGGTGGACAGTGAGGTTGGTATTTTCCTTACATGGGGCTGGGGTAATGATGGCACTAGCCACCCGTCTGACTGCCTTTTCATAAGCCCTGTGGCTTCTTCTCTGTAGTGTGTAGGAGGCTTCGGGCCTCGAAAGTCAGCAATTCTGGAGCAACAGAAATACCTGCCACCCCAACATCCTCTTGCACTGGTTTTAACTGAGCTGGCAGTTTGGGAATCTATTAATATAAAATGTTGATATTTGGCATTTATTATGGTTTGCAGATCTTGTAAAATTAGGTGAGTTACATTTTGTGTTGGGGAAGCTATACTCTAATCCACACAGGCAAAGTGGCAGTTTCCTGTCTCTGGCCTGACCATGCAGTCACCTGGGGATACCATGAAGGCTGGTCCCACCGCCTCAAGGAGACACTGTGGATGAGTCAGGAAAAGGGACCTGCTCCCTAGACTCTCCAGCTGCAAGAGTTGTTATAAAGACATCCAGAGAATTCTCAGTGCCTCCTGAGATTTGCGTAAAGTCCTCAAAGTGACCTCACCTTTCTGATCCGGAAATCTCCTCCTGTGGTTAGTGTGGTCCAGCTTTCCTACCCCAGCCTTCTCCTTCACCTTCATGACTATAAAGTAAAAGGAACACAGCCTCAAAATGTATACATTAAAAAGGGTAGGATTTCAAGGATAAATGGCCAAATCCATAGTCACAATGGGAGATTTTAATACAGATAAAAAACTAAGACAAAAGGACATATAGCCGGGTGTGGTGACTCACAACTGTAATCTCAGCACTTTGAGAGGCTGAGGCGGGTGGGTCACCTGAAATCAGGAGTTCGAGACCAGCCTGGCCAACATACTGAAACTCCATCTCTACTAAAAATACAAAAATTAGCCAGGTGTGGTGGCATGCGCCTATAATCCCAGTTGCTAGGGAGGCTGAGGCAAGAGAATCTCTTGAACCCGGGAGGTGGACTTTGCAATGAGCTGAGATTGCACCACTGCACACCAGCCTGGGCAACAGAGCAAGACTCTGTCTTAAAAAAGAAAAAAAAAAAGGACATATAAACAAATTGAAGAATAATTTCAAACAGAGAACACACTTCCTTTTCAAGTACAAATGACACCATTTACAAAGAAAGCACATATACTAGGTCACAGAAAAGCCTCAGAAAAGTAAATTTATTATGCTTCTATAGTTTATATATAATAAGCCAAATTTATATTGTGGATTCCTATTAAAACCATCATTCAAAATTATTTTATATAAATATACTTGTATATATAGTAATTTCTAATCATGGGTTTACCAGGAAACCACAATAGAAATTATTAAATATCCATCCTGGCTAACACGGTGAAACCCCGTCGCTACTAAAAAAATACAAAAAACTAGCCGGGCGAGGTGGCGGGCGCCTGTAGTCCCAGCTATTCGGGAGGCTGAGGCAGGAGAATGGCGTAAACCCAGGAGGCGGAGCTTGCAGTGAGCTGAGATCCGGCCACTGCACTCCAGCCCGGGCGACAAAGCGAGACTCTTTCTCAAAAAAAAAAAAAAGGAAATTATTAAATATTTGAACTCAACATTTATAAATACAACATATTGAAACTTGTGGGATGCAGCATACTTAGAGGGAACAAGGAAAGAAGGCAATTACTTTAAAAGATTATTAAGATAGCGGCTGGGCGCGGTGGCTCAAGCCTGTAATCCCAGCACTTTGGGAGGCCGAGACGGGCGGATCACGAGGTCAGGAGATCGAGACCATCCTGGCTAACATGGTGAAACCCCGTCTCTACTAAAAAGAATACAAAAAACTAGCCGGGCAAGGTGGTGGGCGCCTGTAGTCCCAGCTACTCGGGAGGCTGAGGCAGGAGAATGGCGTGAACCCGGGAGGCGGAGCTTGCAGTGAGCCCAGATCGCGCCACTGCACTTCAGCCTGGGCGACAGAGCGAGACTGCGTCTCAAAAAAAAAAAAAAAAAAAAAAAGATTATTAAGATAGGCAGTCGAGCCAGGTGTGGTGGCTCACACCTGTAATCCCTCCACTTTGGGAGGCCAAGGCAGAAGGATTACTTGAGGCCAGGAGTTCACGACCAGCCTGAGCAACATAATGAGACTTCATCTCTATAATACACACACATATATATATCTTGTTAGATATATGTGTATATCTATATTAGATACATATTTTATAAATATATATATGTGTGTGTATATATAAATATGCACCAGGTGTGATGGTGTGCTGTAGTCCTAAGCTACTTGGGAGGCTGATGTGGGAGGATCATATGAGTCCAGAAGTTTGAGGCTGCAGTGAGCCATATATGATTGTGCCACTGCATTACAGCCTGGGTGACAGAGTGAGACTCTGTCTCTATGAAAAAGAAAAAAAAGAAAAAACAAAGGCATTCTATGTAAGATCAATCAGAAGAAAAGAAGAATTTTAAGTAAACAACACTAGGAATGAAAAAGGGACATAACTTAAAATATAGTTGGGAATTTAAAAATTATAATTCCATTAAAAAATTCATGCCAATTTTAAAACTTAAATAATAACGATAAAACTTAAACAATAACAATTACATTGCTATGTGCCAGATACTATTTTAAGTGCTTTGCATATATGATTTAATTGAATCTTCTCAACAATCCTATGAAATAAATAACATTATTATTCCCATTTTACAAATGAGGAAACCCAGACACAGAGAGCTTAAATGACTACCCACATGGAAAAACAAAACCAGACAATCTATTTCTGGAACTATAACCCTTAGCCACAAGGCTAATAAATGGATACTTCACTACAAAAGTAATAGAAGTACCAAAATTGACTTTAAAAAAATTAGAAAACCTAAATTAACCAATAACAATTGAAATGATTGTAGGAAAGGCACCACAATCAGTCATATATTGATAATTATTGAAGTTATGCTACAAAAGATTTGAAAAAAAAAAAAGAGTTGTAAACTAAAAATAAAATCCTAAGCCTCCCCACCAACTGAATGGACTCCCTCTTGGCCAACGGGATCCCAGGCATATATTAAAAACCGAAATCCTGGCCAAGACAGGATAGGAGGTCAGACACACCTTGTTATATTCTCTCCTTTTTGCAGTGTAGACATAACTGATCAGCATTTATGTTAAAATTGAGAATAAGACTAACAGAACAGATCCTTTGTGGCAATAAGGTACCAAACTATAAACAAGACCTAAAGCCAGGCCAGGCAAGGGTTAAGTCATGCACACCTACACTTGAAGAATAGCTGTGTCCTAACTGCCACAAGGTTTTTCTTTTCCTCTAGCAGCTAAACAAGCACTGGCCTTGAGACAAGCAATATTAGAACAATTCGCAGCACATCTACCAGCAGACGCTGACTAACCAACCCCCTGCTCCATAAGCCATAACTATAGCTTTGATTGGACAAAAGACTAACTTCAGTAACTTTCTCCTGATAAGATCACGAACCATGGACTGGTTCTGGTCAGTTTACAGAGGCTGTGCACTTGAACTCCTACAAAGATATTCTAATGTATAATGCCTAATGTAATACATTTAAATGTAACGGCCCCATCCCAAGGTGAATATGGGCATGTGTAATATGCATGTTTGTTCAATACACATGTATCAGGACCACCTTCATGAATATTCATAGATCCTCCTGTAACCTATTGAATATGCATGTTTGGCCAACCCAGTCATTACCCCTCTTCCTTCGAAGTGCCCATCTCTGATCTACCCTAAGGCTGTGGTTCCCAGCCTGTAACATGGCCACCTTGCAGCCTGTAACCCTTTACAAGAAATACTTCTCTCTAAACGCATAGATTATGTGATTTTTAAGTTAATAGGGTCATCATCATTTATTTTACTTTTGTTGTGTTTGAAAATTTTTCTATAATGCAAAGAAAAATAAACACCAGGAACAAATAGTTTTTTAAAATGTTTTATCTGAACCTTCAAGGATTAGATAGCTTCTACATATACAAAATGTTTCTCAAAGATAGAAATAGGACATCAGAGGCAATAGGGACATCTGAAGACCATGATGCAGAGTGGGCTGAACACAGGGGAGATGGTGGGAAATCTTCATAAGGAGTTCTGATTAAATCCTCAGGTCTCTCTTCTAGGCTCTAGTCTCCTATAATGCCCCTTCTACTCAGAATATGGAGGTGCCCTGTAGGAGACTAAAGCCTAGGACAGAAGATCCCTGGATAGCTGAGGGCAAAAAGGAGTAATTTCACTGGGGAAACAAAAAGGAGTTAAGTAAATGCAGTTAGCCCCTTAGCCCTTTGCCTGTTGGACTCCTAGAACCCTAATGAAGGTTAGGCCCTCCAGGCAGGACATTGGAGAACTTTCAGATTCCAACATTTTGGGCACCTCTGGCAAAATGGCAAGGGCTGCATCCAATTGCCCACTGTAAGTCTATCATTCAACAAGTCCAGCCTGGCCACTTGGCAGCTGTTTAGCAGTTCCACTTCAAAACATGAACAGCCAGCCAAGAATCACCAGAATGACAGACACCAAAACAAACAGGAAAAGAAAAAGTCCAAGGAAGCAGGAGCAATGTAGGCAGCCAAAGAAACCACTAAAACTATGTAGTAGCAAATGCCACAAAAGCAAAAATAGACAAATGGTACTTAATTAAACTAAAAAGCTTCTACACAGCAAAATAAACAGTGAACAAAGTAAACAGACAACCTACAGCATGAAAAAAAAATATTACACACTGTGCATGTGACAAAGAGCTAATATCTAGAATCTGCGAGAAACTCAAACAACTCAAAAAGAAATAACAACCCCATTAAAAAGTGGGCAAAGGACATGAACAGATATTTGGCAAAAGAAGACATAGAAATGGCCAACAAACATAAAAAATGCTCAATATCACTAATCATCAGAGAAATGCAAATTAAAACCACAATGGGATATCATCTTACACCAGCCAGAATGGCTATTATTAAAAAGTCTAGGCCTGGCAAGGTGGCTTATGCCTGTAATCCCAGCAGTTTGGGAGGCCGAGGTGGGGGGATGGCCTGAGGTCAGGAGTTCAAGATCAGCCTGGCTAACACGGTAAAACCCCGTCTCTACTAAAAATACAAAAATTAGCCAGGTGTGGTGGTGCGTGCCTGTAATCCCAGATAGGAGGCTGAGGCACGAGAATTGCTTGAACCCGGGAGGCAGAGGTTGCAGACTGAGATTGTGCCACTGCGCTCCAGCCTGGGCAACAGAGTGAGACTCTGTCTTACACACACACACACACACACACACACAAAGTCTAAAAATAACACATGTTGGCCAGGCTGCAGAGAAAACATGCACTGTTGGTGGGAATGTAAATTAGTACAACCTTTATGGAAAACAGTATGGAGGATTCTCAAAGAACTAAAAATAAAACTACCATTTGATCCAGCAATCCCACTACTGGTATATGCCCAAAGGAAAAGAATCATTATATTAAAAAAGATACCAGCACTTGTATGTTTATTGCAGCACTATTCACAATAGCAAAGATATGGAATCAACTTAAGTGTGATCAATGTAGGATTGGATAAAGAAAATGTAATATATATATATATGTGTGTGTGTGTATTTATAATGGAATGCTACTCAGCCATAGAAAATGAAATCATGTCTTTCGCAGCAACATGGATGAAACTGGAGGCCATTATCCTCAGTGAAATAACTCAGAAACAGAAAGACAAATCCTGTGTGTTCTCACTTAAAAGTGGGAGCTAACAATTGGTACACACGGACATGTAGAGTGAAATAACAGACACTGGAGACTCCAAAAGATAGGAGGGTAGGAGGGGGTGAGGGTTGAAAAGTGACCTATTGGGTACACTGTTCACTGTTCGGGTGATGAGTACCCTAAACTCAAACTTCACCACAATGAAATGTATGCATGTAAGAAACCTGCACTTTTATTCCCTAAATATATATTTTAAAATGTTTAAGTTATTTTAAAAACTATGTAACTGGTGCTCACTTTAGTAGCACATATACTAAAATTGGGATAATAAAAGATTAGCATGACCCCCGTGCAAAGATTACAAAACAAAGACAAAAACAAAGATAGTTAATATCTTCAAGGAGATTGTTATAGGTTTGTTTAATATAGTTCCTTCCTTGGCATCCAGTTTTTGGCCTGACATAAGTTGTTTGAAACCCAATTAGTTGTACTCCTTTGGCCTAGTTAAAACTTCCCCTCCCCATGTGATTCTCGCTCTCTCTCTCTCTCTCTCTCTCTCCCCCCATTCACTGATTGAACATCCTACTGCCTCTTGACTTCCCACCAGCTACCCCTAACCTCTCCAAGATCTGTAAGTAATAAATTTTTTCTGTTTTATGCATTTTGGTTTCATTGTGTCTCACCTGACCACCTAAACCTTATTTTCCTCCTGGTTAGAGCTCTCCTAGAAAGTGGCTATCTTGGTTTCTGGCTACTCTGCAGAGACAGCTCTCAAGACCAAATTAGAGGAAATCACAACAGAAACAAGAAAAGACATTGTATTCATGACAACAAGAAAAGCAGAATTAAAAATATCTTAGAAGAAAATTTTCAATAAAAGACTTGGAACATAAATTTGAAGGAGTATATCAGATAATAGAACACAAATAAAAAGAGATTAAACAAATACTATGATAAAACAAGAAAACCAGAGAATCAATCCAGGAGGCCCAAACATCAAAGTAATAGGAATTCCCAAAACAGAGATAAAAAAATAGTGGAGAGAAAATTATCAATGAAATAACATGAGAATATTTTCTAGAACTGAAGGATTTGAATTTTCTGATTGAAAGAACTTTCATTCAGCTCAGAAAAAATAATTTTTAAAAAATCCACTCCAAGTCACATGATTATGAAGCATTAGGACATCATGGATAAAAAGATCTTAAAAGCTTCCAGAAAAAAATAAGTCACCTACCAAGAATCCGAAACAAGAATTGACATCAGATTTCTCAATCGCTATAGTGGAAGCTACAAGACAATGAAATCATGCTTCCAAAAGTGAGACAAAATTATTTCCAACCTAGAATTCCAGTCCCAATCAAGCTATCAATCAAGTGGGAGAGTAGAATAGGGGCATTTTCAGACATAAACTATCTCAAAAATTTACCTTCGATGCACCTTTATTTCAGGAAGTGATTGAAGGAGGAACTCTAACAAGATGAAGGACTTGCACTAAGAAAGAAATTAAGTCTGGAAAACGGGATTCACCACAAAAGATGGGCAAAGAAAAGTCGCCGGAGAAGAACCCTGCAACAGTCCAGAGAGCAACAGGCACATTTTAGAGCAGGCACTGGACAGGATGTCCTCAGGAAAAAACCTGGTTCTGAAAAATGGTCTTGATGTGTTTGACTATTACGAGAGGATACAAAAAGCTTGTCAAGAATAGTCACAGAAAGGAAAAGTAATCATGGTACACTATACTCAACTGTGGGCAATATTTACACAGTCATAATAAATCAAGTGAGTGTTAATTTCCCTGAAAATAGCAATAGAAACAGGGTTGATATTCCACCGATATGCATTGGTATGGCTGCTCTTTATGGTTGGTGTCCATTTTTAGTGATCAGGTATTCATTTTGGTTGGTCAACATCAGTGCCATGTTGGTTGTTAAATATTTTGAACATCACCACTGGATATAACTATTTGGAGAGTATAAAACACCTGTGGAGAATGCTGCTAGCTACCTCCCTGATGCCCATTGCCCTTGCTGCTCTGACTTTCTGACTTCTGCTCCAGCCACAGTAGCACTATGGCCAACTAAAAAGAATCACTTCCCTCAGATGCTCTTCAGCTCTCTCTGGCTGAAGAGCTGCAGGAGAAAGAACTTGAGGAAGGAGTCCCTTCCTAGATAAAGCATTTTCAGAAGAAAGCCCCTTTACTTTTCCTTTTTCTTCCTTCCTGGATAGAGTTGCCAAGTTTAGCAAATAAAACTAGTTTGCCCAGTTACATTTGAATTTCAGATAACAACAAATAACTTTGAGTGTATGTTTGGTACAATATTTGGGATATACTTCCACTAAAAATTACTTGTTGACAAAGGTGACCTAGATGTGGTTACTGAAAACCATACCTGGGTCATATGACAAAGGACTCTAGGAAAGTAAGTTTTTACTGGAAAAAAATAAAATTGAGTCTGTCAGTAAGGGAAAAAGGGAGAATGGGCATTGGGTAGTTATCTAGCATGTCTGCTACACTGCCCAACATCCATTCCCTCTTCTTCTTGCCTATTTACAAAACTCCATTTTGTTCAGGTAGAGACACAGGGCCCTTGATTGCCAGCAGTCACCTTCCCTAGGCTCAGGCATGAGTTGGGATCTATATAAACCATTAATGGTAATCTGGTTGCCCTTAGCCAGTCACTGATTTTAGGAGCAGTCATGTGACACTATTCTAGCCGATGAGATTTAGGTAGAAGTACCTTGGGTAAGACTTCCAGGAAAGCTTTTATTTTCCTGATTGAAAGTGACACAGTTGGAATGCATAGTTTGTCCTTTACCCTCCTCCTTTCTTGCACGGACCTTGAGACTTTGAGATAAAGCAGCCATCTTGCAACAATGAGGTGACAGGTATGAAGATCAAAGGCACAGGCTAAGGACAAAGCAGAAGGATAAGACAAATCTGGGTTCCTGAGAATATCACTGAGCTCTGGAATGCTTATCCCTGGATTTCCTGTTACCCGAAAAAAAAAAAAATCTCTATATTTAAACTGCTAGCTAAGTTTTATGTTACTTTTAGCTGAGGCCTTCCTAACTGACACATAATGGATAACTATGGACAGTTCAAATGAATGAACTAGATTTTTATGTATTAACATGTCTAAATCTCAAAAACATAATGAGAAAAACAAAGTTGTAAAACAAAATGATATTATTTACATAAAATTTTCAAACAAACAAAACACTACCAATACTGATTATAGTTACATTTATAAGTAATAAAATCATAAAATTATGCAGAGGAATGATACACACCAACTTCAGGTTACTTCTGGGGAGGGATAAAGTTAATGATGCTTGATGATCTTTGGTATTTTGGATAGATTATACATATACATGTAGGTATGAAACAAATATGATAAAATGTTAACATCTGTTAATTCTGGACAGTAATATATCAATGTCTGTCATATTGTACACATTTGAGGTATTTTATTATTAAATTTTTAAAGTACTTTTTAAAATAACTAAGAGGTCTCCCCAACACTATGAGATAACAGTCTCACGCAAAATGGGTCAACTGAGCACTCTGCACAAAAAATGACTGGGAAAAAAACTCCCCACACTTTGCTAGATCATTATGAAATTTTAGAACAGTGACTATGAAGAAAAGAAAGATCCTAAAAACTTGTAGAGTGAAACAATCAGAAACAGGTCACCTGTCAATGAATAGAAAAGCAGAAGACTCCTCCTCAGCAAGTTGAATAAGAGAAGATAATGGGCAGGGTGAGGTGTCTCACGCCTGTAATCCCAGCACTTTGGGAGGCTGAGGCGGGTGGATCACCTGAGGTCAGGAGTTCAAGACCAGCCTGGCCAACATGGTGAAACCCCGTCTCTATTAAAAATACAAAACTTAGCTGGGTGTGGTGGCACATGCCTGTGATCTCAGCTAATTAGGAGGCTGAGACACGAGAATTGTTTGAACCCAGGAGGTGGAGGTTGCAGTGAGCTGAGATTGTGCCACTGCACTCCACCTGGGTGACAGAGTGAGACTTTGTCTCAAAAAAAAAAAAAGAAAAAAAAAAGAGACAGAAGAGAATGATAGAGCAAAACCACCCCAAATCCAAGGGAGAATGATTTCCAACCTAACATTCTCCACCCAGTCAAACTGCCAGTTCAGAGTAAGGGTAAAAGACATTTTCAGACACTTAAAAAATTATTTTACTTCTCTTTCATAACTTCCTAGGAAGTTCTTTAAAAAAGTTACCCATCATTAATCAAGAAGGGGAAGACAATGATATGCAAGAGAGAGTGGATGGAATCAGAATAATGAAGAGCAGTCCCCAGATGACAGCCGTGTCCTCAAAAATCAATCAGTCCTCAAAAGAACTAGAAAATGAGGCTTCGGAAGGAGCCGCCCAGGGGAAAAAATGAAATGTGAAAGATTTGATACACTCTTGGAGATTTTGGAACAACTCAAGAAAGTGACAGAAAATGCAAAGAAAAAAGATAGCAATTAGAAATACCAGGGAAAAATTAAAACTCTGCAAGGAATAAAATGTGATCATGGCATGTAATCATGAGTATAAACACTGCTTTTTGAATGAATTAAAAATTGTGATGATATTCTACACTGGGAGGATAAAAAATAGATGTCTGTGGTTGTAAGTTAAATATTCACTTGTAAGTGGCTAATATCTAACTTCAATAAATAGCAGGAATAATTATTACTATCATTATTATTAAAAGGCAGCCAACAAAAAAAGCTAAAAGAATTCCTAGTGGTTATCTTTGGGAAGTGGAACTGTGACATATGGAGGAAGCTGGAATGGAGTTCCATTGCTTTTTATGGAAAGCTCTTATATGTGTTAATTTATTTTTAAATTATAGCTTTTTTATTTTAAACATTTTAAAGTAAATAATTTAATATGCCATGTGTTCCTACTTTATGTGATAATCGTATACTTGAAAATTAATGGTTAAATCTATTTATTCAAAGTGAATCATGTTTAAAATACTTAGCAGAATTACACAACAAAGAACCCTTTAAGGCAGTGGTTCTCAAACTTGAGCGTGCATCATAATACCTAGAAGGCTGCTTTCTGTTTGTTTTCTTGGAGTTGGGGTCTCGCTTTGTCACCCAGCCTGGAGTTCAATGGCGCAATCACAGCTTACTGCAGCCACCAACCTCTAGGCTCAAGCAATCTTTCCATCTCAATCTCCAAAGTAGCTGGGATTACACATGTGAGCAGCTCCAGAAAGCTTGTTAAAATAGATTGCTGGGTCTCATCCCCAGAGTGCCTGATTCCATAGCTCTAGGTTGGGGCCTGGAAATGTACATTTCCAACAAGTTCCCAGTTGCTGCTGCTGATGCTGATCCAAGGACCACATTTAAAACCTCTATTTTAAGAAAGTAACTCCCCATTTATATTTTTTATTAAATTGGGTCAGTTGGTGATTTTTAAAAAGCTGATATCTTCCTACTCCAGTGTGGTGTGAAGAGTACAGAGAAGGTGAGTAACAGATTTCTTTTCCTATAGAAAACCATCTTCAAATGTCTTAGTGGGTGACTCCATGTCTCCCCAAGCCTCCACAGGAAAGACCATGTGACCCAGCCTGGTCAAACACACCCCATTCCAGCCACAGAGATCGTTCAGGAATGATCCCATGTCCTTAACTGGGCCAATCAGAATTCTTCCCAGGACATTTCTGCTTGATTCATCCAAAAACTCTGCTCATTCTGGCACTGCTAAGCTGATAAGCTTGGAAGTTACTATTTTGCCTGTCACATGGAGAGAAGCATTCAAGAAAAGTAGAGAAACAGAGTCCAGATAACACTGTGACTCCCTGAATCAGTTAATTTTGAACTGTCCTTCTCAGTTGTGTTGAGCTGTTAAATTCATTTTATTTTTTCTCGTGTTTGAGTTGGGTTTCTCATGTTTGCAATCACAAGTGCCTGACTAATGAAAATGAAATAGAGCTTTCCAACATGTTTTTAAAATGTGTTATTTCCTATTTGAAGTACTATGGATTCTCAGATTGGAAAACAAATGAAAGTTTGTTGGAAAAACAATGAAATGCCTGATTGTCACTGACAAATGACAATACATATGCAAACATAGATGAGAACTCTACAAACTACAGAAGTATGGAGCTATAATGTAGCTATAATATTTCGGTAGATGCATACCTTCCAGTTCTGGACTAGCTGAGACCATTCCTGCCTCATCTCCTCTGTGCCAGGTCCCAACTTCTCACAACTTGAGAGAAGCTCCCTCCCAGGGATATGCAGAAGTAGGAGAAGAACCCAAACTCCCTGACATGATCTTCAAAGGAGTCCATCCATCTGAAGCTGAGTGTTGGCCCTGGGGAAGTGTTTGGATTAGCTCTGCTCTGATTGGCAACTATACTGCCCACTATAAAAGTCCCAACCTAATTCATGAAACAGAATTTCTACCTCCAGCATTTCATATAATGTGTATTCGTTGAATGTCGGGTATTTTGCTTTCATCATCTTATTTAATTCTCACTATAATTTAGTAAGATATATAATTTTCATCCCCATTTTATAGATGAGTAAATGAAGACTAAGAGTTAAGTGATTTGTCCTGGATCAAAGAACCAGCCATGGTGGAGCCAGGGTTCAAATTGGATTCTTTTTGATTCCCAAACCTAAGGAAAGAAGGAAGAAGAAAGGGAGGGGAGGGGAAGGGAGGGGAAAGGGGAAGGGGAAGGGGAAAGGGAAAGGGAAGGGGAGAAGAAGGGAAGGGAAGGGAAGGGAGGGGAGGAGGAAGGAGGAGGAGGAAGGGAGAAAGAAGGAGAGAGAGAGATGAAAGAGAGGTAAAGACGTGAGAAACAGAGGGGGCCTGGTATGGGTTACTGACCGTCTTCCACTTCTGGGTTCCAGGCCCTTCCTGAGGCCTGGCTGAACTCCTGTCCACAAGACTTCCCTGGTATTATAATAAATCCCTCCTTGGCAAAAAGGAATTTTTTTTCTTTTCTCTTCAACTAGCTTCAGCTGATTTGATTTACTTGTATCCAAAAAGTACTAACCAGTACCATCATCCACTACAATATCTTGCCAAAGGAATTGTGCTAGCAACACATCAACCCCTGGCATGCAGCAAATGAGAGGACTTGTAACACTAGTCCCTACCCTGCCCAACTAGCTGTTACTCCCCCATCCATCTTTAGATCGTAGATCGCCTTGGCATTCAGCATGCCTTTACAGTGAGGGAACACACAAAATTCTCTTCTGTCCTGAGTCAAAAGTCACCTTCCATTTCATTGCCCCTACCACTAGCCTGGAATCACATCTGGGATCCCTGAGAATCCAAAACCCTACTGACCAAATCAACACCTGGGCCGGGCGCAGTGGCTCACGCCTGTAATCCCAGCACTTTGGGAGGCTGAGGCGGGAAGATAACAAGGTCAGGAGTTCGAGACCATCCTGGCCAACATGGTGAAACTCTGTCTCTACTAAAAATACAAAAATTAGCTGGGTGTGGTGGTGCATGCCTGTAATCCTAGCTACTCGGGAGGCTGAGGCAGGGCAATTGCTTGACCCCAGGAGGCAGAGGTTGCAGTGAGCCGACATGGCACCACTGCACTCAAAAACAAAAACAACAAACAAACAAACAAAACAACACTTTAAGCCTGTAAGGCCAAGGATCAGAGTGCTACCCTAGCAAACAGACACACAGGGGTCCCTGCCCAAGCAGCCTGCATGTCCAAAGCAGCGAGGAGGTGGTGACACAGCTAGCTTTAAAGATGTATGACACATTTTAGCCATCAGAACCCTTTTGATAGAATCATCTGGTGTTTAGGTGCCCACCCCTTCCCTATCCACAAGGGCACATCAATTCAATCCAACAAATCCTTATTGAGTATCCACTTTGTTCCAGATATTTGCACTAGACACTGGGAACAGAACAAAATAGTTGAATTACTAGGGAAGAAGGGTAAAGCATAGTAATGAATCCTTAAGATTAGACATCCATGTCTCTGGGAAAAACGATAACTAGTAAAAAGGTTGTGCCACATTTTCACAGGTCAGATTTTGGGGAGCTTTTCTTTCCACCCCATATTTTAAGCCACTTGACCTTGGTATCTAAGAACTCTAGATCAGCCAACATGGTGTCTGGTACACCCCTCTGAGAGCCCAAAGTATTTCAGAAAAGGACTTCCCCAAGGGCTTATCTGGGATTATTTTGTGAACTGAATCGACAAGAATGACACGGGGTCATGCTGGGCTTTAGAAAGCTAAGCTAGAAGCCAGGGAAAGGCTACCCTCTCAACCCGTAGCTTGTCCATTGCCTCGGGGCCCTGCAGACTGAAACACCCACGCATGCTCCAGGAGAGAAAGGACAAAACAAACAAATATCCCTAAGAAAACTAGCAGTAGCAAAACCAGGTACCGTATCCAAAACCTAAAACCAAAAATGTGTAATGAAAGGAAACTAGCCATTATTCTGTTTCTATCCTGAGATGTTACATTAGCAGACATAATTTATTTTCCCATGGTTTTCTGGGAAAGAGGTAAGTCTCAGGGTTTTTGCTACTTCATAAATATTTCAGCCAGTCTAACACATTTGACAAAGACAACAGAAATTTACGTGCCTAGAAGAGAAAGATTCAGTTCATTAGATGAGAACAAGATAGAACTAACTCACTACGGTGTCAGACAGAACAGGTCTCCTGTCATTTCTGTTAATTTGGAGTGGTTTTGCACCCAAAAACCTCAAGGCACCAGGGTGACAAAAACAGAAAATCAAATATTCTATACACATTTGGAAGATTTGCCCAGCTTTTCTGGTATTCTCCTCTTCAGTGTGTGTGAAGCTTACTCTTAAATACTCTGTGTTCATGCTATAAAGCACATTTTCCCTTATCTGCATAGCTCTGTCTACTTTCTCTGAAGCTTCCAGCTGCAAACTTACCTTTGTGTTCTTAGCTCTGGAAACCAGGATCCAAATCCCACGGAGGCCAGAACCACTTGCTCTGTTCCTGTTGGGTGGCAAGAAGGGCTTTCTGTGGTTTCCAGGCTGAACAGTATTTGGGGCATTGGAGATTGACTTCTGAGGCTCAGTGGCAGCCAGCCATGTGACCAAGGTTGGGGGAGGGACGCTCCTGCAGGGTCAGGGATGGATGCCTGGTTGACTGACAGACCAAGGTATAGCAGGGTCTGAATAGAGCTGGCCATGATCATAGGCAAATGCCTTTGCTCTAAATTTATTCTTGAATTTTAACTTGGTGATCTTTTTATGGCAGTGGTATACTCCAGCCTTGGTTCTGAAATGCTATTTTATCTCCCTGCATAGTTTTTAACCCAGATTCTTTTTGGATTCTGTCTTGGAGGGATGTTAGAGCTGGAAGAGAACTTGGAGAATCCAGTCCTATCTCAAGGTTGCCCATTTTATACAATGAAAAATTGGGGCCCAGAGAGGGGCAGTGGCATTTCCAGGAACCTATAGAGATGTGGGGCTGTTGTTAGGTACTGGGATGACCCCACTTGGCTCAAAATTACAGCTCACTTGAATGTCTCCAACTTTTATATTGTTAGAGCTTTGAGGACTGCTGAGATGTCGATAAAGGATCTTCTTACATTGCAAGTACCTAAATATTCAGCTGTCAGATTAGGGCATGACTTGGAAATAGTGGCAGTCTGCACTTGTGGTCAATGAGTTTATATAAACATGTGTACTTATTTTTAGGTATCTCTAACTCAATCTTTGTAAAATGCTCCAAGGTGATCTTTTTAGAGGGATCAGGTGACACCAAAAGCTAGAGACATTTTTTTTCTTTAACCTCAAAGACCTTGAAGACCTCTCTAGACTACAGCCATGTAGGTAGCCTCCTAGTTCACACCTGTCTCTCCAGCCAAAAGGATGGCTGCTGGCTCTCTGCTGACAAAAGAAGAAGTGGTAGGAATGATGGAGAAAATGATAGAGGCAGAGGTGTTGGTTGTAGAAGTAGCAGTAAAATGGTGGCAATGTAGATGAAGGTGTGAAGTGTAGATGAAGTTGTGAAGTACAGATACAGGTGATGAGGTATAAATGGAGATGTGGGGTATAGATGGAGGTGTGAGGTATAGATGGAGGTAATGAGATGTAGATAAAGATGATAAATTGGCTGGGCGTAGTGGCTCACGCCTGTAATCCCAGCACTTTGGGAGGGTGAGGCAGGCAGATCACCTGAGGTCAGGAGTTTGAGACCAGCCTGACCAACATGGAGAAATCCCATCTCTACTAAAAATACAAAATTAGCCAGGTGTGATAGTACATGCCTGTAATCCCAGCTACTCAGGAGGCTAAGGCAGGAGAATCGCTTGAACCTGGGAGGTGGAGGTTGCAGTGAGCCAAGATCATGCCATTGCACTCCAGCCTGGGCAACAAGAGTGAAACTCCATCTCAAAAAAAAAAAAAAAAAAAAAAAGGTAAGTTGTAGATGGAGGTGAGGAGATGTAGACAGATAGATAGATGGTGAGGTGTAGATGGAAGTGTGAGGTGTAGATGGAGGTGTTGAGGTATAGATGTTAGTGTAAGGTGTAGATAGAGATGGTGAGGTATTAAAAAAAAATTAGCTGGCGTGGTGGCACGTGCCTATAATCCCAGCTACTCGGGAGGCTGAGGCAGGAGAATTGCTTGAACCCAGGAGGCAGAGGTTGCAGTGAGCCAAGATCGTGCCACTGCACTCCAGCCCAGGCAACAGGGCAAGACTCCATCGAAAAAAAAAAAAAAAAGATGGTGAGGTGTAGATGGAGGTGGTGTGACGTGTAAATGGAGGTGTGAGGTGTAGATGGAGACGATGAGGTGTGAGGTGTAGACAGAGATGATGAGGTGTATGTAGAGAGAGGTGGTGAGGTGTATATGGTGGTTTGAGGTGTAGATGGAGGTTCTGAGGTATAGATGGTGGTGTAAGGTGTAGATGGAGGTGGTGAGGTGTATATGGAAGGGATCAGATGTAGGTGGAGGTATGAGGTGTAGATGGGGTGTGAAGTGTAGCTGGAAATGTGATATGTGAATGGAGGTGGTGAGGTGTACATGGAAGTGATGAGATGTAGATGGAGGTAGTAAGTTGTAAACAGAGGCGTGAGGTGGAGATGGAGATGGTGAGGTAGTATATGGTGGTGTGAGGTATAGATGAAGGTGTGAGGTATAGATGGAGGTATGAGGTATACATGGGGGTGGTGAGGTGTAGACAAGGGTGGTGAGGTGTAGATGGTGATAGTAAGGTCTAGATGGAGGTGGTGAGGTCTAGATGGAGGTGTGTGGTGTAGGTGTAGGTGGTGAGATATAGGTGAGGGTGGTGAGGTGTAGATGGTAGTGGTGAGGTCTAGATAGAGGTGATGAGGTCTAGATGGGGGTAGTGAGGTCTAGATGGAGGTGTATGGTGTAGGTGTAGATGGTGGTGGTGAGGTCTAGATGGAGGTGTGTTGTTTAGGTGTAGGTGGTGAGGTATAGGTGAGGGTGGTGAGGTCTAGATGGTGGTGGTGAGGTCTAGATGGAGGTGGTAATGTCTAGATGGAGGTGGTGAGGTCTAGATGGAGGTGTGTGGTTTAGATGTAGGTGGTGAGGTATAGGTGAGGGTGGTGAGGTGTAGGTGGTAGTGGTGAAGTGTGGATGAGGGTGTGATGTGTAGATAGAGGTGGCAAGGTGTAGATTGGGGATGTGAGGCAGTGATAGTGATGAAGGAAGGAGTTAGAAGTCCTTGTGCATGATGGAATAGAAGATTCTTGTTGCTATTATGCTGATAAATGTGGAAGAGCCTGTCCTCCTTTGATTACACATGTGAAATGGTGAAACTTCACCATTAGAAGTATGGAGAACCTTATTCTTTCAGAGCCATGGTACCTTTGGGAAATAACTTCACCTCTCTGGGCCTCAGTGTTCTTGGAGCAGAGGTTGCTCTATTAAATGGCATTTGTTAGGGGGAAACCTACCTCTCTAGCTCCAAGCACTTTTGCCTCATCTTATAAAGTGGGAACTTCTGTCCTTGCTGCAGCCTTGAGAAAAGTACTCTCCACTTACTGCTCTACCTCCTAACTCATGGTATCTAGCAGAGGATAAGTGGTTCATGTGCTTGGAGAACTGAAGCACATAAAATGGGCATGTCATGATTCAGGTTCTTCTGGGTTTTCTCCTTTTGGGAACAGCCCCCCCAGAGAAGGCCTGTGCTTCCCTTCTCTCCTCTTCTTTTCATGGTAAGCTTTCTAGGGTAGGTTCTTGCCTTGTGGGATAGAGGAGTCTTCCAGTTCTGGGTAGATAAGTTTCATTTTGAGGGAAAGAATTAGGAAGCCCAATTGTACATTCAAAACTACATTCTCCAATCAGCTTTAGCTGTCATAAATTTATTTTAAGTCCCAGCTGCTTGACTTCTATATCTTATTTCTCATTTGATTCCAAGGACAGAGGGGTTGTGAACAAGTATCATTCTCAAAGTCCAGCACTGAAGAATTAATAAAAGAGCCCACTTAGACTGGGTTGGATTCAAGGATCTCTTAAGTTTCTTTCAAGCTCTACTGCCCTATGATTCTATGTGTCTAAATGAACTTATTGCTGAAGCAAAATAAATATATATTGATAGTTCTGGGTCAGATGTTGGGATTCTTAAAGGATAACTTCCCAAGCTCTGACTCCCTTCTTTCTTGCTTTTCAACTGGATGAAGACCTCTGATCTTCAAGCATCTTCCTCTTCTCCCCATATACCAGCTCCTCATGGCTTCATTTACTTCCCCTTCCGGTCTGGACATCATAATGAATCCTTTCCTCTCTTCTCTCATTGATACCCATAACCTCTTATTCCTGCCCTGCCAATCTCTTGGGCAAAATCAGCCCATTCATTAACTTCTTCCTCCTGCACTAAGTTCTCTTTTGTCTCTGGAGAAAGCCTGTCTTCAGTGGGAGAGAACAAAGCCAATACACAGAATGGCAGAGGGGTGTCCATTTGTGTGTGTGTGCATGTATGTGCATGAAAGAGAGAGAGAGATGAGGAGGGAGAGAAAGACCTAGTCCTGTGATGTGTATGGCCAACTTCATCCCTGCCCTTCCCTGTGGTTTAGTTTTGTGAGCCAAAAAATGTTGAGAGAAGATATGGCTACCCCTTTTCTCTCTGCTCCCTGTCCTCTGGCCTCCTTCCATGTTACAGCCAAGGACATGCCAAGCCACCCACTCAGCTGTGGCACTGGAGTAAATGCTTGGGGGATACTGTCAATTCTTCCTCACCACCAGAGTGGTAACAGCTGAGGCTCATGCACTGGTCTTGCGGAAAGGGAAAGAACTGGCCCCAGTGGTCCTCAGTCATGCGTGTCTTCCTCTGGGAACATCTGGCAATGTCTGGATCTATTTTGGTTACACTGGAGGGAAGGTCACTACTGGAGGGAGGGTACTTCTGGCCTCTAGTGGGTAGTGGCCAGAAATGCTGCTAATATCCTACAAGGATGGCCCCCACAACAAAAACATTATCCGACCCCAACTATCAATGGTGCCATGGTCAAGAAATCCTGGATTAGGGCATGCAGTCTCTGGTTCTAGGCTCTCACTCAGGCAAAAGGAGCACTCAACACAGGCCCACCTCACTTGCTAGGGATCTGCCAGGAGAGGGAGCTAAAGATTCTTAGTACAGTTGGCCCTCTATATCCATAGATTCCTAATCCAAGGAGTCAACCAACAGCAGATCAAAAATAGTTGAAAAACTAAAAATAAATAACAATACAACAATAAAAATAATACAAATACTCCCAAAATACAGTATAAAAAACTATTTACATAGCATTTACATTGTATTCGGTATTAGAAGTAATCTAGAGATGATTTAAAATAAACAGAGGAGGCCGGGCGTGGTGGCTCACACCTGTAATCTCAGCACTTTGGGAGGCCGAGGTGGGTGGATCACAAGGTCAGGAGATTGAGACTATCCTAGCTAACATGGTGAAACCCCGTCTCTACTAAAAATACAAAAAAAAATTAGCCGGGCATGGTGGTACATGCCTGTAGACCCAGCTACTCGGAAGGCTGAGGCAGGAGAATGGTGTGAACCCAGGAGGCGGAGCTTGCAGTGAGCCGAGATTGTGCCACTGCACTCCAGTCTGGGCGACAGAATAAGACTCCGTCTTAAAAAAAAAAAAAAAAAAAATGATAAACAGAGGATTGTGTAGGTCACATTTTATGTGAAGGACTTGAGCATCCTCAGATTATGGTATCTGTGGGTGGTCCTGGCACCAATCCCTTGTAGATGCTGAGGGATGACTGTTTGACCTCTGTGCCTCCATTTTCTTCAGATACCTGGTGGAAGGTGATGACTGCTCACTGGGATGGATTCCCTTCCATCTCCTGGCTAAATGCCATCTGAACCCCACCTGGGTTTGACATCTGGAAGTATTTAGGTAGGTCTGACCTAGGACCATGCATGGGGGCAAAATTCTGTGAAGAAAATAGCAGCTTCCTACCCTGGAGAGACCTGTGCGGCTTAGGCCCTTGTTAGTGGGACTGAGGATTAATTTGGGAGCCCTGGCAGGCTCATCTAGAACCTTTACCCACAAGAAGTTCCCCACAGGCTGGGCAAGACTCACCACAGTATGTGCAATTTTTGGCTTCCAGATTGTTTGTGCCAAGTTTTGGCAGGTGGTACAATATTGGCTGCCCCAGATTCTTGTCTGCTTTAGCTGCTTTTGAACCGTGTCCAGGGTTGAGAATGGAACATACTGTGATGGTGTCAGCACTCTGCAGGAAGGTGAAAAAAGGTGAGGGATATGTTAAAGAGAAGCTGAGACACTGTAAGAGGCCAAACCCAGGTGATGCTGTGGAGGAGTTCTCTTTCTTCACCATCCCTATCTACTTCCCAATTGCTGCTGTGGCCTATGGACTCAGCTCACTCTACAGCAGCCACGATGCAAGTCTTGCTGTTCTTCTAACACCCCAGGCTCATTTCCACCTCAGGACCTTTGCACTTGCTGTTTCCCCAATCTTCAGCCTGACTTGTTCCCTCATGTATTCAACTCTTTGGTCAAATGCTATCTACCCAAGAACACCTTCCCTGACTAGCCCATCTAAAATGCCCCTCTCTGGTCCTTAACTCTGCTTTATTTGTCTAAGTGGCATTTCTATTCAAAACCACATTATGTGTTTATTCATTTGTTCACTTTTTCTGTCCTCCTAATATGGCACAAAGTTTATCTGATTCACTGATGTATCTCTGATACCTAGAATAGAGCCTGGCTCATAAATAATTGGGTCTAAATCCTGACTCAACTAACTGTGGGATCTTGGGCAGTTTCTCCTTTTTTTTCCACTGCAATTTCCTCAACTGAAAAAAATTCAAATAATAATTATATCTACCTCAATGGTTATCTGAATCAATGTGAAACCTTAGGTCAATGTCTGGCCCACAGGGAACCGTTAGTATTAACTAATAATATTATTATAATTATTACACCCTCAGGGAGAAGCTCACATGTCTATCCTGAGGAGGAGGGGAGGGGGATGAGCAGTATTCCTAGCAGCTTGCAGGAGCGGAACCATCTTTGTTGCTTCTCCAGGAACCAAGTCCTGTTCTCCCCTCTCGCCTGCTCTCTGCTGCCCTCTGGAGGCCTGCAGTGGAGTCAGGCAGGGAGTGATTCAGGGACGCCACAGATTATGTATCTCCCACGGAGAAGAATGAGGCACTGCTGGATGACAGTCCCTCTACTTAAGCGACCCAGAGCCCAGGGAAGCATCTTGGGCCTTGGCAGAGCTGCCACTGGAGCCATCATTTGACAAACACAATTGGGACTCATTGAGGCCACAGAGGAAATGTGGGTACCTAGGAACTCATTCTTCAGACAGATCCCCAAAGGGAATCAGAACCAGCATGCAGCCAAGCAAAGGCTGCCCCTTCCTTCCCCTCTCCCCAGGCTGTACTTCCTTAGCCAAGGGACAGTTCTCTGATCACCTCAGCCAACCTAAGCTACCCTGGAAAAATACTTCTCACCCTGTGCCCCTGTGCCTCTTGGTCAGAGCGTATGTCACTGGCTGGGCCAAGTGATCTTCATGTCAACCTAAATGAGAGGGCTATGGAAAGACATCCCTCTAGAGACATCTGGGAGCTGATTAACTAACAAGAACATGGAGACACCAGCACTGTGTGATCAAAAGATATAATGGAGGGAAAGATTTCATTTTCAATAAAAAACAAAAACCCTAAAACATCTAGAAATAAACTCACCTAGACATGCATGTTTTATATGAGGACACATGGCAAAACTTTGCTAAGAAACATATAATAAGACATCATATTTCTGGATGGGAAAACTGAATAGGGCAAATATGCTTAAGTTCAGACATTTATATATATTTTAAATACAATTCCAAGGGCATTTTGAAGGAAAATTACCCAAAAAATCATGGCTAAAGTATGAGCTTAGAATTTATTGAGTTTTTACTATGTGCTAGGCTCAGGGCTGAGAGCTTTACATACTTGACCTCAATTAATCCTCACAGCAACCTCAAGAGGTTTCTTTTCTCTCTCTCTCTCTCTCTCTCTCTCTTTTTCTTTGTTTCTTTCTGAGACAGGATCTCACTCTGTCACCCAGGCTAGAGTGCAGTGGCACTCTCACAGCTCCCTACACCTTTGACTTTTCAGGCTTAAGCAATTCTCCCACCTCAGCCTCCCAAACATCTGGGACTATAGGCAGATGCCACACCACACCAGGCTACTTTTTAACTTTTTGGTAGAGATGAGGTCTCAATATGTTGCCCAGGCTGGTCTCGAACTCCTGGGCTCAAGCAATCCTCCCACCTCGGCCTCCCAAAGTGCTGGGATTACAGGCGTAAGTCACCACGCCTGACTGAGGTCATTATTAATATTTATGAAAGACAGGTTGGGAAAGTGATTAAGAGCAGGAGATCACATGACTTTGGACAAGTTACTTATGACTGTGGGAAGTGGCTTCCTCATCTGGAATGATAGCAGCTATCCCATAGGTTTATGGTCAGTATTAAATGAGGTAACATACATGAAACATTGAGAACAGTGCTTGGCAAGTAGAAGCACTGACATGAACTACTATTATCTTCATTTACAGACGAAGAAACTAAAGCATAGAGAGGATAACATAATTTGTCCAAGTTCACACAGCTGATAACTGGCTGCCCTGGCCTGGGGGATGGAAGTAGGGAGTCTTGCCTACAAGATCTGAAAAATTATAAAATCATAATAGTTAAAACAGGAAGCACATCTTGTATAAGATATTTTTACATGCCTTGCAAGATCATGTTCTGAAATATTAGTCAATGCCTTCTCCAGCCTGATATTCCCTTTACCTCTCTCCCTTCCCTGCCTCAAATAACCAGGCCATTCTATGCTCAGTGCTGCAGGGAACATGTGTGAAAACAGAAGGAAGAGGTAAGGAGCCTCTTTCCTTAGGGGAATAGAAAAGACTTCTGGCCTAGACCAAAGTGTGGGAGAAAATGGTCATGAGAAAGATCAAGGCGTTTCCTGCCCCTCATATCCAAGAAGAATTCCCCAGAGCAAGGACAAGGGCCGGAGGGAAGTTGAGAAACATTGACTTTACTAGGTCCTGGAGGTTGAGGTCCCAATCCCTGCTCCCTGGGCTGAGCCCCACAGAGAAATCAGCATCCTTCACAATCTGTGGATCTGAGAGCAGAGAATAGAATGGCTACTGGGTGTATCTAGGCCAAGAGGACCCTAGGCAAGCTCCCTGAGGCTGCTTGAAGAGGTGGAGAGAGACTTAGACCTCCACAATAACCTGCAGGCACCAGGACCAGATGGGACAAGGATAGATGACATCAAGGGCAGGACCCTTTGTAGGTCACTGAGGGTCTAGAACCCTGCACTCCACCCCACCCCAAATCCAAAATGGAAACTGCAAAGGAAACTCAGAACTGACTGAGATTAAGGGTCAGCACCTTTTTAAAGAGTGGGGCTCAAGTATAGATGAAGGAGAATTTTATAAACAAACTAATTTTTGTTACACACTTGAGTTTAGGGGCTGAAACTGGTATTCTAAAGGATAGATTTTTAAGAAAATAGTGTTGGGGAAATGCACTGTTTAAAAAATCCATTTAGAAGAGAAAATTGGGCAGTGAACAAAGGCAGCAACTTAAAATCATTTGTGGGGCTCAGCACATATTATTGATCTCTGCTCTGAAATTAAAGGTAATTGTTCCTTAAGATTGAGCTGAACTTGCACCCGATCTGCCTTGGACAGTAATCATCTGCCCCTATTGTCTTGGCTTCATAATTAGTCGTGCTCCTTTCATTCTCAAAAGGGTCCCAGTTTGAGCAGTAAATTAAGTGGTTACTCTGCTTAAGATCTTTAAATGAGAGTGATCCCATGGGTGGGCTGACTCTGAACTAGGTATTGTGAAACAGAAAGTAAGACTTTCCAGGCAGGTGTGGCTGGAGGCCAGTGGGACCCGACGTGGAGCCTCTGGAGGCAGAGAACCTCAGGTGGATGGGAAAGGAAGGTAAGGTAAAGGGCAGGTGGGGTGTCAAGAGAGGGTCAGGTGCTGGGTAGTTAAGAGGACAGTGGCGAGATCAGAGTGGAATGTTTGAATTTAATATTTCAGAGATGGAGCAGCTAAGGATAATGGTGCGGCCCAGGTTTTGACCATAGGCACAGGAGGGAGAAATGGAGGCAAATGGAGGCCTGATTGTGTTTGGGGACAGGAATTGGGCACTGGGGAGACACATGGATGGGGTTTGTCTCTACTCTTGTATTCTTTTCAAATGTTGAATCTTGTAACTGTATTAACTATTTTAAAAATCTATAAGTAAAATTAAAATGTAAAGGATTCCATGCTACCTTGTCCATTGATTATTCTAGGTCAACAGTGGAAGCATTTTATCAAGTTTTTAAAACCCCATTATAAAACAAATGGCCTTTAAACATTTGAAAACATGCTCAACTTCATTCATTTAAAGAAAAAGAAGGCAAATCTGAGCCACAATGAAATACCATTTTTCACCTTTCAGATTGGCAGATATCAAGAAATTTTTCAACAGTGAGAGAGGAGGGCAACGGGCCCTCATACATCTACTTGCAAGTGAGATGCAGATAAGCACAGCCTTGATGGGGCCGGTTTGGCTGTATTTATATAACTTTAAAATGGACATACCTGGCCAGGTGCAGTGGCTCACACCTGTAATCCCAGCACTCTGGGAGGCTGAGGCAGGTGGATCACTTGAGGCCAGGAGTTCAAGACCAGCCTGGCCAACATGGTGAAACCCCATCTCTACTAAAACAATACAAAAGTTAGCCAGGCGTGGTGGCTATAGTCCCAGCTACTTGGGAAGCTGAGTCATAAGAACTGCTTGAACCCATTAGGCAGACGTTGTGGTAAGCCCAGATTGCACCACTACACTCCAGCCTGGGTGACAGAGCAAGACTCTATCTCAAAAATAAATAAATAAAAATAAATAAATAAATAAAATGGACATATCTTTTGGTAACAGCAACTCTTTATCTGGAAAGTTATCTTACACTCCCACCTGTGGACAAAAACAGAGATGTGGTTTGGGACAGTTACTCACCTCCCTGTGCTTATGTCACAGTTATAGTGAGAATTAAATATGATACATGGGAAGGATTTTAACAAGGGCCTGGCACATGGTAAGCATTGGCACATGGTAAACGAGGGCCTGGCACAGGAAATACTGGCTGTTATCGTCAGAGCATTGTTCATGGTGGCAAAACATTGGAAACAACCTGAATGTCCATGAATAAAGGACTGATTTTAAAAAAAGAAAGAAAAACAAGTTTTGTCTTTACTTTGGAAAGCCATGAAACTTTTAAATAGAATGAGGATATTCTTTAAATGGTGCTATTGAATGATTTTTTTGGAAGTATTGTTAGGGGAGGGAGAGCATCAGGAAGAATAGCTAATGTCTGCTGGGCTTAATATCTAGGTGACAGCAAACCACCATGGCACACATTTACCTATGTAACAAACCTGCATATCTGGCATATGTACCCCTGAACTTAAAATAAAAGTTGAATAAAAAAATAAAAAGGTTTTTAAATTTTTAAAAAATAAATATTGTTAAGTAGGAAAAAGGGAAAGTGTAGAAGAGTGCTTATGGCTGTCATCATGCCTGTGTAGAGGGTGCCTATGGGCACGGTGTGGTCTCTCCAGGGAAGAGGTCACAGAAACTGGTTACAGTGATGCTTCCTGGAAGGGGAACCTGGAGGTCGGGGCTCAGGGAACTCTATGACTTCTTGTACCTTTTATACTAGTAGTCCACTATGCAGAGGTATTCCCTATTCAAGAACAATTAAATAAATTCCACTTCTGGGTATATACCCGAGAAAACTGAAAGCCAGGATTCAAACAGATAGTTTGAATTATATGCCAATGTGCATATCAGCATTCTTCACAATAGCTAAAAGGTGGAAACAACCTAAGTATTCATCGACAGATGGATAAATAAAATGTGGTATATACATACAATCGTGATTCAGCCTTAAAAAGGAATGAAATTCAGACACATGCTACAACATGAATGAACTTAAGGACATCATGCTAAGTGAAATAAGCCAGACACAAAAGGACAAATACCGTATGAGTCCACTTACAGAAGTACCTAGAATTGTCAGATTTATAGATACAGAAAGTAGATTAATGGCTACCAGGGCCTGGGGCAGTGGGAAATGGGGAGTTAATGTTTAATGGGTACCAAGTTTCAGTCAGTAATGATGAAAAAGTTCTGGAACTGGATGGTGGTGATGGTTGTATTATACAACGTGAATATAATTAATGCCACTGAATTGTACATTCAAAAATAGTTAAAATGGTCAATCTTATGCTTATTTTGCCATAAAAGGAAATCATGTAAAGAAAATCAGATAAAGAAATAAAAATATTCCTTTATCACTTTGATTGGAGCTATGTTAAATGTAGATTAATCACAAAGAGCTGTGTTGTATGAGCAACAACAAAGAACAGTCCTATCCAAAAAAGGGCTTTTGTTCTCCAAATTCTAGCATTTAAACCTGCTCTGCTTTGCTGGCTGGCTTTTTGGGAGTTCATGTTTCTGAGCAGGGATGAAAGGCTGAACCAGAACCAGGGGAAGAGGGTAGCTTCATCCAAGATGGAGAAGTGGGCAGGAAAGAGATGATGGGTGGGGGCAGAAGCAGAGAAATTCCCATGGGGCCATGAGGATGAGATAAATGGGGCGGGTGTACGAAAGGGATTCTGACAGGGGTGGAGAAAGCTGGCCTTTGAGGGGAATAACAGAGGAGTTACAGCAGGAACCTGTAAAACAATCACCATGTTCCACTGGTGAGCTGGAGATCACAAACGTGTAGTTTTCCTATTCCTCTCGCCTCTTCTCTTCCAGGCAACAACCCTGAAGGGGTTGAGGACCCTGGTTAGCTAAATGAGTGAGGAAGAATGGAAACCAGGGACTCCCCATCCAGAGCACCATCCACCATGGGCCTCTGTTCTTTAGCAGCACCAGAAGAGGCTCCACTCCAAGTCAGGATTGAAGTGGTATCATTAGATAGGGCTGGAAATTATAATCATTAAAATGAGACTGAGACCAAGGGTGGCTGGAACAATCTTGTGACTTGCCTAAATTTCATTCAGGGGCAAAGCAAGAGCTAGTCCCACAGAATAAATGTAAAAGAGGCTGGGTGCAGTGACTCACGCCTGTAATCCCAGCATTTTGGGAGGCCGAAGTGGGTGGATCACCTGAGGTCAGGAGTTCAAGACCAGCCTGGTCAATATGGTGAAACCCCATCTCTACTAAAAACACAAAAATTAGCCAGGTATGGTGGTGTGTGCCTATAACCGCAGCTACTCAGGAGGCAGGAGAATCGCTTGAACCCAGGAGGTGGAGGTTGCAGCAAGCCAAATATTGTGCCGCTACACCCCAACCAGGTGGCGAAACAGGAATCCTCCATAAAAAAAAAAAAAAAAAGAATAAATGTAAAAGAGCAGTAAAAGCAAAAATCAAGCTGCTTTCTGATTTTACCACATAAATCATGTTTGTTCAATGGAACAGTGCACAATATTAGCTTTAATTGTAAATTAATATGCATCTGTTAAATAACCTTCTATCTGACTTTGGATTTTAAGCTTTCTGAGCTCAAGGACCATGTGCTGTTAACCCCACACTGTTCCCACAGCCTGGCAGGCTGCCTCAAATGTACACAGGGGGCACTGAGATGGCTGCTGACTGAATTGCTGACCAAGAGAGATTCATCAGGCAGCCCATGCCATTTCTGTGCTCACACCGTGCCCAACACAGAGCAAGGAATCATAAGTCCTGGGTGGCTTGAATTGACTCTTCCTGAAAAAGAGTCTGTGATCTAGGAAGTCCAATCTAGGAAGTTGCAGATTGCCTAGACTTAGAGCAAGAGGGACAGAAAGGAAGTAGGCATGGATGGTAATTTTGGTTTTCCATCAGGGCTGCTCTCACTCTGGAGTAAGGACAGGAAGGCTAAGACACAAAAGGGGGACTCAGCCCAACCCAGCTTATGTCCTATGATACCAGAAGGGAGCATTGCAATGACCTATTAAACCTCAAACCAAGCTGAATCCATTTTTGAGTAAGAGACTCTTACAGGGCTCCTGTTCTCAAAACTATATAAAATTGTCCAAATTACGTACTTCTGGGATAATAAATTAGCAGAAGCAGCACACAGTCCACCTCTCAAGATAGGGAAGTAGGCCGGGCACAGGGGCTCACGCCTATAATCCCAGCACTTCGGGAGGCCGAGGCGGGTGGATCACGAGGTCAGGAAATTGAGACCATCCTGGTTAACACGGTGAAACCTTGTCTCTACTAAAAATATAAAAAATTAGCCAGGCGTGTTGGCGGGAGCCTGTAGTCCCAGCTACTAGGGAGGCTGAGGCAGGAGAATGGCGTGAACCTGGGAGGCAGTGCTTGCAGTGAGCCGAGATTGCGCCACTGCACTCCAGCCTGTGCGACAGAGTGAGACTCCGTCTCAAAAAAAAAAAAAAAAAGAAAAAGAAATAGGGAAGTAGATCTCAAGTAGCTCAAGAAACAAAGTTTTCTACAGACGAAGGATGAAGGAAGGAAACCCAAGACCAGTTGATTCTGGTTTGGGAAATGATAACATTGGAGAACACACTCTACTGTCTGTTTCTTGTGACATCCTTTGTGCTAAAGTTATCTCCTTTGTTGACATGGCCACCATCCCTACTTCTAGTGCACTGGAGGTAAAAGAGATGTATGAGTGTCTCCATTGCTAAGTGTTTGGTTACTCCCTCCTGGGAGATGAACTTGACTGGAGTGGGTGTGGGCAGGCATTCAGTCAAGCAACAAGCCACTCACTGAGTGCCATCAATGGGGTGGGAAAAGATGACTCTCCTTAGACTGGTCCATCCAAAATAAAGGAAGTGGGGAGAGCATAGCTGGGTGGTCTTCAGGGTACTCCTGGAAACATCCCTCAGCTCATGAGCTCACAGCTGAATTCCAAATCCTGGGATGCCTGCTTGGAAGGAGACTAAAACACCATTTCTCAGGGACAGACGCCCACAAAGCTAAGGGCACTGGGTTTCTAAGTCAGGATTTCATCACGGGCTGGAGGACCCTTTTTTCAGAAAGTCAGCTGATCTCCAGGACTCCTGATACATAAGAACTACGCAGTCTGTCACTTCTAGGGAGAGAGATGGGGACTAGATCTGGTTCCTCATGCATTCCTTCCCTCTCACTCCCTAAAGACCTCAGGAAACAAATCCTTGGTAATGATGCCTTCTTGGAACCAGAAAGCTTAGTTGAAGTGTGGATTCTTATACAAGTCAAATGTTTTCTGGACTCCTAGAAGACTCAGAGGAGACACCATAAGTAACCCTTATTGAATTGGAAGACGTGTGAAGTACTATCAACCACTGTGACTTCTATGGCTCAAGAACATGGCATTTAAGAGGGGTAGTTAGACCTCTGCACAGGGGTCAACTAGATATAGGTCTCAGTCCCTGACTTTAGAAGTCTGACATTCCTCAGATGTGCATACACACACTCCCCTCACAGAGGAAACTGGAGTAGGGGGACAGAGCAGAACAAAATCGCAACACTACTACAGAACAACCTCGTCATTTCGTTACTTGTCCTTTGCTATGTTGGAATAGTTACAGATTAATTTCAACAATCAGATTACTCCTTATCTTTGCTCTAAGTCTTGTACAGGCCTTTAGCAAAAAGCAATAAAATTCTCACCTGAATCTCAGTGGACTGGGGAATCTGCCTATACTATTCAGTTGGTTCACTCACATCCCCAAACCAGAACCTACAACCACTCTGTAACTTTATTTATGTAAAATCCACTCTACTCACCCCAGTGCAGTGGCCTGTGGCTCCTGGGCCCTGACTCCAATTCCTTTAGGGTGGACCTTGCAGTTGGAATCATCCACCTCTCGTTTTTTCTACCTCTGCTATTAACATAGCCCCTCCTCTATTGTCTCACCAACTATTTTCAAACCAAAAAGTCTTTGTCTATTCATAGCCACTGTAAAAGTAACATTCATTTTTCTGTTTTTTAATCTAATGTCTGCGTCTTCAGTGGTTCTTACTGGCTAATCTAATCAGTGTGTTCTAGGGAGGTTTATTCCTTGCCTGTTCAGCTTGTCCCAGCACAATAAAGCTAGGCATTTGTCTGGGGAGAATCAGCTCTTTTAAATCAGACAATCCTCAGGAAAGATGTCAGCACTTTTGCCTCTTTACTCCATGGGCCCGAGATTCAGGAGAACGTTCCACATTCCACTGCCACGCAGCTCTGGAAACCCCAAATCCTGACTCTCTGGAGAAGGATATGGGCAAGGAAAAAAATAAGGCATTTGAACAAACCAAACCCTGCAAGAAAAACTTTGCATACTTAGTGATTTTTCTAGGTTTATCCTGACTTTTGGCCTCTTTTTTTATGAATTCCATTTTTGTTTAAGTGAGAAAGATATGGTGAGAGAGACATAGTGGAAAATAGGAAGTTTGGAGGAAGATGGGAAGGAAGAAGAGAGTCAGTGAGTAGGAAGTGAGAATTGGGAGTGGAGGGAGTGAGGGACGCAGCGCTGAGGGACAGGGAAGAGGAGCATGCCAGGAAGGCGCAGCATCTCTGGACACCTAGCATGGGGCCTGGTGTTTGCACACATTTCCCCTCATTGAACTCTCAACAGTCCAGCAGGGAGAACTCTCTCATCCCCAACCTTACAGGGCTGGAACAGAAGCTCAGAGACTTACAGACAGGAAGAAAAGCAGGAGCTAGAAGCCCCATTTAAAAAGCAACTCTGCCCCTCTTCTTCCACAGTCTCTTCCGTGGCTTCTCTAAGGGTCTTCAGCCTCCTTATTTCAGGGTTGACCTTCTGTTTCAGATAAGAAATTAATCTTCTGGTTGGATGTCCTCACTTTCTTCCTAGATCACGTGGAGTTTTCCCTTAGTGGAAAAGCCTCATTCCTGGATCTAGGGCCTGCTGGTGGCAGACATGTGAAAGAACATGTTTTGGAGGCCATGCCCAAGACAACACATTAACCCAACATTATAGTTTCTGTTAATAATCCATGGAATCAAAGACAGGCAAGACTAGGGAGATCAACACATGCTGGGTCACCAGAGGTTTTCCTGGTTTTAGCACAGAAGATCTGTGACCCAGGAAACTCCTTAGTCCCAGGAAGAGCAGCACAGCCTAGGCCAGAAACAGTTTCGGGCCTTAGGGAATTTCCAGCTGGTTGGGAATTCAACAAATTCAGAAGAGTGTGAGGCTCCAAAAAGAAGCACAAAGTGAGGGAAGGGTTCAGTGAAAGAAAAATCACCCTTGTTTGGAGGATTACTTTGTTCCACAAATGTTCATGGCTTACCTACTGGCCCTGTGTGTTAAAGAAAAGCTTCGTGGAGAAAATGGCCTTGGAGATGCAGTGAAGGGGTAGGATAGAGGTAGGATTTAGAACAGCAGAACTACCAAAGGGTATCTGAGGCAGATGGAAGAAGCCACAAAAAATAAAGATGTAAGAGGTGGGAGAACATAGCATAAATACCCTGAGAACTAGAGAGCTATTTCCCTGGCACAGGGCACGTGTGGGGAAATAAAGGTTTGGGCCTGCGAAGATAGGCTGGGTATTCTATGGAGAGGTGTAAACATCAGCAAACATGTCTGAAGTGAAAGGAATGTGGAATGGGACTTGGTACAAGAATGGAATAATTGGCTTCACAGTGGATTGTAGCACAGGTAGAAAGACCAGTTGAGATGTTACTGCCAAGCATTCAAGTGAAACCCTTCGGTTTCTACCTACCAAGGTTTTGTTCAAATCATTTGGACATTTATTTCAGATACTTTAGGTTTGGGATTTTTTTGTTTCTCATTTCACACAGGAATTTGAGGGTGAGCTTCATCTGGTTTGGTGAGGGTATAGGAAGGTATGGGGCAGGGGCTGTCCCTCCAGGATGCACAAAGGGAATAGGTTTGCAGGCTCAAGAATAGGGAAGAGGACCTGCCCTGGCAGCACTGTGCTTTCTTCCTTGTGTCTAGTGTCTACTGGGAGTTGGCTGTTGCACTGCCTGTCTTCCTGTCCAGCCCTAATGCCTGGTTAGCCGTTAACCAAAGTATGTTCCTTACTTCTTTGAGAGCCTTTCTACCTTGCTAGAGAAAGACAGTCATTTGAATGTTCTCTGTGAGCAAAGGAAAAGGCAGGGTGGTGGTGTGAGACCACAGCCTGAAGTCCCCTGATTGCCACCACCTGCTACAATATCCTGCTGCCACTCCCCAGTTCTGCTGTCTCTGAGCCTCAGTGTCCCACATGAACCAGGCGACTGAAGTGGGGATGGCGGATTTTCTCCCAGAAGGGAAAGTTCTAGGCATCAGGTCCAAATAAGTGTACTGTAAACCCTTCGTTGTATTCCAGCACTGCTTTGGAATGTTTTTTTTTTTTTTTCGCTTTGGATATTTTTCCTTTTTACTTTTTTTTTTCCAGTTCTCTCATGAGGTTGCATACTTTACTTTTTTCATTTAAAAAACGTAATTCCAGTTGGACTTAGGGAGGAAAGAGAAGTAAATGTAACAGTTCACTTTGCCATCTTAAACGAGTTTTTTACTTAAGGTTGATTTAACGTGGTAATTATATTTTTTGTGAATTTCCTAGTCATGTATATGTTTCTATTGATGTGTTTCTTTTTCCTATTTATTTATTTTTGAGACAGAGTCTCACTCTATCACCCAGGCTGGAGTGCACTGGCCACCATCTTAGCTCACCTCTGCCTCTTGGGTTCAAGTGATTCTTGTGCCTCAGCCTCTCAAGTAACTGAGATTACAGGCATGCGCCACTACATCAGGCTAATTTTTGTATTTTTAATAGAGACAGGGTTTTGCCATGTTGACCAGGCTGGTCTCAAACTTCTGGCCTCAGGTGATCCACCTGCCTCAGGCTCCCAAAGTGCTGGAATTATAGGCATGAGCCACCATGCCCAGCTTCTTTTTCCTATTTATTTGTAAACGTTACTTATCATATGTTATAAATATTTTTCTTTTTCTTTTTTTGTTTTTAGAGAAAGGTTCTTGCTCTGTCACTCAGGCTGGAATGCAGTGGCGCGATCACAGCTCACTAAAATCTCAAACTCCTGGGCTCAAGCAATTCTCCCACTTCAGCCTCCCAATTATAAATATTTTTCTGTTTGTCATTTGTCATCCAATTTTGTTTACAGTCTTTTTTCTTTTCCTTACAGAAAGGTTTAATATGGGGTGTGTGTGTGTGTGTGTGTGTGTGTGTGTGTATTTTAATAAAGTCAAATTTATCCATATCATCCTTTAAGGTTTCTAGTTTTGTTGTCAATCTTAGAAAATTTTTAGCCATCCCCAACTTTATATACAAAATAAATTTTCTTTATGTAGAAAATCTGTATGTTCTAATACTCTACTAGTTATTTTCCGGTATTGCTTTGTATATTTAAATATTCAGTCCAACTGGACTTTGTTATATGGTGTAATATGAGGATTTAACTTGTTTTTCCCAAGTGTTAAATCACCATTTGTAAAATTATGTACCCTGTACCCACCATTCTACACCCTCCTTCCCAAAGGGGCAGACTGAAATCCAGCCGAGGGGACCCATCGTGCTTGATCACATACTAACGTTTCTGTGTGCTTGAGTCTGTTCTCAACCAACCAACCTGACAGTAGGTCCCGCACCTAGTTTCCCTTTCTTACCACTCACTCATCCCTCAAACCATCGTGTTTTGATTTCTGCTCTTTACTGGTCCACAAACATTTCTGTGGCAAAGCTCATCATCAAAGTTCTAATTGCCAAGTGGACAATTAGACAGTGGACACTTTTCAGATCTTTGCTTGACAGACTTCTCTATTACATCCGATGTTATTGACGATTCTTTCCTCTTTTTTTTTTTTCTTCCTGTTTGTTTTGCTTGGTATATTTTACGACTTGTGGCCCATTCAGTATGTGCATATTTATCTTTGTTAAATAAGGCCACAGTGTTTTCCAGAGTGGCTGTAGCACTTCACACCCCTACCAGCAGTGTGTGAGTGTCTAACTGGATTATTTAAGGATGAGTTGGGAGACCTGGGATGCTCTGGTTTTCTGCCCCCAGGCATGTGCTCGGTGTCCCCTTTGTACTGTCACCCCACAGATCTCCTCTCTCCTGTGAGCTTGAGTCCTGCTGCTGGCCTAAGCCAACCCCACCACTATCACTACCAACCCCCAATACAAACCAAGAGAGAGCTTTAAAGACTCACCTTCCCAAAACCCTGTTTTTGCATTTTGTTCCCTGTTCCAGAATTGTCAGTAGCTTCCCAATGCAGTTAAATACAGTCTGAACTCTTTGGATTGGCACTAACAGTGTTCTCCTGTCTGGCTTCCTTGTTCCTTGCCAGCCTTATTTCTCTCCCCGCTACACCCTCCTCCCCAAAGGGGCAGACTGGAATCCTGCCAAGGGGACCCATCCTGCTGATGAGGCTGTAAACCAGTACAGCCACTCTGCAAAAACAATGTGGCAATATTTAATAAAGATGAAAATACTCATGAGGAATGACCAAGCAATTTAACTCCTTAGAGAAACTTTTGCATATGTGTGCCAAAGCACATGAACAAGGGAGGATATTTATATAGCATGGTTTGGAGGTACCTGAACTCGGAAGCAACCCAAATGTCCACTGGTAGTGGAATGGGTACATTCTGGTCTCTTCACCCTCCTTCACTGCCCTTGCCTCCTCACAGAACTTACACGGCAATTTTTCAAATATGTCTTCATTTAAAACAGGAGCCCAACTACCTACTTTCCAAAATAGAGAGCATTTTTTTCCACTGAAAAATGAATTTCCAATATCACTATGTTAATATGTATAAAAACTGGCCAGGTGCAGTGGCTCATGCCTGTAATCCCAGCACTTTGGGAGGCCATGGCAGGTGGATCACAAGGTCAGGCCAACATAGTGAAACCCCGTCTCTACTAAAAAATACAAAAAATTAGCTGGGTGTGGTGGTGTGCGCCTGTAACCCAGCTACTCGGGAGGCTGAGGCAGGAGAATCACGTGAACCTGGGAGGCGGAGGTTGCAGTGAGCCGAGATCGCACCATTGCACTCTCGCCCAGGCAACAGTGCGAGACTGTCTCATTTAAAAAAAAAAAAAAAGTATAAAAATTTTGTTAAATGGTGTGATATTTTTTAAAATTTAAATATATATCTAGGTTTTCAGTTCTACGTTGTCAAATGCATACAGTCTATCCCTTGCTTTTTGCTTTTTACAAAGAAGTACCAAGATGAGTTAAAAGTGATTTATCTCAGATTTTGTTCACTGAGGCTTAGAGTTTACCCCATGAGTTCATAAGGGTTCAGTTCCACCTATTGTTCCTTGCTCAATTGTTTGAGTAGGTCCTGATTACCTGCCAGATGGCCAGTCCTGGACTGATCTTTTCTACTAAGATCAGAAGGGTCTCTTCTGGCAAGGCAAGCCTGGCTTGTACTCCCTATGGAAACTTGACTAGCCATGGCTGCAGCTAGAGGGCCCAGCCAAGGATCTTTCCAAACCAAGTGCCTTTGGCTGTCAAATATGTAGGTAACTAAAACTCCAATATCTGAGGGAGGACAGTCTGCCCTATCTGAACTCCCTTGTCTTTTAGAAAGGGTCAAATAGTAGTCTAAGCACTGGGAGAGAATGAACACTTTTCTCCTCGTGTCTCTGTCAAGGGCAGGGATCACTAAACCATTAGTAATGATGTAGTTTTTAAAGTACATTAAATCAGCTAAGTTAACTGTTAAACCATAAGTTCACCATCCTTTTTTCTTTTTTGCATTCCATCTGTTATGCAAAATCCCCAAATTTTCATTGATATGAAATAAAAACGTAGAAATAACAGGCATGCCACGCCATCAAGAGACCAACCGCTACCTCATCCAATATTTCACCCCTGTCCACCCCAATTGCTTTGATCTCTTTCAATGGGTGACTTCACAGAACTGAGATGCTAGGCCTCACCAAGATGGTGACTTTTATGGCCAGCCTCTCTGGGATGAGTAGGAATTAGCATTTCCCACAATTCCCGGGTGATGCTGATGTTTTAGTCAGGAAATCACTGCTCTAAACCCAACTAACAATTTACAGAAAATAGAGAAGACAGAAGAATGTATTAACACCATGAGGATGCATTTTAAGAAAATTCAGATTCTGAGAAATAGTTCTTTCAACAAATAAATTATAAGGAAAAATCAAGCAAGAAAGAACCTAGACTGCCTGTGAATGGCCACTGCATTCCAGCCTTGGCAACATAGCAAAGCCCTTCTCTGAAAGAAAGAGATGATGATGACAAGGAAGAGGAGGTGGAGATGTTTCTAAGCTCAGGACTGCAAGAGACTGGACTGGAGGCCTCAATTTATGCCCAGCGTCATCTGGAGGCACAAAGGGCAGAGCCAAGATGGTGGCCAAGGCACAGTACGAGCCTATCCTAGCTGGTGTCAATGTCAACTAGATTCTGTCCCAGGCCTCCAACAATGGCTACAGGCTGGAATGTGGACCAGCCTGATTAGTCTTCAAAAGAGAAGACTGCCTATGTCAACTCAAGTATAAAATATCAGGAGAGCTCTTTGCTCAGGCACCAGTAGAACAATATGCTGACACTGCTGAGACAGTGAAAGATTACAGCTTCTACTTTGTAATATGGTTCTAGGATGACACTGAGCAGGTATAGTGCTTTCATTGGCATTGGCTTCACAGATGAGGGCGACGCTTTTGACTTTAATTTCTTCCTGAAAAAGCACCTTAAATGGATAAAACAGGTATCTGAGATGGCCATAGGATCTCTTGAAATGGACACTCATCCCAAGTTGGATCTGGGCTTTAAGGAAAGACAGACCATCAAGCTGAGTAATGGGAACATTACAACCAAGGAATGATGTGCTTCAGCCAGGTGCAGCGGCATGCACCTGTAGTCCCCGCTGAGGGCTGAGGCAGGAGGACCACGTGAGTCCAGGAGTTGGGGACTGTAGTGTGTTATGACTATGCCTGTGAATGGCCACTGTACTCCAGCCTTGGCAACATAGCGAAGCTCTTCTCTAAAAGAGAGAAAGAGATGATGGAGATGATGATGATGAGGAGGAGGAGGAGGAGGAGGAGAAAGAGGAGGAGAGGTTTCTAAGCTCAGGACTGCAAGAGACAGGACTGGAGGTCTCAATTTACTCCCAACCCCATCTGGAGGCAAGTTACTCTTCCCCTCCATCCTCCAAGGATGTTGCCTCACCAGCTGTTCCAATTCTAACCACGGAGGGAGTGACGCAGATATCCTTTTAGGCTGTGATTCTTCTGCTCCTGTCATGACACCAGCACCAGCTGCAGTCTCTGTGAGCAATGACGTGGAGAGACTTTATAACCATTCTGTCCCAAACCTGACATCAAAGCCAACTGACTCCTGATCTGAATAGTACTGGCAAGACATCAAGGACAGACTTGAAGAACAAAAATGACCTTGAGAAAATGGGGCAGAAAATCACTTCTCTGAGGAAGAAAATGAAGAAGGAGCAGAAGGCGGATCTTATAAAAGAAAGACTGTTTCCTAAAGAATTATGATGTTTGATGTATGGGCTTGGGTATTATCAGAATCCTTACACTGAGCCAATGGATATTCCTAAAAATCTTGTTATAGAGTTCATCAATGTAATTATGAACTTCCAACACCAATTGGACAATCAGATCAAGTACAAGTTGATGATACTGTCTTCTTAATTTGAAAGGACCCAAGAAAGTTTGCTAGGGTTAAAAGACGTGGTTACTATGGATGAAGAATTGAAATAAGCTAGAAAAGCATCTGACAAAGCCAACTACAGATTTTGACACCTTTTATACTTTCTGAAGCTCCATTATTTTCTGGGACAACCATATATAGTAACTAAATATTTCTATAGTAAGGTCCCGATATCTAACCATGTAAATGAAAGATGAAGAAACAAAGTTTTCATATTTTCAATTTTACAATGTTGAGACTTTAACGCCTGCATTTATATTACCATACTTGAATTATTCAGTTTTAATGACCACGTGTAAAGGACCTTGCAAACTGTGCAGTTCCTTCTGACTTTTGACTACCTAAATGATGAAACAACACAATATTTGTGTCGAGTCTTTGTGCCACTGTAAGCTACACTACAGCTGTTTAATATATGCAGTCCAAATGGTACCTCTGACTCACCATAGCTGAGACACAGCTGTGTCATGTAGTCTTTAGTTTCTAGACAATATCAGACAAATTATTAAAGATTGTGAGCTGTTTTATGTTTCTCTTAAGTAGATACAGGAAAAGTCTATTTTAATAATGTTTGTATTAAAAGGTAATTTAATATTCTTTTCTTCCGATAGCAAGTGATTTTTTTGTAGAAACTAAGTTTCATGTGAAGGTTTCAGTGTTGGAAGGCTTTTTATTTTTATTTTTTGAAACAAAGTCTCATTCTGTCACCCAAGCTGGAGTGCACTGGTGGGATCTCAGCTCACTGCAACCTCCACTGCCTGGGCTCAAGCAATTCTCCCGCCTCAGCCTCTCAAGTAGCTGGGACTACAGGCGCATCCCAGCACACCCAGGTAATTTTCGTATTTTTTTTTTTTTGTAGAGATGGGGTTTCATCATGTTGCCCAGGTTGGTCTTGTCTCAAACTCCTTGACTCAAGTGAGTTGCTTGCCTTGGTCTCCCAAAGTGCTGGGATTACAGGCGTGAGCCATTGTGCCCAGCCTTTGGAAGGCTTTTTAAATTTAAAAGCTTTGAGGTTTATCCATACTATTTGTCAAGTTTTTGGAGAATTTATTTTCACAGATCAGATTAAAGCTTCTAAAAATAAATGCTTTTAGTTGGAATGGTGTTGCTTTAAAAGTTGGTGACAGAACAAGCATTTGGTATTAAACAAGTATTGTTTGATTAACATATTTGTTAGTACTATTCATTATGAAAATGCATCCTTGTCTAAAACCATACGTGGCTATGGAAACCCCTTTTGTAGTTCAGAATATACAGATTTTGTGTGCATTCAGCTATGTTACATGAAATCATCCCCACACTTAGCTTATAAGGATTGAACTTGCATTTAAAGGGATCAATGAATGTTACTGTTTGTGAAATGGAAAGTTTTATGTGCCACTTATAAACATTATCAATAAATCAGTACTTGGGAAAATTCTACTTTCTTAACCTATTGATACCAGGAATAATGTATGAAAAATTAAACAGAAATAAAATGACCTCGGGAGCAGGAATCTTTAGGAGGCTAGAAACCCCTTCCCTTCCCAGAACTACAATTACTAAACAATCTTTTTCTTAGCTTCCGCATTATATTCAAGCTGTTTTATGTCATTCCCCTTTGCAGTCACTTGCTGCGCAGCCAAGAGTGTATGCCATCTCCTACTCACGAACAAGCCAGGAACTAATGGGTCTTACCATACCTGCGGCTGACTATGGGGAAAAGACTCCTAATATTGTAAAATTTTTCTCCACCTTTTAAATTCCGTAACTTATTTCAGTCATCTCATGATTCTCATGTACCCTTTGTGAAGTCCTATTTAGCAATTTCAGGGGACAAAAAAACAAAACAAAAAAACCCTTGCTACTTCCCACTCCACTAAGCCAATTCTCTGAAAATGGATAGACTTACCTCCAGTATTTATAGATCCCAAATTTTGATGGGTATGGAGAAAGATCTCTTATATACCCTTCTTCACCACATCCAGTGCTGAGTGCAGCTCCATCGCCCTCGTGTGTTTACATGTCTCTTCCTATGATACAAAGGTTGTGTTGGTAGCACCTCCATTTTTTGGTCAAAAAGTGCAACATCTTCAGCCAGTGGGTGTGGTTTAGATGATGGGAGTTCAAGGGGATGTTCTAAGTTATATTCTAGAAGTGTTTATTTTCTCCATCCAGCTGCTGCAACTGATGGAAGGCTTTGCTTTGTATTTGCCCCATTATTTAATCTAAAATTAAAAAGTTTAGAATTTAACCTGATTTGTGGAGCAGAGAGGTTGCAAGCACTTAACTCTCACTCAGTACCCATGTTGCCTTGCTACCTGGGTATCTGTCTGGCCCCCTTTCATAGACAGTTTTTTTCAATCCATTAGCACCTCAGTAAAAATCTGCTACATCTTTCATCATTTGTAATGATGGAGAGTCACAGCTTCAGCCATTTGACAGGTTTCTCAAGGTGAAGGCTTTGATATCCATCACCTAGAGCAGTGGTCTCCAACCTTTTTGGCACCAGGGACCGATCATGGAAGACAATTTTTCCATGGAATGGGGAGGAGGGGGAGGATGGTTTTGAGATGAAACTGTTCTACCTCAGACCACCAGGTATTAGTCAGATCCTCATAAGGAGCCCACAAGATCCCTTGCATGTGCAGTTCACAATAGGATTCACACTCCTATGAGAATCTAATGCCGCTGCTGATCTGACAGGAGGCAGAGCTCAGGTGGTAATGCTCCCTTGCCCGTTGTTCACCTCCTGCTGTGCGGCCAGGTTCCTAACAGGCCATGGACCCAGTACCAGTCCACAGCCCGGGGACTGGGGACCCCTGACCTGGAGTACCTCAAAGCAAGTGACCCTCTCACTACTTTCCCTCTGCCCTGCTTTTTCTTATACACTGCTTGAAGAGAGCTCCCTTTTCTAGGTCAATGGGCATTACCTATTTGGTAATTGATAAGGGCAATTTGAGGAAGAAATAAGATACAACTTCTCTCCTTAGCACCTGTTTGGATGCTTACACTCTGAATGAAGGAAATAGGTTTTTTTTTGTTGCTGTTTTTTTTGTTGTTGTTTGTTTTTGAGATGGAGTCTTGCTCTGCAACCCAGGCTGGAGTGCAGTGGTACGATCTCGGCTCACTGCAACCTCCATCCTCTGGGTTCAAGTGATTCTTCTGCCTCAGCCTCCTGAGTCACTGGGACTACAGGTGTGCACCACCGTGCCTGGCTAATTTTTGTATTTTTAGTAGAGACGGGGTTTCACCATGTTGGTCAGGCTGGTCTTAAACTCCTGGCCTTGTGATCCACCCACCTCGGCCTTCCAAAGGGTTGGGATTACAGGCATGAGCCACCACACCCGGCCAGGAAATTCTATTTAGTTTCAAAATATATTCTCTCTCCTTGACTTATATCTTTTCATGTTTTCCTAATTTTGAGTCCATTTTTTTTTTCCATTGCACTCCCATTCTAGACAGCTCTATTCTCGCACAGCCATGGCAGGACATCTTTAAATTTAAACAGAAAATACTAAAAGGAAAATCTCTATAATCCCAGTGACTAAGTACTGGGAGCCTATGTTCTCAATCTTCCTCCATATTGTGTTATTTGTATTATTAAGGTGATAATGTTATGTATTTGAATTGCTGACACATTGAAAATGAAGCTTAAGAAGAATGTATATAAAGCAAACACTATATTAGTACAATAATGAGAAAATAAGGGGAAGCAGACTCAAAAGACATCTATTTGTAGTGTATTGTCTTTGTCTTAAATCTCATCCAAATAAACATACTGTAAAACAAAACAAAATGTTTATAAGACAACCAAGATAACTTGAATGCTGGATAGTTGATGAATTAACTTTTCAGGTGTGATAACGGTATTGTAGTTTTCTTTTTTGAAGAGCTGTATCTTTTAGGGATACTAAAATACTTTTTGATGAAATAATAAGGTGATGTCTGAGATTTGCTTCAAAACATTCTGGGAGTAGATGGGAAAGGGGATATAGACAAAACAAGATGAACCATGAAATGAACATATATTGTACATGTAAGTCATTACACTCTCCTCTCATTTGTATGTTAAAATTTCCCATAATAAAAAGTAACAAAACACAGGGTGAGAGACATCTATTTACTCTGGCACCCATTATTTGAGCAAGAAGAGTCCAATTCCCACATCCAAACTCCCCAGCCTTTGGAAAAGGAATGTAGGTCAAACGCCCCAGGCTGCCCCTCTGAGGACCTCTGTCCCTGGGAGTAGCAATACCTGTTTCGGGTGGCACAGATAATAGAGATGGAGGGAGGCTAGGTGAATGGTCATGCTACCCATACACATAGAAGAGCTGGCTACATGAAACAATAACCACAGAGAAGCAGGAGGGACCACTCACCCTCAGACTTAAGTGTTTTCCAGGTGCCCTGGGCCTACTTCACAGGGGCCAAGGTCACCTGTGCTGTAAAACTTCCACAGTACCGAGGCTATAGAGCATACCTGTTCCTAATTCACTTTTTGCCTCATGGCTGTGTAGGGTACACTCAGCTCTGGGGCCTGGTACATTCCCTAGGATTACCTAGCAGCAGATTTGGGTCTTTGCATTGCCCCACCCCTGCTCCCCACTGAGGTAGAGCACTGAAAATGTGAACTAAGCAGGTGAATTCAAATTGTGGGAGTGGAGTGAGGGAGGTGCCACCATGTTTAGATTCTCTCTCTCAGCCTTGGCCTGCTAAAACGAGGAGGAAACAGTGCCTGGATGATAGAAAATAAGACAGTAGCCACCCACAGAAACAAGCTGAAAGCTGGGGCACAAAGGACTACCTATCCTTCTTTTCCTTTTTTTTTTTTGAGGCAGAGTCTCACTCAGTCGCCAGACTGGAGCGCAGTGGCGCGATCTCGGCTCACTGCAACCTCCGCCTCCTGGGGTTCAAGTGATTCTCCTGTCTCAGCCTCCCAAGTAGCTGGGACTATAGGCATGTGCCACAACGCCCAGCTAATTTTTGTATTTTTAGTAGAGACGCAGTTTCACCATGTTGGCCAGGATGGTCTTGATCTCTTGACCTCGTGATCCGCCCACCTCGGCCTCCCAAAGTGCTGGGATTACAGGCATGAGCCACCGCACCTGGCCATGGCTACCTATCCTTTGGGGCTCAAAAGATGGTTATGTGTGTCACAAGTGTACATCTTGGGAATGTGACTGCTTCTATTTTGTTTCCTTTTCATTTGTTTAGTATCGGCCTCTCCCAGGTATCCTTTTTTAAGCATCTGTATCAAGCATGTTATGTCATTTAATTTTCTCCCTGAAGATTACCTAAGATTATCACCTGAGGAAGGTGCTATTGGCCTATTACAAATAGAGAAACTGAAGTTGAAAGGTTAAGCACCTTCCCCACATTCAGACAGCTCAATAGTGGAAGAGATGGAATATAAGCCCTATTCTTATTTCACAAAGCTGCCTCCATGCTGGGGCAGGTAACATTAATCCTAGGAAACTTCCCAAAACCCACCAAAAGAGAGAAGCTCCCAGGGAACAGAGTTGAGAATGTTTATATCCTGTCCCTGCCAACTGCCAGCCAGTCTGCTTGGTTCTCTCACACTGGCATTTCTGGCTTTGGATGAATCAAAGGTGGCTGTTACTATGCTATGCTCCATCCTTGGTACACAGAGCACCTCACCAGGCCTCTCTGCTACCATCACATCCGAGTTTCCAGAAATCATTCCCTGGTCATCTGCCTGGCTATCCATTCTCCACAATTCCCATGAATGGATGCCACCCAGGGCACACAGTAAGCGTGAGCTGCTGTCTCCCCTTTCTAGCCACCACAACCTAGTTTGTTTCCTCTATTCCATGGAGACTGCTCTGGCCAGCTCATCAGGCATCTCTGAATCACAATGGCCACTTCCCAGAACTTGACTGCCCTCTGAGTTTCTCAATCTCTCTCCTCCCTTGGCTCTGTGACAATGCTTTCTACCGGGGCCCTCTGCTTGCAGTGGATGCCCCTTCAGGCTGCAGGCTCTTTAACTCTCAGGGCTTCCCAGGGCTCTATCTTCCCTTCCCTCTGTATACTCTCTTGAGGTAACTTGCTGCTTCAGATTCTCTCAGCCTCACCTGACTCCCAGGTCTCCAGCTGCTTGCTGTGTGCTGACCAACTCCCACAGGCCGGTGACCACATTCTGTTCCCCTTGCCATTGCAGGACTTAGATTAAATGCCATGCCACAAGGCATGGGATCTGGCTTTCCCAGTGGCCAAGAAATATCATCCCAGCAAGAAAGTGGGGAGCTAACACTGGCTCCATGGCAAACTTTGGGCAGTAAAGCATGGGCAGGAAGCAGAGCAGGTGAATTTCCCCTCCATCCCTCCATCAATCCAAATACAATGTTCCAGCCAGTCATGGTGTTTCTGTGTAGCCTATCCAGAGACATCCAACATGGGAAAGTGACCAGCTGTCTTTGTGAGGCAGGAGCCAACTCACTAACACTAACCTTTGATTTTCTTTTCCTCCTTTCCCTCACTCTCACTGCTCTGAGACTTCACCCTCCAATAAAGTGCTAACACTAGCTTTGCCTAAGATTCGGTTTTCTAAGTAATTTGAATACAGACAGTAACCTCACCCAAACCATGCCTTTGACCACCATTGACACGTTCCCAACTCACTCCCCAGACTTTATCTTCAATCTGGACATTTCTGCTGAGCTCCAGACCCAGCAGGTTCCAACTGCCAAATGGACATCTCTGCTTGTACATTCTCAGAGGCACCTCAAACTCACATCCAAAATAAAACTCATCTTCTGGCCGGGCACAGTGGCTCATGCCTATAATCCCAGCACTTTGGGAGGCCGAGGTGGGTGGATCCCTTGAGGTGAGGAGTTCGAGACCAGCCTGGCCAACATGGTGAAACCCTCTCTCTACTAAAAATACAAACATTAGCTGGGCATGGTGGCAGATGTCTATAATCCCAACTACTCAGGAGACTAAGGCAGAAGAATCCCTTGAACCCGGGAGGTGGAGATTGCAGTGAGCCAAGATCGTGCCACTGCACTCCAGCCTGGGCAACAGAGTAAGACTCTGTCCCAAAAACAAAACAAAACAAAAACAAAACAAAAACAAAACACCTCATCTTCCTCCTCCTCAAATACGTGCCCTTTACTTGTATTTGGTGGGATGCAGAGATGGAAGACACCCTAAAGGAACTCCTGTCTAAAGCGGGAGAGGAGTTAACTACACTTAAAATAGAAACAGATGCTTACTGGCATAAAGTAGCGTAGTAGGAGCACGTACTGGAGAAGAGAAGCAAGCCTACTGTGTGCCAGCACAGTGCTTGATGCTTGCATGCACTATCTCATTTCACCTTCATAACAACCCTGTAAGATATAATTTTTCCATTCTGCAGGTAAGAAAACAGATCAGAGATTAGAAACCTTGCCAAAGTCACAAAGCAACTAAATCCAAGCACATCTGAAAAAAAGGTCTATTATCTTTTGCTGCCTCCAGAAGAGCAGCACCTAATAGGTCACAGAGATTGGAGATTTACTGAGGTGGCAATGCCAGAGCTATCTTAATAAATTGACAGGATGTCAGCTGAGGAATGGGGACGGGGCGGGGGCAGGAAGGTACAGTGGAGGGAAGGAGGTAGATGGCATTCTGGGTGGTGGGAAGAGGCCTGAGAGAGCACAGGGTGGCAAGGAAACTGCAGGAGTTCACTAAAGCTAAACCACCTGGCATGGGGGGAGAGGCTGGAGAGGTGGACAGGACCCAAATCATTGATGGTCTCATGGCCCATTCTAGTGAATTTAAATTTTAAAATCTAGACACATAGAGGAACCATTTCAGATCTTATGTAAATTTTAAATCTAGTTGAAGAAATCATTTCAGGATTTAAACTGGGTAGTGACATTTAAACTGGCCCAGTATGCATTTTGGAAAGGTCCCTCATATCAATGTGTAGAACTGGTTGAAGAGAGGCAATGGAGGTAGGGTAACCAGTTTAAAACTGCTGAAGTGCCCAGAGCAAGAAGTTATTTATAGACAAAGCTCGTGGATGTAAAAAAGTGGACAAATTTGAGAGATAGTAATGAAGGACAAACTGAACAGGACTGGATAACTAAATTAGCTAAGGAGATCAAAGAAGGAGTCAAGGATATCCAGGTTTGTGGCTTGTCACATGTAGGACACAGAAGAGATGATTTCAGTTTTGGACACGCTGACTCTTAAGATACCTGTGGGGCACTCATAAGGAGACAGCCAACAAATAATTGGGTGAATGAATTCGGCATTCAAGAGAGCAGTAGTTTAAGTAGTGAGAAACCGCCACCAAGGGAAAAGGATGGAACAAAAAGCCCTGTTCTCCTTTCAAAGTGCCACCAGAAGTTGCTTGGCCTCAGTGTCTTAACCACACCAATCAGAAGGTAGGTCAGCAGCTTGGGTAGAATCCAATCCCAAGGAAAGGACAGTGTGGTCTGTGATTTCCTTAGCTCTAGCAGAGCCCAATTTGGAGACGTGAGGTGAAGACTCTCTGGTTCAAGACACAATAACCCTTCTCAACCAGTTCTGTGAGAATTAATCTCTTATTATGTAATGCAATATATCCTATACATCTAGAATGATACTGGTTGTGTACCATCATTGAGAGTATTGAGGAAAGGTGATCAAATCACTTTCTCTCAGAATCCCAGGTGAGAAGAGCCAAGGTACAGAGCAGGCATTCAAATATCATAACCCGCTGACCTCCCAGACAGTATACTCGTTGAGAATACAGCCCGTGGACGCCCACCTTGGAGCAACCGCCCTCCTGTTTGCCCTTCCCTTCAAGACAGAAAGCACACAAGCAAAGGATCTGGCCTAATTCAGGCCTGGCTCTCTGCAGGGCCAAGGGTCTCTTTCTGCATCTAGATCAGAGCCTTTTGGGAGTCTGGACTGGACTTCTCTCCCCAAGTGGGGAAAAAAGAGAGTATAAAGGAGCTAGCCAACTAATCTAAACTGGAGCTAATATCTACAATGCTGGGGTGCTGTTTACCAGCCTAATGAGTCCCAACTCTGGAAGTGTTTTCAGCAGGTCTGAGTCAAGAACCAGAAATCTCTTACATTTTAAAAGAAACTCCCCAGGTGATTCTAATTTGTAGTGGGTTTGGGAGTAGCTTTTGTACTTTCTATCCTTTACTAGTATGCCACTTTAGTTTCCCCTTATTTAGTAAATGTTTCCTCTGAGAGGCCCCAGGTCTTACGGGAAGACTCTGGCCAGTGCATCAGAAAATTGGCTGGGGTGGTGATCATATCATTACTCTGGCTCCAAAAACTGGAATAAAGAGCAGTGGAAGCTACAGGAAGCAGAGGCAGGGTTGGCAGAGGCTACACCCTCCCAGCCCTCCTAACTCCATAAATGAACTTAGGTACCTAGTCCTAAGTCTAGCCCTTTCCTCCTTGCTTAGAGTAACTAACTGCACATGAATTTTAGAAACAGCATTCTGCTGGTCACTACGAAGAGAAGCCCTCAAATTTGATACAGCTAAAGCTTCCTCAGCATCACTTCTCCTCCCTTCCTGCTCTGAGCTGAATGGCCCAAGTCCCATTCTCAACACACACAGGAACCACTGAAGCAGAAGTTGCTTTAATCAAGGGGTGAAGTCCTCAATCAAGAGGACCTCACTCAACCTTTGGTGGTGGGGTCTCAGCCTACCCCCCACATGCCCTGAGGCCCCTCAGGAAGGAGGGAGCAATTGAACAGCAAATTATGGCAGAGGCCAGGGAATGGGAGTGGGGGAACCCAGGTCAAGGTGAAGGGGCAGGATGCTGAAAGGGTGGGAGTGAAGCTGAATGGGGCAGGAAGAGCTTAACCCACATGTTTCTACCTGGGGGCTGGCTGAGGTGGCTGTGCATCGGGCAGAGCGGCACCAGAGGGCTGAGGGTCGAAGGGGACAGCAGGGGAAAGGAGTGCTTAGGAGATGAGGCGACTGTGAAGCTGGTGCAGCTGCTCCTGGGTCAGCACCAGCCGGTGTCGCTGTCCAAGACCAGCCGCACAGGAGAAGGTCACTTTGCCCATGTAGACTGTGTCATCCTGCTGCTCCTCCTTGGCCTGGTGGTTGATGAGGAGAAAAAGACTCCAGGTCAGGGGCTCACTTGAGCTGTAGGCCACTGAAGGGGTCCCTGAGCACTGAGACCAAGGCAGCTCCTAGGTGGCTGGGGCTTCTGAGATCCTGGGCTTTGGTGACCACATTTTTCAAATTAGAATAGGGATATATAATCTGACAAGGGAGTTTTGAGCCTCTCCTGGTGTCAAAAGTCACAGAAAGTGTTTAGGTGCTAAAATATTGGAATTTCAAAGCATCATAAGCACTTCTGTTACCTGTAAGTAAGATTTGGCCAGATAACCCAAGGTATGTAGTTGTTAGACCTGAGACTCCAAAGGCCTCTTCCAATTCTGGAGGAGAGGGGGGCCCACCTGAGCTTCTCCACATTGTCCCGTCCTCCACCCCATCTCCCCCTCACCCTGAGGAAGGCTGATGAAGGGAAGGTGGCAAAGTCAGTGGGTACTGTGGCTCCAGGGCGCTGAGATACTGTTTCCTTGAGGACCTCATCCTAGGGAAGGGGAGAGAAAGACAAGGGTTCATTTACGGGACCCCCACAGGCTAGCACAAGACCGCCTGGTTTCACAGAGACACTAATACCAAGGGGGCAGGAACTTAGTCCTCTGTATCACCATACTTTTGCTCTCATCTCCAACCCCATCCCCCCTCCCCAACACTCCTCCTTACTTTACAAGTCTCATCCTGTAAGGTCCAACTCACATTCTACCGCCCTTGGGAAGCCACGCCCAACCATTCTACCCACAATGATCTCAGCTCTGATGGAATCTAAAGCCTGAACCAGTCACGCTAAAGATTATCCCAGCTAATCCATTTTGTTATGAGAATCTGTCTTCTGTTTGCACTGAGACAGTGAACTTCCAAGGCAAGAACCCTGCCTTCCCTTCCACCTCCTCCCCAGTTGCTGTCTAGCATAGGGCCAGGCTCAGAGTAACTCCAGAAGTGCCTGGCTCCACTGTGAAGTGAGCTCTGCAGGGCAAAGTCTGAGCTGACCTTGAGCTTCTCAATGGCGTCACTCAGGGACTTAAGCTGAGCCACTTGCTCCATAAGTTGGGCTGATGGACTCTTGGTAGCTGTGGGGAGAGAAAGCTGGTGAGGCCCACCAAGGTGCAGGCAGGCAGTTGTACTGGATTAAGGGTTAGGGGTGCAGGTATGAGATTCTCTAACAGAACAAGTACTTGAGAGAGAGTGGGTGAATCAAGAAAACTGAACAGTGAAGCCAAAGAACACTGCTGGGAAGAGCTTCTGTGGTAGGGGCACCACCTGAGCAGGGCCTAAATCCCTGGGCCAAGTAGAGGGGGTGGTTTTATTCATCTTGGGGGTTGGCAGGTACATACCAGGGCTAGTGCGAGTGATGTCTACTACGTGTGTGTGTGTGCTCAACTGATTCAACGTCTCCAGCAGCTGGCTGGTCTTACGATACAGCGCTCCAGCTGGTAACTCACTGCCAGGGCCCTCATGGGATAGCTTTGCAACATGCAGAGGGGGCAGGGATGCCAAGGATGCCTTCATCTGGGCTCCCTGTGGATGAAAAAAGAAGGGTAGTGGTTAAGAGGTGCTAGGAGGCCCCTGCCATCTATCATCAATGGGGCGAATATGCTCCATCCCCCATCCCAGTCCTCCCCGTGGCTCCCTCACCTTGAGGATGTTATTCTCATGCTGGAGCTGGGAGATGTGCAGCCTCATGGCAGAGATCTGCTGAAGCAGCAGTGGTGAGTCCTTCACCAGCCCTGGGCCTGGCACAGACCCTGGAGCCTGCCCAGGGACAGCTCCTGTGGGGACCATAACAAATGTCATCAGCCCCAAGTGGAGAGGGTTGAACACAGGGCTCCATTCCTGCTCTTCCCCGCTTTCTGCAACCCCCCATCACCCACCTCCAGTCCTGGCTCTCCCCTCACCCTGCTCCCTTAGCTCCATTTCCCACCAGCCCTGGTAACCCCCAGCCTGAGTGGGTCTCTACCTCGCTGTTGTTCTTCTGTGCTCGGGATAGCCCATGGGGGAGCAGGAAAAGAGGAGAGAGGAGTTAGGTGATTTGCAGGTTAGGGGGACACACCAGAGGATCCTGGACACAACCTGCAGGAAAACCCTTTTCCTAATCATCATACTTTCTCTAACAAGACCCTCTGCCACCTATCTTTGTGGACGAGCCGATTTGCGTGAAAGACACCAAACAGGAGTGAGGCCATAAGACAGGGTACGTGTGAAGAACAGTGGCAAAGGGAGTGTGTACTGCACAAAGCACTCGGAACACGAGGCTGTTCCTGCCTCCCTGCCTCAGACGTCATCTCCAAGAAGGGCATGGAGAATGCTCCAGAGACCCCCATATGTCTGCACCCTTAGTGCTCACCAGCAGCAAAGCTTAAGTTGGGGAAGCAAACACACTCCCTTGCTCCTCAGGATTCTCTACTGCTCTGAGGAAAACACCTTCTTTTTTGGTGGGAAGTTTCATAAATTCAGAACGACGTTTGTTTAAAGAGTGTTAATGTTTGTTTCAAGAGTGCTAAAAACAACACAAAGTAGTAACTCTGGAAACTCTCTCCAAAGAACACAGAGCTGTCTGTACCACAACAGTCTAAAGTCAAGAAGGTACTTGGTCACCTCGCAAGATCAAGGGGTGTCAGTGACAGAGACTTTGTCGAAGACTCTATGTAGGTAAGGTCAGCTGACAAGACACAGGAGCAGCTGGGAAAGTCTGGAGGCCCTAAGGGTTTAATTCCAGGGCAAAGAGCCTGTCTTCTGGAGGGTAAGTGGGAAACTGGAGAGCAAACAAAAGCTATAGGGCAGAGGAGAACAAAGAGAGCAGCAGCCACCTCCTGAGCCAGGAAACTGGGGAGGCTGAAACTGGTAACCAGAAAAACTCTAGGTGAGGAGCCCTGATTATACTGAGTAACTAGGCAAAGGTCAAAACACAAGCCCCAAGTGAAACTGGGATAATTCAGCAGTGGAAGATATGGCCACATCATAGAATGAAGCCCCATGAACTCCGTGAGAAAACACAGTGCCCAAGCAGAGAAGCAATCAAGAGCAGGTATTAGGCAGGGCCGGATGCCCCAGGAGAGTCAGCCCAGCCTGCTGATGGCTGACAGCCCTCTGGGATATAGGGCTGAGCAGAAAGGTCAGATTACAGAGCCAGAAAGGACACCTACTAGAGACCAACTGTCATGATTATTCTGAGCCTCATTAACAATTTAGTAAAGCCCTCCTTTGCCCAGAGGAACTCAGCACATATCTTCAGGGAAAGGGAAAACTTGGTGAAAACTGGCACAGAGTGAAACTGTGCAAGCATATTCCTGGCTGAATATCCTGGGGCTAAAGGAGTGGGGGGCAGAGGTCAAACTGAGGCCAAGGACAGGAGAGAGGACAATCTCCTCTGTGCTACTGCTGCCTATTCCACTGTACTCACCACCAGCAATGCCAGAGACCAGAGTAGCAATGCCTGAAGGAGGAGGGCTCCGGAGCCCCTCAATTGTGCGCTTAGACTGGCTGTTCAGCCGTTGCTTTAGTTCTGTCTTCTCTGCCTCCAGCTGGTCGATGTCAGCCTGGAGTGCATCCATTGTCTCCTCAAAATCTCTATGAAAGAGAATCTGGGCTTTGGCAGTGTCCCTTCTCCAAAGCACCCCTTGACTATTCAGTCCTGAGAGGTCCTTGGAATAGCCATGCTAGTGAGCAGCCGGGGCAGAGCAGCACAGGCTGAGGCTAGGGTGATGCAATGGGGTTGGCAGCGGGTAAAGAAAATGGGGAGTCTCACTATAAGAGAACCTGAGTAGGGGTATGGGTTAGGAGGCAGAGAGCTCCAGCAGTGGGGAGGATTAGAGGAAGCAAGGCCCCAGGGAAAGTGCCTGACTTCTCCTTCTTCCGCAGCAGTGCCTGGGTCTCCTCCAGCCGAGTCTGGACTTTCTCGATACGCTCATCTGCATCCTTGGCAGCACTGTCCAACTTCTTCTCCAGGAGGCTCAGCCGCACATTGGCCTCACTTAGCTCCTCTCCCTGGACAAGGACAGAACTTCTAGATCCCTGACATCCTCCCCACAGTCCCTGGAAACTGGGGGCTAGACCATGAGATAGGAGGCTCCCTGAGGGTTCACTAGAGCTCCCATTGATTGCAGGCCCCACTTCTCCCCTTAACTCCCAAGCCGTTTTAGTCCCGGATCCCCAACATTCACTGCTTGCCAGGGTCCTACCAACTTCCTGGCCCCCAGATCCTGAGCCTACACTACCCTCACCTTAATCTTGAGTGACTTCTTCAACTCCTTAATAACTGTCTCTCGATCTTCGAGCTTCAAACCCAGTCCTTCAGCATCTGTGATCTCTGCACGAAGGGCGGCAGCCCGCAACTCAACTGGTGGAGGCTAAGGAATGGTCGGTGGCGGGTGAGAAAGTGAGGGTGGAGAGAAGAGATCATCAACGTGCTCCTTTCAGAGAGATCCAGTTACAGGGAAACCCTGCCTTCTAGGCAGGATGGTGCTCTCCAGATGCCTTCCTCCTGTCTCCCTGTCCTCCCACAACTAGCAGTAGCTCTGCAAGTCTTACTCCTACAGGCCTCTGCAACTTCTCCAAGGAAATCTCCACCCACCTTGCTGGGGGGCCGCTCTGCATCATACTCCCCCTCCTGCATGGCTGTGGCCAGCTTGTTCATGGTACTGATGAGGATGTTGCATGACTGGCGCAGACACTCATAGGGGCTGCTGGAAGGGGTCCCATAGATCTGCAGGAGCCAAGGGCAGAAGTGAAAGCCCCACACTGGTCACTGACTCTCCCTACACCTTCTGCCCAGCCATTCAGGCCCACCTGCTCGCTTGCTTTGAAAGCCAGTTCCTCCAGGGCAGCCACAGGTAGCCCCTCATTCTCCGCCAGTGGGGCAATGAGCTGGGCAGCAGCAGCTGCCACCTCCTGCAGCACAGCCACGACCCATGTCAAGTGTTTCCTGCAGTCTAGGAGCGTGTCAGATACCTGTGTGACGGGCCAGAGTCAGGAGTCAACCCTGCGTTCAGTACCACAGTTTCCAGCTACCCCAAAACCATATTTGTCCCCTAACCAGATCCAGATCTTTAAGTGCTATGCCCCTCCTGTTTCTACTCAGTTTCCTTCCTTCCCCAGTTGCAGCCCTAAACCTGTGGTCCAAAGGCCAGTGCAGCTGGGATCCCAGGAGCATCTGTCCCTGGCATTCGCCTTCGGATCTTCTTGCAGAACTGGCGGATGTCACTGCACGAAGTTTCCAGATCCCGGAGCAGAAGGGCAATATCTGTAGCCTCCTGCCCACCCTACTCAGGAAAAAGAAAATAGATGGAGAACCAAGTTAGCATTAAGGCTGGGAGTAAGGAAGTGAGGATTAAGAAGAGGAGCTCACAGAGATCTAGAAGTGCTCTCACCTGCAAGAAGGCACGCAGCCGTCCTACCTCCACACTCATGCAGTCCAGAGCACTTTGCGTGAACTGTAAGGACAGATGCATGCAATCATCAGCCCCCAGCAGGAGCCCTTTTGCCTTATCGACATCTCTAAGAAGTCCTCATCCTCTGCTGACCCCCATACATAAGTAGTCCTCTAGTTTCCCTGATATGGCTTTGGTAACTATGCCCTAGTCTTATGTGATACTTCTTGGGTGCCTGATCTCTTGACCTGACGCCCTCCATTGCTGATCTCCACGGGGGCTCAATCACTGGCCCAGACACTTCACCTTAATGTGGTCAGCCAGCTGCATAGTACAGTCCTCAGGCTGTTCGGCAAGGTGGATGCTGTACAGATGCTGAAGAGAGATAACAAAAGAAACAGACAACTTTTAGGCCCTGGAGGGGGTGGGGAGTTCTTCCCAAACTGTAGTTTGAGCCCTGGTCATCATGGGTCTCTGGAGGTACAAGAGAATCCAAAGCCCTCAAGCAGCTGCATCATATGGAGAGATCATCTAGGAGCAAACCAGGCCTCAAACAGTGAGCATAGGACATACAACCTTGATAATATTAGTAAGAGCCCTCATCAAGTGAAAGCTTCCCTGCCTCCTGCCCCAAGCCCAAATTCTCGCTCCACACCTGATAGTACTTGATGGCCTTGGTGAGAGGCTCCACATTGACAGTCTCATCCAGCTGATCCTTGTGCAGCAGTTCAATAAGGAAATCCAATGAACGCTCATGGGCACTCATCTCAGGGTAGAGGCTGCCCACTTTCTTATACACATCCACACTGCACTGAGAGAGGGCACTAGAGACCAGAGAAGAGGGCTGTGAGGCTAGAGTCTGACAGGCAATCTCAGTTCTGGCCAATTCTGGACCCCTGACCCTGGGGTGAGGGAGTGAGGAGTCACTTACTGCTCATAGCGGTGTAGCGTGGCCTGCAGTAGGCTCAGCGAGTACACCAGTCCAGCAGCAAAGCTGAGTTGTTCCCCAGCAGCTCCTCGCAGCCCAGGCCGCTCTGAACAGTTCTCACTTAGTTCAAACTTCTCCTGGGCCTGCTTCCGGATCAGCTCTGCCTGTGGGAAAAAACACCAGGAACCTGGGCCTCAGAGCAGAGGATGGAGAACACAGACTCAGGAATACAGTACTCAGAACTTAACTATGTGGGGAGCACGGACACACATGGGAGAGAAAGCAGAAATAGCTCTTACCCGGGTGGGGAATCTCGCATGGGGAAAGGGTAGTGATGTGATTACTGGAGGTTGTGAGGAGTCAGGATATGAAAATGAAAGGGTAGTGGGACCGGTGGAACCAAGGTCTTTCCTGACTTAAAGCTGCCACTCCTGCTATCTCTCCACCTAGAATGCTATCCTGCCAATCACCCCCAACGTTAACCCCCAGGCAGCTCGTGGCCCTCAGACAATGTTATTCCCTCAGTCACACCCTGTTCGCCTCTAAATCTCCAATTGTGCTCTCACAGAACCTATCTCTTCTTGAAAGCACACCATTTGTAATATATATTCATCAGTGACTTTGCTGTGTTCCTCCACTACACCATAAACTCTTTGTGGGCAGAGACTCTGTTGTCTTCACTCAGCATCTTCAATGTCTGGTTCATGGCAAGTTCATTAGATTTCTGTGGAACATGTGATTGATTGGCTATACCTTGCAAATGAGACGAGGCATGAGTAGCAGCACCAGAACGCAGTCATGGTCCCCACCTGGCCGAAGGAAGCTGTCAGGCATGAAGGCTGTCAGCAGGGACATGTGTCGGTTGGCCTGGGCCACCTCCATCTGCCTCAATTCCATCTCAATTGCCTGTGAGGTGAACAGGGAGGAAGACTCTTAGCCAGAGTTGAAAGAGCCCCAGAATTCCCATGCCTTGCTCCAGGAGATGCCTTGCTTCTAGGGCAAGCTCAGGCCAGAGTCTTCCAAACCACTACACAAAGCACCCCTTCCCCCAGGAATCTGAAGCCCAGAACCCCATACCAGTTCAACCCAGGCAGGGCTCCCTCAGACCCACCCACTTTCCTGACCTTGGCATGGGCCTTAGTCTCAGCAAACTTGATTTTGAAGTCAAAGGTCTCTGGAGGTGGCTGCTGTTGCCTCTCCACAGATGCTTCCTGCTGGTTTGTCAGTTCCCGATTCACATCCTAGAAGGAGAGACAAGGAAGCACACCTGGGTCTTAAGGAAGCCCTGGGGTGATGGTGGGCAGACAGCAAGCAGTAGGCATGCACCTGAAGATGGGCGGTCAGCTGGCGGTACTTCTTAATGGTCTGCTGGTAGTCTGCAACCGTCTCCTGGGCTGCCTCCACACGCTTCTGGGCCTCACGAACCCGCGCGCCCGCCATGTCCAGCTGCTCCCGCAGCTCCAGTTCTGTCTCACGTGCATTCTCCTGCAGCTCGTCGTTCATCTCATTCATCGCTTCCTAGGACACCACACCACAGTTGGGGCAAAAGAAAGGCAGGGTTGGCTGGACGCAGTGGCTCACACCTGTAATCCCGGCACTCTGGGAAGCCGAAGCGGGCTGATCATGAGGTCGAGATCGAGACTATGCTGGCCAACATGGTGAAACCCCATCTCTACTAAAAATACAAAAATTAGCTGGGTGTGGTGGTGCGTGACTGTAGTACCAGCTACTCGGGAGGCTGAGGCAGGAGAATCACTTGAACCTGGGAGGCGGAGGTTGCAGTGAGCCAAGATTATTGCGCCACTGCCCTCCAGCCAGGCAACAGAGTGAGATGCCATCTTGGGGAAAAAAAAAAAATAGGCAGGGTCAGTGCAGCAAGCCCAGGCTGGGTCCCTCACTGCACACCCTGTTCAAAAAAGGCCAGGGGTCACATGTCAATCTTTTTCTCAGCAGGTCCCTTCCAAATACCCACCATCAGGGTCAGATGTCAGGGGTCTGCTCTTCTCTTACCAAGTCTCCCACAGTCTCCCTCAACTCGCGCACTTTCTCTTCCAGATTCAGGTTCCGATCTGTCAGCATCTCCACCATCTCCTCAGCACCCAGAGCAGCATCCACCTGTGTTACAGGGAGGATGGGGAGAAGGGCTGCTGGAAGGCACCTAGAAAGAGGAGGCACCAACTGACAGGAGAGTCAGGTGGGGGATTCTGGGTGAGGGGCTAGGCTCCCCAGACCTGCTCCTTGAGCTCATCAATGGTGCTCTCTGCCTGGCTTAGCTCCTCCTGCAGACGCTCCCGCTGCTGCCTCACAACTTCCAGTTCTTGGTTCTTCTTTTCCATGAGCTTCTGGAGCTTCACATGCTCCTGCTTCTCTGAGGAAGAAAGATCCCGCATCCTGCAGGGACATTAGGAAGACAGAAAGAGAAAAGCACGTGTCAGAGTCTCTGGCGATGGGTGCTCTAATGCATTTGGAGACAGAAGAGTAACCATCAGAGCCAAGCACTAAAGACCCTACCTCACCAGGGCATCCTTCAGGCGGGCGTTCTGCTCCTCAAGCTGCTTGAGCTGATAACTGGATGCAGCGCCATCTGAGCCTGGAGAAGACCATTAACACTTTCAGGCATAGTTCTCACTCGACCGTTTGGCCCCCAGCGGCTCTGGGCCCCTTACCCTTCTCTTCAATCTCAGCCTTGAGGATCTCTAAGTCAGTGGTGAGCTCGTCCACTCGCTCTTTCAGTGCCTCCACCTCCTGCTGCAGGGACTCAGCCCGCTCTTCAGCCATCTCCTTGTCCAAAGTGGCCATCTCAATGGCATCAGCAGTATCAGCCATCTCCTCCATATAACGTTCCTTTGCCTCCAGGGCCTCCTTGGCTTCCTGAGGAAGAGGTGGAGGTGGGAGGGGGTACAAGCACAGAGATGCCCCATGCCTCCCTTTCTCACGGGGTGTTCCAGGCTCCAGTTCCAGTCTAGTTTCCAGCATGCTTCCTTGGGTCTCAGGCCACCCCAGCCACCCCCTTCATCCAGAGTCAAACCTTTCTCGCCTCCTTGAGGCGCCGCTGCAGGTCGGCCTGCTGCTCCTGCATTTTGCTCTTCCATTCCTGCACCTGCTCCAGTTGGATTTTGTGTTTCTCCAGCTCTTTTAGCTTTGCTTTGTCTTCTGCCCGTTTCAGTCTCAGGGTCTCTAGTTTTTCCTCCAGGTCCCGCACCTGAGCCCTTAGTCCCTCCTCCTCCTGCAAAAGAGAGGCCTCATGGTCTCTGCACAGCCCACCCCACCTCTCCACCAACACTGAGCTGGCGCAAAGAACACAATAAAGTGTGCAAACATCACCCAGCCCCAGGGTGGCCAAAAGTCAGTGGCATAAGAACATCTGAGAGGAAACCGTGGCACAGTATATACGGGGAAAGTATGGCATAACGGCAAGAAAAGAAAGGGTGACTCAGTCAGTGGCAAGATATCCATAAGCTACGTCCTCACCCTTTCTGATCCAAGTTCTGGGTCTTTGCCAAACCCAAGAAATTTTCAAGACACAGCAGGTAGCCATAAGCCTCTGGGTATCTTGATTCTCCTTTATCCCTACCCCAGTCCTTACCTTGGAGGGGGAAGGAAGCGGGGGGACTGCTCCAGGAGAGGTGAGGGCCGGCGTGGGGATGATGGGTGCTGCCAGCGGAGTCTGAGCCGGGGTGCTGGGCTCACTGCTGCTCAGCTCACCTGCTGACGCTGAGCCAGAGGGGCCCAGGGAGCTACTGGCCCCAGCCACCCCAGTACTGGCTGGGCGGGTGGGCTATTCAGAGAGGGTAGAGGCAGACCAGAAAGAGAGCAGAGGATAGGGGTAGTAAGAGGAACAGAAACAGAATATGAGAATATGGCAAGGGAAGGAGACAGAGAAGAGAAAAAGCAGAAAGAGAGTATCAAAGCACAGTGAGAACAGAGAAGAATGAAAGGGACAAGGAAAATGATACAGAGAGGCAGAGAGAGATAGTGACAAAGGACAGGGGGAGGAGGGAGGCAGAGGAGAGAGGGAGGAAAAGATAAGAGAAAGACATCATAAGATTATAAGGCTCCTCGCTTGACACTGACTCCGCATTCCTCCTAGCTCTGGCACTACCTGTAAGAGCAGAATCCACTATTCCCTAGAACCCCCGTCTATGACCCACTTGTGATCATTCTAGCAACTTCATAATACTCCCAGTCCCATCCTTGCTCCAGGTCTATGCCCTCCACCCCTAGAGGGAAAAACTACAATGTAATTTCCAGAGAAGGCAGGGCCAAAAGTGGGGGTGCCAGGCTTTCTACCCCTGCTAAACCCTCTATGGGAGTCAAGCTGAATCTCCCTCTCTCAGTCTACTTCAGAGGACCCTGCAGGTAAAAGGGCCAAGGTGAAAGTTGTACCCCTAGACTCCCCCTTGAAACAACCCTTCTGTCATCTCCCCCGATCTGGCAACACTATCCAGGTCCCTGTGGGGCAGGGGAAGAGGTGAGCAGAGAAACTGACCTGAAGTTCAAGTCCTGGAGCAGACAGGCCTGCCAATGTACTCAAAGTGCTGAGCCCCAAGGTCTCCCAGTGGGCTGACACTCAGAGACCATGTGCAATCCTCAGACATCCCCACCCAAAGCCTGTCACAGACACACTCACCTCCTTATCCACTGACATTTTACATGGCCAAGTTCTTCATCTTTCTTCCAATCCCTCCCCTCAAAACAGGTCAAAATTCCCTTGTTCAAGAAAGCCTGCTTTGATTAACTACAACCCCATTCATTTCTCTTTTGCATTGAAGCTACTGGCTTAGACAACCTCCTAAAAGCCAAAAGCCATTTTCCCTAGGAGGTGTCTGCCAGCACCACGAACCCCCACTTTCCTCTGAAGAGAACCCAGGATGCACTATGACCAACTTTCACTTGCTCATACATGTGCCCTCATACATGCACATGCCTGAAACGTGTGTGTTCACTCAGCAGTGGCTCACACAGGGGCCTGTTTTCTCACCTTGGGCCGCCGAGTTGTGGTCTGGACAGGCAACAGGAGCCAGAAGAGAAGTAGTCAGGAAAGAAAGGGCAACGGCAGAAAGACAGAGAGCAAAAGGGACAGCAATGAGAGCAGAAGTAGTAACAGGAATGGGGCTACAGTTAGCCACCCTCCCCCTAATCCCACCCCCTTCTCCCTTCAGTGAATCACTGTATTCCTACTTCAGGAACCCAGAATTCCTGTTCCCCTTGGTTCCTGCTCCCACTTTTGTCCAATCCTTGCAGGCCTCACCCCTTCAGACACCCCGGAAATCCCAGAAGTCCATCTCTAGGCTGAGCCATAGAACAAGGAAGCAGCTAGTGAGAAGGTCCCAAGAGACCAGTCCTCCTGCAAACGATCTCTCCCACTCCAATCCAGAGCCAGAGGCCCCGCCCAGCCACCACTCCCAAGGACTTTCCCAGGTCAGCCTCTTCCTTCAAGTGCTAGACTCTATACAGAACTCCCTAGAAACCCCATGTGACAAAAGTAATCTAAGCCCAGAAATGGGAGATCAGGTCCCTAGGGCAGAGCAATGCTGCTGTCCTCCCTCTCCCCAACCCCCTTCCCCAGAATCAGATCCTGCAGCAGTCCCCATCGCTAGGGAAGAGGGCTCAGGTGTCAGGACCATGAATATTGCATTAGCAGAAGCCCAGAGCTCAGCAAAGTAACCCCACCCAGCGGTAGGAAAGGAGGTGGGGGTGGGCAGCAGCACAGAAAAACTACAGCCCTAAATCAAATCTGGAAACCCTTCAGGTTACTGCAAAATGGTAAGTGGACAATTAACTCCAATTTCCAAATAGTGTTCTTGCTACCCAGTATCTCACTGCTCTAGTCAAGACAAGATTTGGCTTGGGCCTTATTTCCAGGATATACTGAGGCCAAGAAAACCAATTCCCACCCCTCCTACCCTGGGTTAAGCTTCCATAGCTGTGGGTCAAAAACTATTCTAGGGTTCCCATCCCACCCTGGTAAAGCGCCCTGATACAAACCCTGGGGGTTGAGGGATGCGGGGAGAACTAAGAGGTATTCTAGCAAAGGCTGGGTGAGGCAGGCAGGCCTGCTAGAGGCACTGAGATACCTGGGCCTGCTTCCCTAGGTTCTACCACAGGAAATCCTCCCAGATCCAGTATGTAGTAGAGGCTGCCTGAAGCCCAAGCCAGTGAGGCCACTGGGTATAAGGCCTGGAACACAGGCAGAGCCAAAAGCAGGCAAGGCCGTAAGCAAATGCCCAGGGTGTGGGGCATAGTGGTGACACACGACTCTCCCTAACCCACCTTCGTCCTCACCCGCCTCCCCTGACCAGGTAGACAGATGAAGTCAATCAGCCCCCACCCCCACCCCAGCAGCCTGCTGCCACCATTGCCCTGGCAACCCAGCAGCAGGACGAGAGCAAGCAAGAGTACCTTTCGGGCTGTCGGTGCCTGTCTCATCATTGCAGAAAACCAAAGAAAGCAAGGAGAGGAAAGAGAAGGGACAGAGGAGGATAGACAAACACACAGAGGAAGGACAGACGAAGGGAGGGAGGGCAAGAGACCGAACAGAGGGAAAGGCGGCGGAGACAGGAGATTAGTGCATCAAATCCCAACAATGCAGCCTCAGCTTCCCGGTGCCGCAGCTTCCCAGCCTGCAAACGGCCGCCGCTCTGACACAGAGGCCCCCGCAGATGTGCAGCTAGATCGCCAGGCTCTGGCAGGCACCGGAGCGGTGCCTGGCCCAGTTCACCAGCTTAGGCTGATGGCAGCCTCAGTGGCCGCAGCACCAGCTCCACCTGACGTCATGCACCCACCCTCCTCTGCTCCATGGGGGTGGAGCCACTGCTCCTCAGTCACCTAGCAACCATCTAGGGCTTTGCTGGCTCCTCCTCCTCAGGATGGTCATGCGCAGAGCTTGTCCTGCTTCTTTCTCCAAAGAACAGGTTCTGGCTCCTCTCTTCCCTCCCTTGCCTACCCCCAAGAGCGTGCTCCAAAAAACTGGGCCAGAGGCTATCCCAGAAATGGCACTCTATGGGGCCAGGGCATCACTGGGCAGGGACACAGGGCCTCTCTGCTCCAGCAGTCTCTCTCATCATACTCACACTCTGCCCCCACCCCCACCCACCCATCCATAGCCCCATTAACTCCACTTCTGTCTCTTATACAACCTGACAACACCCTTACAGTCTCTCATCTGGCGCGCACACACATCTAGAGTGCCCCTCCAGCAACAGGACTCAGCTCTGAGGAGCACACACAGTGACTAAGAAACCCTGGGGAACATGCATCTGGGTAGCAGCAGTTCTAATGACTGTTGGGCTCCTCTCCAACAATCCCCTGGTTGTAGACAGGTTAAAGCCTGTCTCTAAAGGGTTTCCAAAAAGAACTAAGCACTTTGCAGAGACATCTGAGTTTTCTTCTGCCTTCCCCTTCAAAGCACATTCTTTTGCTCTGGAACCAGCTCCCTGATCCACATGGGTGAGAGCAGGCGCCCTAGGCTAAGTGATCTGCTTTGAAAAAAACTACTGGAGAGGAAGACTGGGGTGCCCCGGGGTGGGGGCACTCAACTGTCTGATTGACACTTTCCAACATGAGTGCAGAAGGGCAGCATGGGTGGCCTAGCCTGGGCTTTCCCACATTTCCCCAGGCAGCTGCCAAAGCCCCTGGTCAGACCAGGCTGTGGAAAGAACTCCATAAATATAAGACCATAGTTTCATGCTCTTCTCTATTCAAGGCCTGAGGTGAAATGGAAACCCCAATCAGGAGACAATAATCAAAGGACAACGCCAAGTTTCTATGACTCTGAAATGGGCCCAGGATCCTTCACAGCACTATTTTCTTTATATCCCCATTTCCAACCAAAGCAATGGTTGTGGTCTCTACCATGGCAAGACTTCAAAGTGAGGACCCATCACCAACCAGGAGCTGGTTTCCTCCTGGAAAAGGCGATGTTTTCCTCTCCCCTCCCACAGCCCCAATCCAGCAGCTCTCCATGCAATGTCAGAAAGGCCTGAGATAGGCTGACAACAAGGAAATCATAGAATTGTACATACAACACAGTACATACAGGCCAGACAGGCACATGCAGGTCAAAAAGAGCTTGGGCAGAGGCCCAAGGCAAGGGCTGGTATGAGGAAGTGGTCATGGCAGCAATCAAAGAGTTTAAAGAGTCTGTGGCGGGGAGGGGAGGGAAGGTGACATGATTGAGCCCCACTCCAATGATGGTTGATGAAAGGCTGCAAGGGGTAGGAGGTAGGCCTCAGGCACACCACCAGAGGGGGAAGGAGGCAGGGACAGACTGATGGGGCAGAGTTGCGGGGTGTGGGGATATTTATGGCAGAGCCCATCCAGAGGCAGGCACATGAAGGCTCTTAGGTTTTCCAGCTTGGGACTGTTCTTACCCTATGCTCTGTTCCCTGACCTCCCATCTCCTTGCAAAACCCCATCACTTGGTATCTTCCTCAGTCCCATTCCCCCAGTCTATCCCTTCTACGGTTGTCCAAGCTCGGGCTAAGCGAGAACCCACTGTAACCCAGTAAATGATCTATTTCACACTGCTGCTATTTACAGTCAAATGCTTATAGTTTTTGACTGGGGAATCTTTGACTTGGAGTCCTGGGGCAGAGAGAATCATCCCTAGTGAGTGCTACCTGGACGTGGACACTGAGCCTAAAGTTCTTGCAACCTTCAAAGGAACTCTGAAAGCCAAGGCCACCATTTCCTCTGGCCATCCCAGCCCAAGGTCACACACACACAGGCATGCAGCAGCCCAAGGACATGCAGGACAGCTGGGGAAGGGGCTCATGGCTCCCATCCACCCAGGCACAAATAGTAAACACACCACCTTCTTAGGCTTCAGTCCCCGCTGCATGAGGAGTAGGAAAGGGCAGAGTTAGAGAACAGATGTCCTGGGCATAGGTGTTAAGACCAACTCAGGCATACACAGGTTAGGTTGGGGTAGGGGGTTGTCAGGGTGAAATGAGTAGTCCCTCAAAGATCAGCTTCCATGATGTTCACCCCTTGGCCCAGAGAAGCTGCAGAGTCTACAGCCCCACCTCACACACCCTTCACGGAGTATCAGAGAGGAACTAGGAAGCACCCTCTGCATCCAGCTTAAAACAGGAGGTAGAGGGTCCGACTCCTTGCCATTCACTTGTGAATAGGAGATTGCTTCTTCCTCTATCTTCTACCTTAACCTTACCCTCAGACCCTTTAGATGTTGGCATCTTTGGGTTCCAAAAGGTAGGAAGTTGGCTACACTACTTGGGTTAGACCTGTCCTTCCTATCACCCTCAGCTCAATCTCATTTGACCCTGAACTTATGGAGCCTATGAGTTTTTCCCTGCTACCACCTTTACTATAACTCTAATGCAGAAATTAATTCCCAGAAAGCCTCCTTCTTAGGGAAGCTGGAGAGATTTGAAGGCAACTCAGACTCACCTACTACTTCTACCTGCCTAGCACTGGGTATCCCCCATATTTCTCCTTCCCCTCCCTTTATTACTCCCCATTTCCACCCCCAAACCACTCACCAGTTTGCTAGTCTTTGCAGTTGTATCAGTTCCCTCTGTAGAAAGCAAACAGAAACAAAGTGTGTACTTGTATAGAGAGGTAGGGGGAGATAATAATAAAGGAATATGGTGGTGATGGAAAACAAATCTTAGGATCTACTGTGGCCCCATGTTATGAGGAGAAGCCCTGGGGACTCCTCCTGATTATGAGGAGGCAACTTTAAGTGGGTGGTTGTTACCTCTTTTGAGGACTTTTGAAGCAGAAGAATCGGGTGTCTCTGGGGAAGTAGTATCTGCTCCATCTTCAAACACCTGGATCTGAGGCCAGATTCAATATAGCCAGATCAATAGATTCAATATAGCCAGATCAAGGATGGCTGTAATATGGGCCCCTCCCCAGGCTCCAAGCAAATCAAGAGTACAGGGCAGCTTCCCTAAGGATGGATCTCGAATCTTCCCTTCCCCACTACCTTCCACTCTCCCAACCAGAGGCTTATGCCCATGCTCAGGAAAAGGAAATACCAACACATCAGCTGCACATGCAACAGACATGTGCACACATGCACACACACAGAAGGGCGTGAATACCTGGGACTGGCGTACAAAGATGCCATGCCCTTCATCACAAGTGAAGTACTTCCTTCCTTGAACAGTTCCATCATTTTTGCCCTTTGCTTCATCCAGAATCACGCCTACCCATTTGCCAGTAGCAAAGAGTGTGGCTCCAACATAGGCCACAGTGCCTCGGTGGCCTTTTCCAATCACTTCTACACGGGAGCCCACCCGCAGAGGCCGGGCGCTTGCCTCTGCACTCATCCTGCTGCCGCTGGGCGTCTGAAAGAAAGACACAGGTAAACATAGACAGTTAGAGGCCTCAGATCAAAGGTGGCATTCTCATGTATAAGAAATGCCTCAGCCAAGATGCTGGACTGAAAAACAACCAGAATCATTTTCTTAAACCCCATTTGCAGAATTGGGTGGACCTCCAAATTCCCCTCTGAAAAAATGTCAGTGATATTCTCTTCTAAGATTTCTCCAAATTCCTCTGGAATCTGCTAGAATTTTTAAGGGTTTATATTTTTTTATAACAAATCGGAATTCATTGATCAGTCTATGAATGTCACCACATGGCTGCTTTCTCAGGAGCACTGCCTCCTTAATTCTCCTCTCAGGAAGGGAATTAAGCTCAAGCAAATAACTCAGTTTAGACCAGGCTCCCCACAACCCAATGCCCTGACTCAGGAGTCTGAGCTGGGAAGACAGGCAATTCAGTGGGTGAACCTACAGAATCCTGTTTCCCCTTCCACTGTCACTTGTCTCCTCTGTGTTTCAAATGGTTTTCTTAGGCCTCATCCTTTCAGAGGCACACAACTGTGCCTCCTTCCAGACCCTTAAGTCACCACCTCTTCTTCCCGATCTGACTCCTCCCATCCCCATCCACAACCCACCATGAAACCCCAGATGCTTCACCACAGCCCATTCAACCATTCAACTCCCTTCTACCTGGCCTGAGTCTTGTTTGGTCAACTCTCTATCCCCAAGTTCTGGAGATTCTTCTCCATGCTATTTTGCTATAAAAAGGAAAACACAGGCCAAGTAAATTGGGTGGATCTACCCCTCACTCTGTTCCCAAGACTCTGCTCAGTGGTCCAAATGAATGGTTTATCACTCCACAGATGGGCAAGGCAAAAGAACAGACTAAGACACTTTCCTTGGGCAGCTCTCAGCTTCTGGCACACCCATGATGACTGAACACAATAGAAAATTAGGTCCCAAATAGGCCCATGGTTTAGAAGAAAATCACACTTGTCATTTTTAGCAATAGCAACTCCATGAACCAGGGGCCTTGCAGCAAACAGATGAATGAGGCATGATGAAGTGATACCATCATCCTAAAGACTCTATGGGAGTCCCTTCTGATACTCTCATTCATAATAGCTTCAGAAAGGAGCCCTAGCAGAGCCATGGAAGAGCCAGGACACCTCCCAACCTGTCGTTGCCTAATTCCCTTCCCCAAAGAGCTCATCCAGGAAGGTGAGGATATAGTTCTCAGAGGTTCCAGGATCTCAAATCACACCTGGAACAGCAGGATGGCTCTCATGGACCTGATAATAAAAGGAATTGCCAGTGATATAAGAGGCTGAACCCAAAGTCAGAGACTCCCCCACTTTCCAACCCCAATAAGCCTCTCAGAACCAGGGGGCCACAACAGTAGCTACAGATTCAGTCTCAGAAGAGAAAGAAAGCAAGTAACAAATAACAAAGCAGCTCTTAAGAAAGGCTTTACTATAAGACCTCTCTGACACATCATCCCCATTCTGAGCCCCCAGGATAATCTGGACCCCCTCAGGAGCCCCTGGTATGAGGGCCAATTAGAGTCAGAGGTCAGGCCTTGCTAGTCCCCATTTAGGGATCAACTCTGTAAAGGGAAGCCTGTCCAGCCTTACACCACCAGGGCTTCGAGGGCTCCTTAGAAAACACAGTCTGAGTGCCCCCAGCTGAGTTCCAGCCTATCTCCCCAGCCCCCACACCAATGATGTCCACAGGCACCCAGGCCTTCCCCAGCAGCCCTCCAGGGCCATCCCAGATTAGGGCCACTTACCCGGCTGTACACATGCCTCTTGCTCTGTGCCATGTTGCTCACCCGGCCTCTACCCCCTCCCCCAGCTGGCCAAAGACAGAGAGAAAAGGTAGAAACCTAGGCAGGAGGGTCAGGGCGCTGGGCCCTCATAGAGGGACACAGGAGTCGTCAGACACAGCCCTCCCCAGTCCATGGGCCTCACTCGGTGGCCTACACGGGTAGGGGTGGAGGCAGTGATGGGGGCTGAGGAGCAAGTCCCCTCTGCTGCCTGAGGATTCCTGAACCCAGAGACACAGAATCCTGCTTGCCAGCTGATGAGTCTCACTCTGCGCTAGTGCTGCTCTAGACTTGTCAGGAACCGTGCTAGCCTCTGGGTCCTAGTGCCCCCCTGCTTCACCTGGGCCAGGGACTAAGGGCTGGGCCTACGCCACAGATCCTCAGCACTCACCTCTTGAGTATACTGTCCTAGGGCTGGGAACAGTCTTGACAGGTCCTCCTAGTCTGTACCCACTCACCATCACTGTTCCCCTGTCCCCCAGGATGTAAGGCCTTAGCAGGCCCATAAGCATCAAGTGACACTTCAAAGTGATCAGCTGCCTAGGGCCTCCACACAGCCAAAATAAGGGTCTCTCATCCACCTTTCTGGTGCTCTTCTCTCTCCCTCCCCTCTCTAAACTCTGGACTCAGGGTCCAAATTCATGTGATTAGGGCCTGGATTTCAATCTCAAACTGAGCCAGAGGAGGCAGGACCTGCCCAATAGGCAGCAAGGGAAGGGCAGTAATGGAGGCAACTTCACACACATAGCAAAGCAAGCCAAGTACCCCAGCCCCCTCCCACAAGGCTGGCAAAGGTTGCCACAGTCACTCTTCACCCTTTATGGTTGTTATAAGGGGCCAGGTTGTAAAACCCAAGAATATCAGACTCAACTGCATTACTAAAGGCAGTAGTCAAAAGCAGAGAGCCCTTCTTCTTGTAGCACAAGGCCCAGTCCACCTCAGCCATCTTGGCCTTGCCTCCTAGCATCTCAGACCCGATGAAATGGTTTATTTTCTACAATTCTGTATTTCACAAAAATTCTTCAATAACCATGTATTACTTTTACAATTAAAATTGTTTAATTTAATAAGATTATGCATTCTAATGAGAGGTCTCCAGGGGACTATGTAACCATACTGCTTTCATTCACTGGCCCATCTATCATGGGCTAGGAACCAAAAGACCAGGGTTCCTGCCCCTACACAGTCAACAAGGTTGGCCTGGGGTCTGACCTATGGCTCCACTGAGTATAGTATGGATCTAGTTCCCTTGGGCCTAGGGACGCCTGTCTTTTCTGTACTGGGCTTACTTCACTGGCAGAACAGTGACTTCACCCCACTCTACCCTCCTAAGATAGGCCAGGTAGCCCAACAGTACAATGATAGCCAACATTCAGAAATATAGCCCCAAAACACAATTCCGTATCTTCAGTCCTGGCCAGACCCCCTAGGAAATCATCTCTCTCCTCCTTGCAAAATCTCCATGTTTCCCCCTCCTTTCCCTATTCACCATTACACAGGTGGGCAAGGCCAGGCACGTCCTTGCAGCCTGGACCTCACATGTTCGGGGCACTTCACAGTCTACCTTAAAAAAAAAAGACATTTTATAGAACCATGGTTGAGTACTGGTTCTAGACTCAAGCTACTTTCCTGGCTTTACCACTTGGTAGCTACATAAACTTGGTCTAGTTACTTAACATCTCTATGCCTCAATTTCCTCATCTGCCATGGGGAAGTAACAAAGAACATATTTCAGAGAGGTATCGTGAGGATTAGCTGAGATAATCCATACAAAGCATCCAGAACACCGCCTGGTATTTAGTAAGTGCTAAATAAAAGTTAGCTAAGAACAATGTCATCATATATGGACATTAAAATAACCCCACTGAGGGGTTGGCCAGGCATGATGCTGACAAGGCAACTGAGGCTTTGAGAACTGAGCAACTTCCCTGAAGTTACACAGGCTGTGAGGAGTAGAGCCAAAACTGGAAACAACCTGACCCAGAGCCCTCTGTGCTTTCTACTACCCCTCACCATTACCACAAACATCTCTAGGCTTCCAACGCACTGCTCTTCCTGTAGGCCACACTGCCTTCAAAAATTCAAAAGCGCTCAGATCTAAAAATAGCCTCACAACTCACTAACCACATAGGTATCAACAGTCCCCCAACTTCTTGGAATCTGTTTATTTTCCTATGAAATGGAAATAATATCTGCCATATCTACGTCAGTATTATGAGGTTCAAAAAAGCTAAAGCATATACAAGAACCTTGTAGGCCAGGCGTGGTGGCTCATGCCTGTAATCCCAACACTTTGGGAGGCTGAGGCAGGTGGCTCACTTGAGACCAGGAGTTCAAGACCAGCCTGGCTGACATGGCAAAACCCCATCTCTACTAAAAATACAAAAATGGGCTGGGTGTGGTGGCGCATGCCTATAATCCCAGCTACTTGAGAGACTTTAGGCATGAGAATCGCTTGAAGCCGGGAGGTGAAGGTTGCAGTGAGCCAAGATCGCACCACTGCACTCCAGCCAAGGTGATAGACTGAGACTCAAAAAAAAAAAAAAAAAAAAGTGCCTTGTAAAAAGTACAGAAATTATAGAAGTGCAAAGAATTACCTGACATGATACTAAATGGTATATACAGCTACACAATAAATATCGTAAGAAATTATAGAGAGAGGTAAATTAGAAAGAAAGGGGGTACCTAAGCATGCCTTGAATTGTGGGGATTTTAGAAAGTATGTGGAAAGGCCTAGAAAGCCCTGTAAGTTGTGAACACAGTATGAATAGAGGCAGAAATAACTTGGCTTGACCAGGGAATAGTAAAGAATACTGGCTTAGCTGAAGTAACGAATTCTAGATGAGTTATTCTATCAAACTATAAGGCTTTTGAAGCATAGCCCCCACCTTTTCCTCTTTATGATCCAATAGCCAGTACATAGCTCATGGTCAAATATTTATTGAATAAATAAACATCTTAACATTGCAATGTACTGGGAGGTAACTGTGGGTAGGCAAGAAGTTTAACATCAGGCAAACATAGATGGACTTGATCCAATAATCACAGGAAGGCAGTCCTGTTCCTGAGCAGGAGACAGCATAGTGAAAACTATTTTAGGAAGATCAAACTGATGACACCTGCAGGATGGAGTGCAGGCAGGAGCAACCTGGCAAAGACAGGAATAACAGCAAGGAGGCTGCTGCAATAGTGAACACAGGGTAAGGAAGGCCTGAACCAGGATCAGGAGAGTGAGAAGAAAGAGGCCAATTCAGAGACAGTACCAAAAAAGCCCTGAGAAGGCCCTGTAATAGATCAAACATGAGGAAAGAGGCAGCAGGCCTACACAGGCTCTGGAGACAGACCTGAATACACCTTTGGTTCTCCTCTGAGCAAGATATTTAACTTCCTGAGCCCTGGTTACCTCAACTGCAAAAAGGAAGAAATAATGTTACCTCACAGGGACATTTTGAAGATTAAATAAGATTTAAATAAAGCATTTAGCACAATGTCTGTGTGCTCAGCAAATGGCAGATAACATCTTCATTCATTATTCTAAGGGACTATCCATGATGACTTGCACACAGTAGGAACTCAAATGCTGCAAGGATAAACGGATGGGTAAATGAATGCATGAATAAGTAAATGAATAAACTCAGGAAGTTTTCAAGCATGAGAAATGTAATAATTGAAATATTAATAGAATTGAAGAAATGGGAGGGGAAACAACATGTTAGGAGAGAGAAAATGCGTCCCATTCTTAGGGCCTTCTCTGGGGAAAACTTAATTGTATACACGAATACATGTACTTCACTATCTCCTTCAAAAATGAACCTGTGATGGTAGCCAAAACAGATTCCATTCTCTCCATTCCACAGATGATAGAACTGTGTCTCAGAAGTCAAATGACTTGCCCAAGTCTCATAGCCAAAAAATGGCAGAGGGACACATCTGAATATCTCTACAGGCAGGTGCTCCTTCCACAGCATTAGCGGGCCCAGGCCCATATCCCATGGGACAATCCTGGGTTAATGTTACCCCAGCCAGGGAGGAGACAGACACCTCTTGGATTTCTAATCCATTTTCCTCTCCAATGATATTAAGTACCACTAAAATAGCTAGAAAAATGGGAAAAGAGGAGGGAAAAATATCTGTGTCTAGTAAATAAACTGCCAATAGTCTTAGAGAAATTTCAGGAAATTATAGGAAAACAAGATTTTGGAGAATTAAAAAGGAGAAAGTGAAGAGGAAAAAGACTCTTTTCCATCTCTACCATTTCTCCGCTGTCTGAACCATTTCTACCTTGTTTTTACTGGCACCCCAGCATTCTTTGATACCTTGATCTCCTCTTGTCTCACCTTATCAAACCTTGATCCTGGGCTAACCCAACTGTCTGCTTTCCCTGCTTTCCCACTCCTAGAGGAGCTTGTCTGAAACCCAGGCAGTCTGATAGCAAGGCAAAACTATACATCTCTGAAAGCACTAGTAAGGAAGAGATAAGTGTGGACCTAAGTCCTTCAGGAGTCAGAAAGGAAAAGGTCTGCTTATTGAGTGGTAAATGGAGGCTGGGAGACTGGAAGCTTGGAAAGCTGGATTCCAGATATTCATAGGACCCCAGAAGACAATGTGTACAGAGCTTTTTGTTCCTAGGTCCTACTCAGTATCTGCCTTACAGATTTCATAGATAGGGCCTACATACTCAATGGACTTCCTTCCCTTCTCCAGCTCCTCATTACTCTAAAAAATGTCTACAAACCCACTCCCACTCTGAATGCAGCTCTACTCCATCTCAAAATGTCCCCTTCCCCCAGAAATATCCAGTGACTTCCAGGCCCACCTCCAAGGGCCTCTTGACCTCTTAAGAGTCAAGAAGAAAAGCTACGCTATATGCTTCACTTATCTTCAATATAGGAACTTCTGCAGGAAGGCAAGAGGCACTCAGTCCTGTACTCAAGAACTGCAATGCTCTCAGTGGTATGAGAAGTCCGATTTAGCCTGTTTGAAGTTCCTGCTGATTCCTCCCCCTGAATCAACCAGCAAGTTCCTGGCACTAGGACCCTGTAGACAGGGAACCCTGAGCCTGCGCTCTAAAGAGAGAGATGCACCATTTCACAACTTCAGCAAAAGCCAAAGCAGCCAACAAAGCCACAGCCCCATCTGCTGTACTGGGCTCTGCCTTTTGGGCAGCTCGCCGGCCACTCCCCAAAAGCAGAGCATTCCATCCTTTCTCTTTTTAAACCCACGTCATCATCTGATCATAATGGAAATCAATCTCCTCAAACCACCATGCAAAGGCGTATCCATGGCAACCTCAAAAGGAAGGACACAGAGATGATGCTTCAGTGGCTGCAGCAGGAAAAGGTAAGTCCGTTTCTCTTCCATCCACGCCATCCCATCACTCTCTCCTTTCACTCAAGTCAGGTATACAGCTTATCTACAAACGGTATCTGTCACACAAACTGAGAAAACATATAAGGTGAGTTAATAATCATTATGTTATTATATAAGGTTTTAGATCTGCCTAGTCTCTCTGCCAAGAAAAAATTATCCTTTTCTAGGCAATAGGAACAGGGACAAGGTCTCTCTTCTTATTCACCTCTCAGGTGACACAATCTCAGCCCACAATTCCTGACAAATCACTATCGGTCACTTGTCTTTCTAGTCAGGATGCTGGAAAATCACTCAAGAATATCCAAGTTTCCCTATGTAGTTGTCAAAAGCTGACAGTAACACTGATCCCACTGTCCTGCCCCCTCCATGCCAGCAGCATGCCCACAAACTGGCATGGTAAGATTCCCTCCTTAGCAACCGTAGACTCTAGGTTCTCAAGGTCCAGAAATGGAGTTGGGATTAAATTTCTGCCTTCTCTGATGCCTCAGGAGAAGGAATTCATTTCTGCAGAGGTAAGAGATTCATCAAATACAAGTGCTACTAATCCTCCATGCCTCAATTTCCTCTTCTGGAAGAAAGGGATAATAACAGTAACTTTCTAACAGGATTGTTGTAAATATCACATGAGAATGCCTGAAAAGCACTTAGAACAGTGCCTCATATAAAGCACTCAATAAATGTCAGCCATTATTATTATGAGAAAGATGAAGGGGAGGCTTATAGCGTAGGATTTCAGTTCAGAGGGTACTCAACACTCCTGGAGCTTATTTCAATTCCACTGTCTTCCTCTTTCCTCTTAACAGTTGTTTCAAGCTTCCTTCACCATTTTTACCATTTTCAATCCTTACTCCCACCCAAGCCAAACCAGCATCCCCACCTCTCAGCAGATAACCTTGCTGAAAAAGAAAATTGGCCCTATTAGGTAAGAAGTTCTTTGCAAATTTAGATACATCTACATGCATATGTTATTATCTCTTTCTTCCTAAATTCCTTCCTTTCTTCCAACATTCCTCTTTAAAGAAAATGGTATCCCCTTCTTTTCAGGGCCCACTCTTTTCCCTCTCCTCTGAGGACCTGATTTAGCAATCGTCCTTTCTCTTGTGTCTTCATTGCACCCTCTCTACTGGATCTTACATGGCATCAGAAAAGCCATAAACAAGATTCTTCCAGCCGGGCGCGGTGGCTCAAGCCTGTAATCCCAGCACTTTGGGAGGCCGAGACGGGCGGATCACGAGGTCAGGAGATCGAGACCATCCTGGCTGACACGGTGAAACCCCGTCTCTACTAAAAAATACAAAAACTTAGCCGGGCGAGGTGGCGGGCGCCTGTAGTCCCAGCTACTCGGGAGGCTGAGGCAGGAGAATGGCATAAACCCAGGAGGTGGAGCTTGCAGTGAGCTGAGATCTGGCCACTGCACTCCAGCCTGGGCGACAGAGCGAGACTCCGTCTCAAAAAAAAAAAAAAAAAAAAAAAAAGATTTCTTCCATTCTAGGAAAAACTAGTCCCTGCTACCTCCTCCACAAGCTGCCACCATTCTGTATTCTTCCTTTCTCTGCTGAACTACTCAAAGTGAGTACACATTCTCTATCTTCACTTCCCATCTAATTCTCGATCCATTGCTATCTGGCTCCATCCCTACCACTCACTGAAGCTGCTCACAATTTAAATGAGCCCTGGTGACCACAATGTTCTATACAACCTCAAGGTGCATTTCCCAAGCTCATCCTAACTTGACCTCCCTGTAGCAACTGAGATTGTCAATCCTTTTCAGGAATTTTCTCCTTTCCTAGCTTCCTGGACAACACTCTCTCTTACCCTAGCATGTCAATCATACTCATCTCCTCTGTCATTATTTTCAGCCTTCTATAAGCGTGGCTGGGAGAGCTCATCCATTTCCTACAACTTCAACTACCACTCATACTTACTGCCCCTAGACAGAAATTCTTCTGAACTTCAGACTCATATCTCACCCTGTCTGCTAACTGCCACAGAGCCCTCAAGTTCAATACGACCCAAAACACACTTGGTATCTCCCTCACTTTAAAAAAAAAAAAAAAAAAAAGGCTCCTCCTCTATATTCCCTCTTTGCTATTGGCACTACCATCCACTCAAAATAGAAAACTGAGTCATTTGCAAAGACTCCCTCTCTTGTTCTCAACAACCAATTTAGTCATTATGTCTGGTTAATTCTGTTTCTCCAGTCTCTCTCAGATTCATCCTGCCCTCTCTGTCCCCACTGACCTAATCCTTAGATCAGCCCTAAATCATGCCCACGATATTACAAGAGTCTCCCGATGTCCCTGAACCAGGTTCTTCCCCTTCAGTCTATTTCCACATTTAGCTTCCCAAAATACAATCACGTCATCTTCCTGCCTAAAAGCCTCTGGTGGTTTCTCTGCCCACAAAATGAAATATTTTTAGCACTGCACTACAGGCCATTAACAACCTGGCCTTGACCAAGCACAGTGGCTACACCTGTAATCCTAGCACTTTCAGAGGCCAAGGCAGGAAGATCACTTGAGGCCAGGAGTTTGAGACCAGCCTGGCCAACATAGTGAAGCCCTGTTTCTACCAAAAATACAAAAATTAGCTGGGCATGGTGGTGCATGCCTATAGTTCCAGTTACTCAGGAGGCTGAGTAGTCCCAGGTGTAGTAGCTATAGTCCCAGATACTCAGGAGGTTGCAGTGAGCCAAAATCGCACCACCACACTCCAGTCCGGGTGACAGAGTGAGACTCTATCTCAAAAAAAAAAAAAAAAAAAAAAAACTGGCCTCAAACTCTCAAACTGGCACAGCGGCCTGCAGACCCACCTATACTCAGGAGGCTGAGGGGGATCACTTGAGGCCAGGAATTCCAGGCTGTAGTGCCTGATGATCTTGCTTGTGAATAGCCACTGTACTCCAGCCTGGGCAGCATAGCGATACCCCATCTCTAAACAACAAAACAAAATACAACAACGTGGCTTCATTATGAATCCGGTCGCATCAATCACCAAAGTTCTCTTTTATTCCAGACACTTGCATCTATCTGCCTTTCCCTTTATGCATCTGCAAATGTTACAAATATCACCAGGACCATTCTTCCTCCTCATCCTTCAAGGCTCAGCCCAATTCTTACCTCTTTCCTAAAGACTCTTCTGGCTTCTCCATGTAAAGCTAATCATTCCCTCCTCTGCCCTCACAGAGCACTTGGGACATATCTCTATTTCAATACCACATTCTATTTAAAATATCGTCTCTTATTCTACTAGGAATTCCTCCAGGACAGAGGATTGTATCCATCTCAGTATCTAAGCACTCAACATAGGGCTTTGCACAGAGAAGGCATTCAATGTTGAATAGACACCTGTACCAACATCACACTCAGGATATAAATTGTCTGACAGCTTTCCCGGAGAGCAGATCCATCCCTGAAGCCCACCACCATTGGGGAAATCAATACTCAAGTGCACATACACATGCACACACACATCTCTCCCCCAACCCTCAGTAAACATGGCTCTTTCCACTCCAGATAGGAGCCTAAGAAACTAAAAGTGCAGGAACAGCCCTAGATTCTATGGAATTTGGTAGTGACACTAAATCTCAATCTCGTATACTTCCAGGGTAAAAGAATAACAGAGACAGCTCTAGGTGAGGTGCAGATCCCCTGGGAAACAGCATTAGGGAGGATTTGGGGGCAGCAAGGGCCCATGCTCTGCTGTAGTGAAGCCCTTGGGGAGGCCAGACTAAACAGCTAACCTGTCCCTTGACCACATTCAACTAATATCAGCCTGAATCTCAAAAGCGAAATGATACAAAGCCAAAGTCAGAGACTCCAGGATGACAAGGACCTTAATATAGATATGAATCCGGCAATATTTCAGCTCTTACCTCTTCAGGGGACACTGAGGAACAAGTTCCTATTTTACTTGGTATGGGACGGATAGTCCAAGTGCCCCCAGTATCACCTAGTAGCTGTAGACAGGCCAAGCAACCTGGGAATCATCTAGAATCCCTCTCAACCTGTAACTCCAAGCAGCTGCTGGCAATGATAGAGCTGGCAGAGTAAAACCTAGAGTGGCAGTTGTCAATGGCATTATGATTCACCCAACTACTTTGACTCTTCCCTAACAATTTCTTCTCCTTCGTACCCTCATGGTCAGTCAGGCCCCACTTATCAATTCGTCCTTAGTACTGCCTCCTGCATCTTTCCTTTCTCCTCCACTATCACTATCATTACTTCAGTCTGCCATGTAATAGCTTTGAAAATCAAGGCAAATCATTTACCCTCTTTGGTGCATCATCTACAAAACAGCATAACAGCTGCTCTGCCTACCTCGTAGGAATATTAGATCAAATGAGATCATGCCTGTGAAAAGTTCTGTAAAGTGTTATACATAAATACAAGGCATTATTATTATCAACCTAAATTCTCTAACATTGCTATGCGAAGCCTATCCAGCTCCCTCTCTCCCCCTCCTTCCCTAGTTCCAACCACCTTATACATCACAGTAAAGCAAATACATCTGCTAAAACACTGCTTTGTCCCTACACCCATCTGCCCGACATCTCTCATTGATAATCTCATTTCTTGCTATAATCAAACAATCCTGGATTCAACAGATGCAATCCCATCTCTGCACCACTGTCAGCTGCTTAAGATACTTTCCTAGTCCTGCAAGCCACACCCATCCTTCAAAGTCCAGCCAAAGCCCCACTACACTCCACACATAACAAAGACAAATTTAAGAAAGGGATTTCTTAAACATAATGGAAGAATTAAACACAATTCCACTTAGAAAAATCATAGTAGACACAGCTGTCATCTAATACTTGGAGTCAACTTTTTAGGAAGGACAGGTGACACTTTTTTTCTGTTTGATTAAGAGATAATCTAGGACCAACAGCATGGAAGTTGCAGAGATGTATTTCAGGAACATGAAGAACTTCTTTCTTGAGCTATTCCAAGAACAAAATGGGATGCCTTACTTGTAGACAATTCCCCATTATTTTAAATGTTCAAGCCAAACCGCAAAATTTACCAAATTGGCAAGAATATTTTAGATAGAACTCAACACTACAGGGATAACTAGACTAGACTCACAGAATTTTAAATCTGAAAGAAATATTTGAGATCTTGTAGTCCAGACTCCTATCTTACAGGCCTGGACAGACAAAGTGAATCTCTCAAGGCAGCACACTCTGTTCTGGAAAACATGGTCTCTAACTTTCAATCCAGTGATCTACACTTTTGCTACTCAGATTGTGTTCCATGGGCCAGCAGCATTAGCCTCACCTGGGAACTTGTTAGAAATGCAGAACCAATCATAACCTGTACTGTAACGAGATCCCATTACACGTGCACACCATTAAAACTCAAAACGCACTCACCCATACTGCCCCTTCTAAACCTTGAATTTCTATTTCTGGAACTCCAATTCCCAAACGGTTCCACATGTTAACCAGGGGAATCACCCAAGAATAACAGTATACCCTAGTAAAATTTGGGAAATTCTGCATACCATACCCCCAGTTGCAGATTCATGGTAAATATTATTAGCATATTAAAGGCTCTGCAATATTCTGTAGTAAAGTTTAACCACGAATTTTCCAACAGCTTTTGAAAACAAAATGCCTTTTTAAAATAAAGTTATCGTTATCTCTTTTAACATCTCATAGCTTAGGCTTTGGCAGTACGTTAAGTAAAGGATGTCAATCTCTACCTCCTAGCTTAGCCAGTGATCAATATGGGTTTGCTGCTCTCCTCATTGCAATAAATGAGGGTAACTTTTCAAATCCCTGCCTCTAAAAACAGCAGAGATCCTTATCTGTGTGATTTAGCTGTGGTTCTGTCTAAAGATAAGGGATGCGCAAGATGACTTCAAGGATCATCTTGCCAGCTAAGGCGGACCCCAGCAGTAGGATCACACACACAAACCATATCCAGACTCCCATGCTATGAGTCCTTTAAGATTTTTCTCCCCGTTTGACACGAATTTCTCAACCATGTGCCCACAGGAAACCTGTAGCTCAGTATGGATTCAGGGGCGCCTCGGACGCTCGCAGGAACGGAAGGGAGACCCTTGCAGTTCTGGAGGAACTCTAAGGCGCAGTCACTCTGATCCCAAGAGAACCCTGCTAGGCTGAAGAGCTGAGGTGGGTCAGACGGGCCTCGGGGCAAACGCTCAGGCGGAGCCCCCAGACCCCGGCAAGCGCCCACCCCTGATCCAGCCCATCCCTGCCAGTCCCCGCCCCGCACACCGGGCTCAGTGTCTTGCCCTACGCCAGCACCAAATCCCCAGCCCACCGCCGGCAACCTCACGAATACGTAGGGGGCCGGCGGAGCAGACGGTTGGCAGGGTCGCGCCTCCGTACCTGCACTGTCAGGGGCTCCACGCCCAGCTCCGGCCCCACAGACGACCGACGCCCAAGACCCTGCGGGGCCGGCCCCGCCCTCCCCGCCCTCCCCGCCCTCGTGGGCTGCCCGACTCGCCGCCAGACCCTTCCAGGACCGCCCAGAACCCTTCGGCCTGGAGGCCCAGAGGCGTTCTGTATCCAGTGAACGCTCTTTTCCCGCAGTCCCGCCCTGACTGAAAACTGCGCGCCGACCGCAGCCGGGATTACATCAATCAGGCACAAAGCTGGACACCTGGGACAGGCTAAGCGCACGCGCACTGTGCCTGGGAAGCCGATTAGGACCATAAGAAATCGGCGTGTCGTAGCGAGCGCCCCCTCTCGGCGGAGGGGAGAAAGCGCAGAGGGTCTGGAGGACTCAATTCCAAGTGTTAAACTGCTAATTAAAACAATAGCGATAAACAGTATCTCCTCCATTAGCCTGGGGGAGAAAATTAAGTTTTGCTGCTCCTCAGTGTCACCTGTCATATGGGGATACAGGCATTCTCATGCGCTTATGATGGGAATGTAAAATACAAATTTACATAATGGCATTTTAAAATTTCAGACATAGGTTCAAATTCTTTTTTTTCTAAGACAGGTCTCCCTCTGTTGCCTAGACAGGAGTGCGGTGGCACGCACAATCATGGCTCATTGCAGCCTTGACTTCTCAGGCTCAGGCGATCCTCCCACCTCTCAGCCTCCCTAGTAGCTGGGTCTACAGGCGCGCGCCACCATGCCCTTTTAGTTTTCTTTTTTCTTTTTTTCTTTATTTATTTTTTTTTTTGGAAAGACGGAGTTTCACAATGTTGCCCAGGCTGGTCTCGAACCCCTGGGCTCAAGCGATCGAACCGCTTCGGCCTCCCAAAGTGCTGGATTACAGACATGAGCCACCACACCCGCCTGGGCTCAAATTCTAACAGCAATTTACTAGCTGTGTGAGAGCTAGAGTTAGTTATTTACCCTCTCTGTGCCTCTGTTTTCTTATTTGTTAAAGTGAGAATGTTAATGATGGTACCTATCTCATTATGTTGTTAGAAGAATTAAGTTAATCCATGTGAAGAGCCGGAAATATAACTATTGTAATGTTATATTTATTTCAGTTAATCTCAGATTTGAAACCAACTAAAACATTCATAAAGCTGATGTGGGGAGCAGTAAGCAGTAGAAGGGATGAATTGAGTATTCCCTTTATTACTCCCCCCTTTTCCCTATTTCACCTTCTAAATATTTATAACTGTTATTTTGATTAGATACTACGTTTACATAGTTCAAAAATCAGAACACTATTTTAGAATATAAACAGAGAAACCTCCCTTCAACCCTGGTTCCCATCGACTCCATCCCCCTTGCCTGCTACAGGTAACGCTTGTTATTAGTGTCTTCTTGTTTATCTTTTCAGTGTTTTGTGCAAACATAAGCTCATATGAATATATAGTCTTACTTCTCCCATTTCTTATGCCAAATGTAGCATGCTAGATACACTTGGCATAAGTTCTCTTCACTTAATCTATCCTGAAAATCTTTCTAAATCAATAAATTAGAGATCTTCCTCATTTGTTTTTCAGTTGCTTAGTACTCTATTGCATGGATACACATAATTTATTAACCAGTTTCTTCTAGTTACATACTTTATTTCCAGTCTTTTAGTATTACAATGTTGCAGTGAATCACTTTGAACATAAAGACATTCCATATGTGAGCAGGCATATCTGTAGGATACATCTTGGTCAAATAATAAATGCATGTATAATTTTAGTAGAAATGTCTTCCATCTCCTTCAATTAAAGAAAAATGAATATAAAAGTAAATATAAAGATTTTAAAAGATACTGCATATACATATTTTTAATTGTGGTAAAGCATACATAACATGAAATTTACCATTTTAACCATGTTTAAGTTCAGAGGCACTCAGAACATTCACATTGTTGTGCAATCATCACCACTATCCATCTCCAGAACTTTTTCAGCTTTCTGTACCCAAAACAAACAAGTAAGCAAACAAAACCCTCTGTGCCCATTAAACACTAGCTCACCATTCTCCACCTACCCCAGCCCCTGGTAGTCACTATCCTACTTTCTGTCTCTATGAATTTGATTATTCTAGATACCTCATACAAGTGGAACCATGTAATATGTGTCCTTTTGTGTCTGGCTTATTTCACTTAGCATAATGTCTTCAAGGTTCATCCATGTTGTAGCATGGCCAAAATATATTCCATTATATGGATATGCTATATTTTATTTTATCTATTCTTTCATCAATGGACATTTGGGTTATTTCTGCCAGTCAAAAGATAAAACTTCAACAAATTGGATTTAAAGATCTCATTGGCTTTCATTAGTAATTCAAGAATTTAGCAGCAACCCAACTAAAGATTTAGACAGAAATACCATTAGGCATGGCAGGACAGTTGAATTTCATAAAGTAACTTAAGTAGAAACAAGGAAACAGCCTAATTTTTATCTGTATTTATTTATTTATATTGAGATAGGGTCTCGCTCTGTCACCCAGGCTGGAGTGCAGTGGTGTAATCACCACTCACTGCAGTCTCAACCTCCTGGGCTCAATCAGTCCTCCCACCTCAGCCTCCTGAATAGCTAGGACTATAGGCACATAACACCATGCCTGGCTAATTTTGTATTTTTTGTAGAGACAAGGTTTTGCCATGTTGCTCAGGCTACTCTCAAACTCCTGGGCTCAAGTGATCTTCCCATCTCAGCCTCTCAAAGTACTGGGATTGCAGGCATAAGCCACCATACCTGGCCAGCATAACTTTTTAAAAATCAGATTGGTTAACACCAGGCTACTTCAGGTTATTTTCCTTATAAGGGTTAAAGCAGAAGGGATTTCCTTATCATCCTGGTTAAAAACTGGCCTATGTGGGGATTTGGCTATCATCTCTCTTCTGATTTCTCAGAAAATCAGATAAACAATTTAACTTTGGTTTGGTGACATGGAACTTTAGTTGAGTAACTCCATTTCCATTTGGTCTGTTGGAGTCTAGTGCAGGAGCTCAGTCCAAATCAATGGAGTCCCGTCAATTTTACTTAACACACCTTTTAGCCATTGCAAATATGTGTGCACATATTTTTTAGAAACAAGTGCATTTCTCACTTATTCCATACCCAAGATTCCTACCCAAATCAACTCTTGATGCCAGTTTTTTATGTGCTGTTTCAGAATTAGGCTCTGAACACAAGCATTTTAAATGCAAATTGCAGCTTCCTATACACATTGTTCTGAATTTTGCTTTTATCCCCATTGGATAATGATATGGTTTGGCTCTGTGTCACCACCCAAATCTCACCTTGAATTGTAATCCCCATAACCCCCATGTGTGAAGGGTGGGACAAGGTGGAAGAAATTGGATCATGGAAGCAGTTTTCCCCATGCTGTTCTCGTGATAGTGAGTGAGTTTTCACAAGATCTCATGGTTTTATAAGCGTCTGGCATTTCTCCTGCTTGCACTCACTCCATCCTGCCACCCTGTGAAGAAGGTGCCTGCTTCTCTTTTGCCTTCTGCCATGATTGTAAGTTTCCTGAGGCCTTCCCCACAATGTGGAACTGTGAGTCAATTAAACCTCTCTTCTTTATAAATTACCCATTGTATTAGTCTGTTCTCACACTGCTAATAAAGACATACCCAAGACTGGGTAATTTATAAAGGAAAGAGGTTTAATGGACTCACACTTCCTCATGGCTGGGGAGGCCTCACGATTGTGGTGGAAGGTGAAGGAAGATCAAAGTCGTGTCTTACATGGCAGCAGGCAAGACAGGGTGTGTAGGAGAACTTCCCTTTATAAAACCATCAGATCAGGCTGTACATGGTGGCTCACACCTGCAATCCCAGCACTTTGGGAGGCCGAGGCGGGCAGACACAAGGTCAAATAATCGATACCATCCTAGCTAACATGGTGAAACCATGTCTCTACTAAACAAAACAAAACAAAACAAAACAAAAATTAGCTGGGCGTGGTGGTGCGCACCTCTAGTCCTAGCTACTCAGGAGGCTGAGACAGGAGAATCGCTTGAACCTGGGAAGCAGAGGTTGCAGTGAGCCAAGATCGTGCCACTGCACTCCAGCCTGGCAACAGAGAGAGACTCCATCTCAAAAAAACAAAAAACAAATATCAGATCTCATGAGACTTATTCACTGTCATGAGAAGAGCATGAAAAAGACCTGCCCCCATGATTCAATTACCTCACACTGGGTCCCTCCCATGACACATGGGAATTATGGGAGCTACAATTCAAGATGAGATTTGGGTGGGGACACAGCCAAACCACTCTTGGCCCCTCCCACATCTCATGTTCTCACATTTCAAAACCAATCATGCCTTCCCAACAGTCCCCCAAAGTCTTAACTCATTTCAGCATTAACTCAAAAAGTCCACAGTCCAAAGTCTCATCTGAGACAAGGCAAGTTCCTTCCACCTATGAACCTGTAAAATCAAAAGCAAGTTAGTTACTTCCTAGATACAATGCGGGTACAAGCATTGGATAAATACATCCATTCCAAATGGGAGAAATTGGACAAAACGAAGGGACTACAGGCCCCATGCAAGTACAAAATCCAGTGGAGCAGTCAAATTTTAAAGCTGCAAAATGATCTCCTTCGACTTCATGTCTCACATCCAGGACATGCTGATGCAAGAGAGGTGCACCCATTACCTTGGATAGCTCTTCACCTGTGACTTTGCAGGGTACTGCCCCTCCCGGCTGTTTTCACAGGCTGGCGTTGAGTGTCTGTGGCTTTGCCAGACACATGGTGCAAGCTGTTGGTGGATCTATGATTCTGGAGTCTGGAGGATGGTGGCCCTCTTCTCACACCTCCACTAGGCAGTGCCCCAGTGGGGAGTCTGTGTGGGAGCTCCAATCCCATATTTTCCTTCTGCACTGCCCTAGTAGAGGTTCTCCATGAGGGTCCCACTCCTGCAGCAAACTTCTGCCTGGACATTCAGGTATTTCCACATATCCTCTGAAATCTAGGTAGAGGTTCCCAAACCTCAATTATTGATCTCTGTGTACCTGCAGGCTCAATACCACATGGAAGCTGCGGAGGCTTGGGGCTTCCACCCTCTGAAGCAATGGGCTAACCTGTACCTTGGCCCCTTTTAGTCACAGCTGGAGAGGCTGGAACTCAGGACACCAAGTCCTCAGGCTGCCCACAGCAGGGGGGCTCTGGGCCCAGCCCATGAAACCATTTTTATCTCCTCAGCTTCCTGGCCTGTGATGGGAGGGGCCGCCCGTGAAGGTCTCTGACATGCCCTGGAGACATTTTCCCCATTGTCTTGTTGATTAACTTTTGGTTCCTCATTACTTATGCAAACTTCTCCAGCTGGCTTGAATTTCTCCTCTGCTTCTTTTTTAAGTATAAGTTCCAATTCTAAATCATATATTTGTGAAAATATAAAACTGAATGCTTTAACAGCACCCAGGTCACCTCTTGAACTCTTTGCTGCTTAGAAACTTCTTCCACAAGATGCCCTAAATCATCTCTCTCAAGTTCAAAGTTCCACAGACTCTAGGGTAGGGCATAATGTCGCCAGTCTCTTTGCACAGCAAGAGTGATCTTTACTCCAGTTCCCAGAAAGTTCCTCATCTCCATCTGAGACCACCTCAGCCTGGACTTTATTGTCCATATCACTATCAGCATTTTGGTCAAAGCCATTGAACGAGTCTCTAGGAAGTTTCAAACTTTCCCACATCTTCCTGTCTTCTGGACTCTCCAGGTTTCTAGGAAGTTCCAAACTTTCCCACACTTTCCTGTCTTCTTCTGAGCCCTCCAAACTGTTCCAACCTCTGCCTGTTACCTAGTTCCAAAGTCACTTCCACATTTTCTTTTTTTTTTTTTTTTTTTTTGAGACGGAGTCTCGCTCTGTCGCCCAGGCTGGAGTGCAGTGGCCGGATCTCAGCTCACTGCAAGCTCCACCTCCTGGGTTTACGCCATTCTCCTGCCTCAGCCTCCCGAGTAGCTGGGACTACAGGCGCCCACCACCTCGCCCGGCTAAGTTTTTTTTTTTATTTTTTAGTAGAGACGGGGTTTCACCGTGTCAGCCAGGATGGTCTCGATCTCCTGACCTCGTGATCCACCCGTCTCGGCCTCCCAAAGTGCTGGGATTACAGGCTTGAGCCACCGCGCCCGGCCGCACTTCCACATTTTCAAGTATCTTTACAGAAGTGCCCTACTACCCAGTACCAATTTACTGTATTAGTCTGTTCTAACACTGCTAATAAAGACATACGTAAGTCTGGGTAATTTATAAAGGAAAGAGGTTAATTGACTCACAGTTCCACATGGCTGGGGAGACCTCACAATCATGGCAGAAGGTGAAGGAAGAACAAAGTCACATCTTACATAGTGGCAGGCAAGAGAGGGTGTGTAGGGGAATTGCCCTTTATAAAACCATCAGTTCTCATGAGAGTTATTCACTTTCAGGAGAAGAGCATGGAAAAGACCTGGCCCCATGATTCAATTACCTCCCACTGGGTCCTTCCCATGACATGTGGGAATTATGGGAGCTACAATTCAGGATGAGATTTCGGTGGAGACACAGTCAAACAATGATACGGTTTCAGGTATTTCTTCATAGCAGTGTGAGAACGGACTAATACAGACAATATATCTTAGAAGTTGTCCATATTAGTACATACTGAGCTGCCATGAAATAAAATACAGTTGGCCCTCTGTATCTGTGAGTTCAACCATGCTTGGATTGAAAATATTAGGGGAAAAATGGATGGTTGTGTCCATAGTGAACATGTACAGACTTTTGTCCTTGTCATTATTCCCTAAACAATACAGTATAACAAGTATTTACATTGTATTAGATTTCATACATAACCTGAGATTATTTAGAGAAACAGTTCCCAACCTCTTTGGCACCAGGGACCTGTTTTGTAAAAAGCAATTTTTCCACAGACTGGGTTGGGCAAATGGTTTTGGGATGATTCAAGTGCATTACGTTTATTGAATACTTGATTTCTATTATTATTACATTGTAATGTATAATGAAATAATTATACAACTCAGCATAATGTAGAATCAGTGGGAGCCCTGAGCTTGTTTTCCTGCAACAAGACAGTCCCATCTGGGGGTGATGGGAAACAGTGACAGATCATCAGGCATTAGAGTCTGATAAAGAATAAGCAACCTAGATCCCTTCCATGTGCGGTAGGGTTAGTGCTCCTATAAGAAACTAATGCTGATGATGATCTGACCAAAAAAACTAAAGTATACGATAGAATGTGTGTAGGTTATATATAAATACTACGCCATTCCATGGATTTTGGTATCCAAGGGGTGTCCTGGAACCAATCCCCCATGGACACAGAGTGACTACTATATGTATCTCCTGAGTGACTTTAACATTTAACCTGTGTGCTGAGTCTTTACTTGACACCAGGAGTTCAAGACCAGTCTGACCAACATGGTGAAACCCCATCTCTATTAAAAATACAAAAAAAAATTAGCTGGGCATGGTGGTGCACACCTGTAATCTTAGCTATTTGGGAGGCTGAGGCAGGAGACTCGCTTGAGCCTGGGAGGCAGAAGTTGCACAGTGAGCGAAGATTGTGCCACTGCACTCTAGCCTGGGTGACAGAGTGAGACTCTGTCAAAAAACAAACAAACAAAAAAACCCTATGTATTGAGTTTTTTATATAAAGCTGCCAGGTCTCAGTTGGGATAGGGTGGTGATTCAGGAAAGACCCAAATGTTTCTCAGCATCATGAAAGAGATCCTAGTGAATCATACGGACAGAACGTGCTAATAGGAGAAATATTGAATTTTTTTTTTATATTTGATTAGGCTGAGTGGTCTTCAAGGAAAATTAATATTGTCTTTGTCCTGTGTTTTTCTTTATAGGTGCTGTTGTAAGAGACCCATCCTGCCTTTGGCTTCCTCCAACGGGGAACCTGAACAAGGACCCCCAAACTCCTACTCACATAGCTAGAGCCCTTTCCCCCAACCTGTGATGCTGAACAGAGAAGAACATCTGTGCTCACCTGGGTGGAATCCTAGGCATTATAGAATGTGGGGAAGAAACCAGGGGAGAATCCTCCCCCTGAGGAAAGGGATGCTGTTTTCCAAGAGAAGGTGGGTTTTCAAACTGAAAGGCTTGGAGAGGGGAATCAACAGAGAGCAAATCAAAGGTGACGAAGCCATAGGGAGGACGTGTGTGGGAGAGAGAAGCATCTAGATTAGCTATACCAGCACTGCCCAATAGGCATAAATGTAAATTTTAAAATTGTTTTTGGTTGGGAAATAGGTTAATAAATTTTAAAGAAAATTTCTGGAGAAAACTTAATTTTTTTAAGACAGGGTCTTGCTTTGCCACCCAAGCTAGAGTGCAGTGGCGCTTTCATGGCTCACTGCAGCCTCAACCTCCCTGGCTCAAGTGATCCTCCTACATCAGCCTCTGGAATAGCTGAGAGACCAAAGGCCACCGTGTCTGGCTATATTTTAAACTTTTTTGGAAAGACAGAGTCTCACTATGTTATCCAGACTGATCTTGAACTCTTGAGCTCAAATGATCCTCCTGCCTTGGCCTTCCAAAGTGCTGAGATTACATGTGCCAGCCAAAATAAAATTTTATATAAGCCAGCCACACATATAATTTAAAATTTTTTAGTAGTGACAATTTGTAAAAGTTAAAAAAAAAGGTGAAATTAATTTTTTTTTGTTTCTTTTTTGAGACAGGGTCGTGTTCTGTTGCCCAGGCTGGGGTCCAATGGCACGATCTCAGCTCACTGCAACCTCCACCCCCCAGGCTCAAGTGATCCTCCCACCTCAGCTTCCTAAGTAGCTGGGACTGCAGGCACATGCCACCATGCCTGGCCAATTTTTGTATTTTTTGTAGAGATGGGTTTTTGCCATGTTGCCCAGCCTGGTGAAATTAATTTTAACAACATATTTTATTTTACCCAGAATATTCAAAATATTATCATTTCAACATGTAATCAATACAAAAATGAGGCATTTTACATTCTCTTTTTTTGTACTGTCTTTAGAATGCAATCTTTATTTTGCATTTATAGTACATCTTGCTAAGTTTTCATGGGACATCGTTGATCTGGTTTAGATTGCATAAAATTTACAATTGAAAAAGTAGATTTATTTATTTATTCATTCATTAATTTCAGAGATAAGGTCTTTCTATGTTGGACAGACTGGTCTTGCATTCCTGGCCTCAAATGATCCTCTTGCCTCAGCCTCTCAAAGCTGAGATTATAGGCCTGAGCCACCAGGCTCAGCCTAAAAATGTAGATGCAGGTATGCAACTTATTTCAAACATTTTAATATATTTTCCAATAACTGAGCTGAATATTTAAATGTATATATTTTTAAACATAAAATTAATTAAAAATAAATAAAAATTAAAATTCCATTTCTCAGTTACATTAGCCATATTTCAGGTGCTCAATTGCCACATGTGGCCAAGGGCTACCATATTGGTCAGTACGGAGATAACGCTTTAGTCCTTCTTCTCCCCACTTTGTTACACTTTTATGAGAGGGTCTGGCCCTTCAGGAAAGGACCACATGTGTGTTCATTGCCTGGTTTGTTACAACATACAGGTTGAGTATGAGGAGACAAGTTGGCTTAGGGAGAGCCTGACCTACTGTACCCCGTTTCCTTCTGACGGGGGTAGGGAACAGCAAGAGGGTGGTCCACTCGGGGTACCTTGAAAACTGTGTGGTACAAAGAATCCGCAATGTAGGATAACCTAGAACAACCATAAAAGTACAATGGGGACCTAGGACCATGCAACTTTAAAAAGTAAAAGAATTTTCAAAAGTAAAAAGAAACAAGTGAATCACCATAGAAATCATAAAGAAAATAATCTACAGATGAAGGCTTTTTGTTAAAACAAATACAGATCCTTGAAAAGAAGGCAAGATCTCATTAGATTCTCTAAAATCAGGAATACAAAGATGCCGAATATCTCTGAGTCTGATCAACACTGTATTTGAAGGACTGCATCGAGACAAGAAAAACACATATAAAAGACATAAAGATTATAAAGAAGGAAATTAAGCTGTCATTTTTCACAAATGATATGATGACTTACATGGAAAATGCCAAAATAGGCCGGGTGCAGTGGCTCATGCTAGTAATCCCAGCACTTTGGGAGGTCAAGGTGGGTGGATCACTTGAGGTCAGCAGTTTGAGACCAGTCTGGCCAACATGGTGAAACCCCGTCACGACTAAAAATAAAAAAATTAGCTGGGCATGCTAGCACGTACCTGTAATCCCAACTACTTGGGAGGCAGAGGCAGGAGAATTGCTTGAACCTGGGAGGGAGGCAGAGGTTGCAGTGAGCCGAGATTGCACCATTGCACACCAGCCTGGGCGAAGAAGCAAGACTCCACCTCAAAAAAAAAAAAAAAAAAAGAAGACAAAATAATCTGCAAATTATTAGAATTGATTAGAAAATATTTAGCAACATGGCTAGGTATAAAATCAACATGCAAAACTCAATTGCATTTCTCTAACCAACAATGAAAAGTTAAATTATATAATTTTTGAAATGAAACTGATGCACCTAGTAATAAGCAACAAAATATGTGCACAACCTGGTCGGGCTCAGTGGCTCACGCCTGTAATCCCAGCACTTTGGGAGGCCAAGGCGGGCAGATCACGAGGTCAGGAGTTTGAGACCAGCCTGACCAATATGGTGAAACCCCGTCTCTACTAAAAATACAAAAATTAGCCGGGTGTGGTGGTGTACACCTGTAATCCCAGCTACTTAGGATGCCAAGGCAGGAGAATCGCTTGAACCTGAGAGGCAGAGGTTGCAGTGAGCCGAGATTGTACCACTGCACTCCAGCCTGGGTGACAGAGAGAGACTCCATCTCAAAAAAATAAAAAGACTGAGAGAGATGAGAGATATGCACAACCCAAAATTATAAAATTGTATTTGGAAACATATATTAAAGATAGCCTGTGGCTCACGGCTGTAATCCCAGCACTTTGGGAGGCTGAGGCTGATGGATCACTTGAGGTCAGGAGTTCGAGACCAACCTGGCCAACATGGCAAAACTCCATCTCTACTAAAAGTACAAAAATTAGCCGGGTGTGCTGGCACCCGCCTGTAATCACCCGAGAGGCTGAGGCAGGAGAATCACTTGAACCCAGGAGACAGAGGTTGCAGTGAGTAGGGATTGTGTCACTGCACTCCAGCCTGGGCAAAGAAATGAGATTCTGTCAGAAAAAAAAAAAAAAAGCTTAAATGAATGACAGATATAACACATTCATGAATAGTAAAATTTAAAGTCATAAAGAAGTTAGTTGCCCTTATTAATAATATGTATTTGAGATAACTCCAATCAATATTCTATCAGGATATTCTAGGAACTTGACAACAAATTACTAATTTTGTAGAAAAAAGCAAAAGGCAAAAAAATTAGCCAAGAAACTTCTGAAAAAAAGAAGACAGTTGACATGGTGAAACCCCGTCTCTACTAAAAATACAAAAATTAGCTGGGCATGGTGGCGGGCGCCTGTAGTCCCACCTATTTGGGAGGCTGAGACAGAAGAATCACTTGAACCCAGGAGGCGGAGCTTGCAGTGAGCCAAGATTGCACCAGTGCTCTCCAGCCTGGGCAACACAGTAAGACTCCATCTCAAAAAAAAAAAAAAAAAAAAGACAGTTGAGGGTGTGGGGGTGTGTGTGTGTGCTTATTTTAAAGTTTATTAAGTAAAGCAATGTGGTATTGATGTAGGGATAGAAAGAGTCTAGATCTAAAAAGAAACTAACACATATACCTACAAAAGCTTCATTTTTCAAAATTATTATTATTGTTTTAGAAACAGGTTCTTACTCTGTGACCCAGGCCAGAATGTAGTGGTGTGATCATAGCTGTAACCTGTAACTCCTGGGCTCAAGCAATCCTCCTGCCTCAGCCTCCTGAGTAGCTAGGATTGCAGGCACGCATCACCACACCTGGATAATTTTTTTATCTTTATTTTTGTAGATACAGGGTTTTGCCATGTTGCCTACGTTGGTCTTGAACTCCTGGCCTAAAGTGATCCCCATACCTTGGCCTCCCCAAGTGCTGGAATTACAGGTGCAAGCCACCACACCAGGCCAAAAACTCAATATATGACAAAATGTGTATTATTGATCAGTGAGAGAAAGATACACCATTCAAAAAATGGTGCTGGAACAATTAGGTATTCAAATGAAAAAGCAAGCAAGAAAGGAAAGCATAAAAGAAGGGAAAAAGGGAGGGAAGAAGGGAGAGAGAGAGGAACAAATTGAGTGCTTCCATTTCTGGTGCTACCGTGGACTAAATATCACGGAAACTTCTCCTGATATAGTGCAACTAAAAATACTGGATATAATATTTAACAACCACACACACTCTTTCACCATACGGATCCCCAGTCCACCCCCTCAACTTTCTGGGTCAGTCTGTGACCCCACCAGCTACAGGTTTTTCCCAGCAAGATTGAACCCAAACTGGGGCCTTGAACATTTCCAGGCACTGTTAAAGGTATCTAGGTTGCCCAAAATATTGAAAGAAACTGGCCCCAGCCCTGTGCCAAATTTCTTAAATCCCCATTTGAACTCCATACCCTGACCCCTCCTTGTGGACTTACCTAGGTAAAACACCACATTTTTCTCTCTGTCCATCTTGAAAATATGCTGCAGCACTCTATATGTGAGTTCTTCAAATAAATGCTTTGAACCAATACCCCAAGCATTTACTGCTTCCTTCTTTGGAATCCCAACCAGCCCCATCTCAAGATGGTTTGGGGGCCTCCTTTGTGGGAATTCCCTTGCTTTGGGGTCAACTTGGGGTGACTCCAGCTGCAGGTTGGGAGAACAAAACATACACACACACACACACACACACACAACTATTTATATTGCCTGACTGGACTGATAGGAAAGTAAGAAAATTCTTCAGAGTATAGAGATGATAGGAAAATATGAATCCCAAAACACAGGTGATCACTGGAGCCAGTGTTTGCTAAGTAGTCAACCTCTGGTGGTCTGGAACCTGGGTTTAAAAGTCCATAAGAAGTAACAGAATGCCAGGCATGGTGGCTCACACCTGTAATCCTAACACTTTGGGGAGCCAAGGTGGGAGGATCACTTAAGCCCAGAGTTTGAGACCATCCAGTGAAACACTATCTCAAAGAAGAAAAAAAAAGGTCGGAGGTGGGCAGGGGATAGGGACAGAAAATGAAATCATGGAGGGTTGGAATGGAGAACTATACTCCGCCACACACATAGGCCAGGAAAAAGAGTAACATCCTCCAGAGAGTGAAAAACAACAAGAAGGAGTCCCTTCCAGAGGGAAACAGTAAGGGTAAAAGCCTATCTTAGAGGTGAGGAAAAGAAATCTTCTCTGATTATTCAAATAATAAGCGTGTACTCATACAAGTTTAGGACCAGAATATATATATATACACACACATATATATATAAAAAATATATATGTATAGAAAAAAAAGGGCCAGGCGCGGTGGCTCAAGCCTGTTATCCCAGCACTTTGGGAGGCCGAGATGGGCGGATCACGAGGTCAGGAGATCGAGACCATCCTGGCTAATACGGTGAAACCCCGTCTCTACTAAAAAATACAAAAAAAAACCTAGCCAGGCGAGGTGGCGGGCGCCTGTAGTCCCAGCTACTCGGGAGGCTGAGGCAGGAGAATGGTGTAAACCCAGGAGGCAGAGCTTGCAGTGAACTGAGACCACGCCACTGCACTCCAGCCTGGGCGACAGAGCGAGACTCTGTCTCAAAAAAAAAAAAAAAAAATATATATATATATATAGAGAGAGAGAGAAAAAAATATATAGAGAAAATATATATAGAGAAAATATATATAGAGAAAAAATATATATATATATTTTTAAAGTCCCAAAACAAAAATTTAATTTTAAGTGGTACCAAGTTGGTTAGTACTCCTGGGAACCTGGCCAAACGAAATGTAATGAGGGAATGCCTCATTCCTAATTCCAGTCTTAAATAATTTCTACAGCTATGGTTCCAAGAAGGATGAGTTTACAGTCACTAAAAACACAGGAAACAAGCCACCATAAACTGTTCAAGCCTGCAAAGATTATAGATACTGGAATTTTCAGTTACAGTATATAAAATGAATAAGCTAAGTATGTTTTTAAAACACATAGGAGGATTTAAAATATAAGAAAGGAACAGGAGAGTATCAAAATTGACCAGGTAGATTGGAATATAACTAATTATAAAATCTAGTAATAAAAAAATAATGGGCTGGGCGTAGTGGCTCACACACCTGTAATCCCAGCACTTTGGGAGGGCGAGGCAGGTGGATCACCTGAGGTCAGGAGTTTAAGACTAGCCTGGCCAACAGGGTGAAACTCTGTCTCTACTAAAAATACGAAAATTAGCCGGTCATGGTGGCGGGTACCTGTAATCCCAGCTACTCAGGAGGCTGAGGCAGGAGAATCACCTGAACCCAGGAGGCAGAGGTTGCAGTGAGCTGATGATATTGCGCCACTGCACTCCAGCCTAGGTGACAAGAGTGAGACTCCATCTCAAAAAAATTAATTAATTAATTAAAAAAAATAATGATTGGTAACATAAGGTTACTGGATGGAATAAACAAGAGATTGGCCATGGTTGAAGAAAAAAATTAGTAAGTTGGAAAATAGATCTTTTTTTTTGAACTAGAAGTGTCTATTGCAGAAATTTGGCTAAGGTTCGAATTGGGGGCCCAAATAGAGCTTTTAAAAAATGAACTTAAATGTAACTTTAACGTATATAGAGAAGGAAAATATGAAAGAGAAATTAAGAGACATAAAAGATAAAGTGGGAAGATCTAGCTTTTATCTAAATTGCAATTCTATAGAGAGAGAAGAAAAAGGTCTGGGCACAGTGGCTCACTCCTGTAATCCCAGCACTTTGTGAGGCCAAGGCAGGAGGATTGTTAGAAGCCATGAGTTTGAGGCTGCAGCAAGCTAGGATTGTGCCACTACACTCCAGCCTGGGTGACAGAGGAAGACTCTGTCTCAAAAAACAAAAAAAAAAAAAAAGAGAGAGAGAGAAAATGGGGGGTGCAAAGGAAGGAAGGAGGGAGGGAAAAAGGGAAGGAAGGAAAGAAGGAAGGAAGGCAGACAGGCAGGCAGGCAGCCAGGCAGGCAAGGAAGGAAGCTAATAAAGAAGAGATTGTATTTAAAAGAGTAATACAGGTTAGATACATATCCTCAGATTCAGGAAATCTGAGAAATTTCCACCAGAATAAATAAAAAGAAATTCACATGTAATAAATTCGTGAGTTTATTACGATGAAACTAGAAAAGCAATGACAAAGATAAAATCTTAAAAGGAGCAAAAGAGAAAAGGCAAAGTCCCTGCAAAATAACTGTTAGATTAACATTAATTTATCAATAACAATGAAAGCCAGAAGATGTAGAAATACTATATTTGTACGTGGGTGGTGGCTCACACCTGTAATCCCAGCATTTTGGGAGGCTGAGGCCGGTGGATCACCTGAAGTCAGGAGTTTGAGACCAACCTGGCCAACATGATGAAACCCCGTCTCTACTAAAAATACAAAAACTAGCTGGGCGTAGTGTCAGGCGCCTGTAATCCCAGCTACTCCGGAGGCTGAGGCAGGAGAATCGCTAGAATCCAGAAGGCAGAGGTTGCAGTGAGCCGAAATCGCGACATTGCACTCTAGCCTGGGCAACAAGAGCAAGACTCCATCTTAAAAAAAAAAAAAAAAAAAAGGCCGGGTGCAGTGGCTCACGCCTGTAATCCCAGCACTTTGGGAGGCCGAGGTGGGCAGATCACCTGAGTTCGAGACCAGCCTGACCAACATGGAGAAACCCCATCTCTACTACAAATACAAAATTAGCCGATCGTGCTGGCGCATGCCCGTAATCCCAGCTACTCAGGAGGCAGGAGAATCACTTGAACTCGGAAGGCAGAGGTTTCGGTGAACTGAGATCGCGCCATTGCACTCCGACCTGGGCAACAAGAGCGAAACTCCCATCTCAAAAAAACAAACAAAAAAAAAAAACAAAAAAAACCAAAAAACCTGTTGGCCAGGCGCGGTGGCTCACGCCTGTAATCCCAGCACTTTGGGAGGCCAAGGTGGGCGGATCACGAGGTCAGGAGATGGAAACCATCCTGGCTAACACGGTGAAACCCCGTCCCTACTAAAAAAAAAAAAAACAAAAATCATCCAGGCGTGATGGAGGGCGCCTATAATCTCAGCTACCCGGGAGGCTGAGGCAGGAGAAAGGCGTGAACCCGCGGGGCGGAGGTTGCAGTGAGCCTAGACCGCGCCACTGCATTCCAGCCTGGGCGAGAGAGAGAGACTCTGTCTTAAAAAAAAAAAAAAAAAAAAAGTACTCATAACAGCAAAACCAGGCAATTTCAACATAAATAAGGAAAAATACAGGCCAATCTCCTTTATTATTTATTGTTTATTATTTTTATTTTATTTATTTGGGCCAATCTCCTTCAGGAACATAGTAAAAAGTTCTTTAAAACAAACAAAAAAAAAAAGCCTGTAATCCCAGCACTTTGGGAGGCTGAGACGGGTAGATCACGAGGTCAGGAGATCAAGACCATCCTGGCTAACACGGTGAAACCCTGTCTCTACTAAAAAATACAAAAAACTAGCCGGGCGAGGTGGCGGGCGCCTGTAGTCCCAGCTACTCGGGAGGCTGAGGCAGGAGAATGGCGTGAACCCAGGAGGCGGAGCTTGCAGTGAGCTGAGATCCAGCCACTGCACTCCAGCCTGGGTGACAGAGCGAGACTCCGTCTCAAAAAAAAACAAACCATGAGCATGCTGTTTAGCAATGCATAAAAAAGGTAACACTATTACAAAGTGGTTTATTCCAGAAATGTAAGGTTGTTTCAATACTAGAAAATCTATTATGGTTTTCTAGAAAAAGAAATATGAGTTAGAATAGTTACAAAGGAAGAAATAAAACTGTGATTATTCCTGGATGATGTGATTTTCCATATAGAAAAACCAAGAGAATCTATGGATAACTTATTAGAATTAGATAACTTCATAAAGTTGTTTGATGTAAGATCAATATGAGGCAGGAGAGGTAGTCAAGGAAGTGACCAAGTAATCAAGGCAGCAACAGTGGTGACTGTACAATCAACACAATAAACCTCAGCATATGCATTGTAACTGAGCTCATTCAAGCAAAGCTATCCTCAGTAGGGAATTTCCCCTGTAGACAGCATGTGCAGTTTGATTTTACCTGTCCTCAAACTGACCCATTGCTCATTTTATTAGTAAAAAGCACACCCCTGGATATTGAAGATGCTAATGAGACATGTGACATATGAACAAGCATATACAGCTACTGAGCATCCACACCCAGAGGACTACCCAGAACATGCTTACTAGTAACACCTCTTGCCACCTCATGAATAATCATGTCAGACTTCCATAAAGGGAGTCTCGCTAGTGCCAGTCTTTGCTGTCTCATCCTTATAAGCAGCCTGCCCTGAATTCTCTCCCTCTCTCGGTATACTGCCTGTTCTGTACCTACCTTTCAAAATATTTTTTCTTTTGCAATAAATACTCTATGCTGCACTTCTTTTGCTGTGTGTCTCGTGTTTAAATTCTTTTAAACTAAGAACTGAGGTTTCACACAGCCATCAACAGATATACACATTTTAAAATATCATTTATAATAGCATAAAAATGAGAGTGCCTGAATATAAATGCAGTAAAACTTCTGTGCAAGATCTTTGTGGATAAAATTATTTAAAGTTTTGTACAGGTATTAAGAAGATTTAAATAGATATGAGTCAACCTTGTCCACGGTTGGGAAGACTCAATCTCATAAAAATGTCAATCCTCCCAAGTAGATCTATAGATTCAATGCAATCCCCAACAGGGTGTGTGTGTGTGAAATTCAAAGAGCTGATTCTAAAATTTATATATATGAACAAGGATCCCAGAAAAGGAGCAATGGGCTCATACTCCCTAAATTAACTGGATCACCCACAGCAGGCTCAGTATAATACTAGCTGGGAGACAACACCCTATGAGGTTGGGGTGCTGTGCTATAGGATGTGGTACATGGCTTAATCCAGAGGTCACTGTGTGGGGCTGTCTTCCCCATAGGCAAGAAGCACAGGTCTGGGAATCAAGAGGTACAAATGAAAGTTTCCCTTCTTACTGGTAACCCTAATGCTCCCTGGAAGGAGTTTTACTTCAAGTCACCACAACCCGCCATGACACTCGGTAGGTTGGGAGATCCTAGTGCCTAAAGGATGAGTACTTCCACCAGCGAACTGGCAGTAAAGTGGAAGATTAAACTGTGTCGATTATTCTTTTTTTTTTTTCTTTTTGAGACAGGGTCTTGCTCTGTCACCCAGGCTGGAGTGCAGTGGCGCAACCTTGGCTCACTGCAGCCTTGACCTCCTGGTCTCAATGCAATCCTCCCACCTTACTCTCCTGAGTAACTGGGACCACAGGAACACATCACTCTGCTCAGCTAATTTTTGTATTTTTTCATAGAGATGGGGTTTCACCAAGTTGCTCAGGCTGGTCATGAACTCCTGAGCTCAAGCAATCTGCCCACCTCGGCCTCCCAAAGCATTGGGATTACAGCTGGCCCCTGACTATTCTTGGCTCTCAAGTCATCAGTAAGCCAACAGGCAGAGGAAGTGGTCATTATATTGGACAGTGATTGGTCCTAGAAGCCAGCAAACAAAGAGCATAATCAGAGTAAGTGCTGGAAGTTAGAGGAAGGGTGGCAAGTTAGGGCAGAGGTCACAGAGGGTCAGTCCATCTTGACTAGGCTTGTCAGTCGAACTGAGGCATTACAGAGGCTCTGGGCAACATGAGGATCCTGAGAGGCTTTAATGGGAAGAGTTATCACACAGGAACTGCTGAAATATTTTCCAGAAATACCATCCTGCTCCTCTGCCAAGCTCAAGTAGAGGACTGGGAATACACTTTATTTGAGATCCTGTTGGGAGGGAGGAGCAAAAAAGAAGTCATGCCAGGCAAACTTTGGCCTGCTGGGACACACTGAGAAGTTGAGCCCTGCCCCATTCCTCTAGGCCAAATCAGTTCTTTCCCCTACCCACCTTCATGAAGAAGCTGACAAGCCAGAAGAAGCAGCAGTATGGCCGAGAGAAATGCCTCATAATCCCCATGTACAAAACACCGGGCTCCACAACATTCACAGTCATTCCTAAGAAGGTGAGACACAAGGAGAGCGCAAAGTGAAGAGAGAGGAGGATGACCGATAAAAGGGGTTAAGTAGGGCCGGGCGCAATGGCTCAAGCCTGTAATCCCAGCACTTTGGGAGGCTGAGACGGGCGGATCACGAGGTCAGGAGATCGAGACCATCCTGGCTAACACGGTGAAACCCCGTCTCTACTAAAAATACAAAAAAAAAAAAAAATAGCCGGGCATGGTGGTAGGCGTCTGTAGTTCCAGCTACTCGGGAGGCTGAGGCAGGAGAATGGTGCAAACCTGGAAGGCAGAGCTTGCAGTGAGCTGAGATCCGGCCACTGCACTCCAGCCTGGGCAACAGAGTGAGACTCCGTCTCAAAAAAAAAATAAAAAATAAAAAATAAAAAAAAGGGGTTAAGTGTAGTTCAGCAGCATGCAAATGAGGGAAGGGTCCTTCCAAGTCTGTTGGGTAGTGTTGATCAGCGACTTGAGGGTGGTGCAGGGGACACTGGTACTCCATAGCTTACCTTAATGGTATCCAAGCCAGTAAGGAAGAATAGGTATTGGAAGTGTTGGGTGAACTGCAGGAGGAACACGATGGATGATGCTGGTATTGAAAACACCAGCAGGAAAGAAATACTGTGGGAGATGAAAGAATGGGAAAAGGTTGAAATGATGTGAATACAGGATTGAGAGAAATAGAGGGTACACAGATGATAGTTGGAGTGGAATAAAATCCTGGTTTGGGGGCACATTGGGCATACTTTATGGCCAGGACATGTTGGAAGGAGATGCGAAAGGTTGGGAGGTGGTGCTGGGACTGGAGTAAGGGGTGTCAGAGGCAGTTACCTGTTCCTGGAAGTCTCTGGGCAAGCTCTCCAGTGAATGAAGTCAATAGCAGTTTGCTGCAGTCATAGTTTTGGTTAAAGGTCGAAGGGCCTCCAGCCTGTCAGGTGCCCCTCATCAATGTACCCATGTGCATACTGAACGGAAGACACATTCACCCCTGGGGCTGACTCTGCCAGTTGTAGGGCCCCTGGGTAGAGATGAGAGGGACCATACTCCTTCAATCCAAGTTCTAGAGTAAACTCCCATGCTCACTCCCCAACCTGCTTCTCCAGAAGATAGGAGAGCAGGGCTCTCTAAGAAGGGGCAGTGGGGCCCCTATCCAGAAATCTGGGCTAGGCATACGAGAGCTTAATATTAGCTGGGACCTCATTTTCATTATTAGCTGCCTTCCTAATGATCTTTTTCTTCTTTCATATTAGTGTTTAGAGTTTTGCCTTGCTTTTCTTGTACGTGCTAGTTGAAGCTAACTTAATTGATCCTCATTTATATGTTTTATTTCACTGATGGCTAAGAAGGGGAAGGAGAAGCTGGAAACACTGTGAAAGTTGCTTTCATGTATTTATACATTAATTCCTTCATTTAGCCATCCCACAAATGTTCATTAGGCACCTGGAATATGGCAGACACTAACCTAGGTGCTAAGGACATAAGGGTGCTAGGTTTGGGGGAAAAGAAATATGTGTGCAGAGATACTTGAGAAAATATTTTTAAAGAAACAAAGCTAGGGAAGGCCATCACTGGAAAACTATTGACAAGTTTAATATTAAAAAACAAAAACAAAAACAAAATTACAGTCTTGAAGTTAAATCTTAAAAAAATGTTTAAAATAGTACATAAGTTTTAGTCTGTTCTCACACCACTATTTTTTTTTTTTTTTTTTTTTTTTGAGACGGAGTCTCGCTCTGTCACCCAGGCTGGAGTGCAGTGGCCGGATCTCAGCTCACTGCAAGCTCCGCCTCCCGGGTTCCCGCCATTCTCCTGCCTCAGCCTCCCGAGTAGCTGGGACTACAGGCGCCGCCACCTCGCCCGGCTAGTTTTTTTGTATTTTTTTTAGTAGAGACGGGGTTTCACCGGGTTAGCCAGGATGGTCTCGATCTCCTGACCTCGTGATCCACCCGTCTCGGCCTCCCAAAGTGCTGGGATTACAGGCTTGAGCCACCGCGCCCGGCCTCTCACACCACTATTAAGATGCTACCTGAGACTGGGTAATTTATAAACAAAAAAAGTTTAATTGACTCACAACTCTGCATGGCTGGGGAGATCTCAGGAAACTTATAATCACGGCGGAAGACAAAGGGGAAGCAAGGCATGTCTTACATGGTCGCAGGTGAGACAGAGAGCAGGCAGGGGAAAATTGCCATTTTTAAAACCATCAGATCTTGTGAGATCTCTCTCAATATCACAAGAACAGCATGGGGGAAACTGCCCCCATGATCCAGTCACTTCCCACCAGGTCCCTCCCTCCACATGTGGGGATTACAGTTCAAGATGAGATTTGGGTGGGGACACAGAGCCAAACCATATCAGTAAGTATACAAAAAAATCTGGATTGGCCGGGTGTGGTGGCTCATGCCTGTAATCCCAGCACTTTGAGAGGCCAAGGCAGGTGGATCACCTGAGGTCAGCCTGCCCAACATGGTGAAACCCCGTCTCTAGCAAAAATACAAAAAATTAGCCGGGCGTGGTGTTGGGCGCCTATAATCCCAGGAGAGTGAGGCAGGAGAATCGCTTGAACCCAGGAGGTGGAGGTTGCAGTGAGCCAAAATCGCGTCATTGCACTCCAGCCTGGGAAACAAGAGCAAAACTCCGTCTCAAAAAAAAAAAAAAAAAAAAAGGCTGGATTATATAAAGTATAAAAAATAGTTGTCACATATCAGTTTACAGTATTGTTTTTAAAATGCTAAAACTATTTCAAGGCTTACACTGAAATTAAGAATCACTCAGCAGGAGGCCAGCCTGCTGCATGGGCTGCTTCCAACACCTGCGCCTTGTCTCCCCAGGAAAAAAAAAATTAATACAAAATAAAATTTAAAAATTACAAATTATAAATGAAAAACTGAGCAGGTGGTATTTAGCCAAAATTTGCTGGAAAGAAAATTATTCTTAAAGAAGACAATGGACTTTAAATTTGCAGACAGTGACATAGAGAGCAAAAGCACTCTCTGCTCAGTTGGAGAGACTGATCCTCACAGAGCAACATCAGTGCAGTCACAGAGATGTGTCCAAGGGGGCTAATGGAGCCCAGTAAATGGGGGTGACTGGGGGAGGTGAAGGTTGTGGAAAGATCCACAGCAGAGGTGATATCTGTGCTGCATCTTGGCAGGTGAACTAAAGTTAGCCAGGCCAACACGATGAGAAAGGATATCCCAGGTAGAAGGAACCATATGTGCAAAAACACAGTAAGAGGGTGAAAAAAAAACCAGACCATGGTCCAAGAGCTGCAGATTGCCTGGCTGGAGACTAGGAGGTGGGTTAAGGAAGGGCAAAAGGCAAGGCTCTCAGCCAGTGGAGGGTTTTTTTTTTTTTTTTTTGAGACAGAGTTTCACTCTTGTTGCCCAAGCTGGAGTGCAATGGCGCAGTCTCAGCTCACTGAAACCTCCACCTCTCAGGTTCAAGCAATTCTCCTGCCTCAGCCTCCCGAGTAGCTGGGATTACAGGCATGCACCACCATGCCCGGCTAATTTTGTATTTTTACTAGAGATGGGGTTTCTCCATGTTGGTCAGGCTGGTCTCGAACTCCCGACCTCAGGTGATTAGCCCACCTCAGCCTCTCAAAGTGCTGGGATTACAAGCATGAGCCACCACGCCCAGCCTAGCACAGGGCCTTCTAAGTGTAGAGAAGGGGCTTAGAGTTCATCCTACAAAGGAGAGGGGTACCTTCAAAGGATTTTAAGCAAGAAAGTGTCATGATGAAAAGTGATTACTAGATGTGGCAGTGGGGATAATAGATTAGAGAAGAGGAGACAGGAAAGAAGTTTAAGAAACTGTCACTAAGCAAGATGCAGATAATGTCATGACATGTTACAATTTGTGGAAAGGGACAAAAACAATCATACTTGCAGGTGCATAGAGTTTTGCCTTTGTTCACTTTCCAGTTGGGATTAATTTAGTTGACCACGAAAGGATACGTGAGACCCTGAGTTGCCTCTCGGCGGGGGAACAGGTGGTTGATGTACAAGAAGAGAAGAATAGTTTAAAAAAAAAACAAAACTCTCTATATCCTTTTGTACACTTTCAATTTTGTACTTTGGATATGTATTACCTGACCCCCCCCAAAAGAATTGCTTTTCTTTTAAAGAGGCTATCATTGCAAGGGGATGAGTAATTTTTTTAAAAAAAACAAACAAAAATAATAAAGGGGCTATTCTACAATCTAAGAGAAAGCATCCGGGAGAATGTGCCTGCCACCCACTCCCCGAACCTTTCCCCGGAGGAGCCAAACTTTCTCAATCAGAAAGGGCCTCTTCAAAGGACTTAGGCCCAAGGCAGTAATGCATCAACTGTATCACCTGTATGGCCTACACCTCTGGCCGACCCTGAGAAAATAAACTGGGTCTTCTTGCTTTCTCTGTTTCTGATGCCTAGTATCCCCCTCAAGAAGCCTTTGTTGCAAAAACTGACTGTACTGGTCTGGCTGGAACTAGGGGATGGGAGAAGGAGATCTGGGATCTCATATCCCCTTGCTGATTATATTTTGGGCTGAATGATTCTTCTACCAGCCTTCTAATACTGGCTTGTGCCAGCTGGGCCTCCCTGATGTGTAACACAAAAAGTGTGTTGGGTCACCACTCAGCAAGCAGTTGGGTGCCAAGAGGCAAGAGGTGGTCCTGGGAGACAGTCACTAGAATGCCAGGGGTACAGGGAAGAGGGGCAGCACAGAAGGTGCCCATCCTTCCTTACCTTGGAGTAGATTTGTGAGCAGAAAGGGCCCAACATAGTTAGTGACAAAGGTAAGATCCAGGCCCTCTGGGGTAAGTGTCTTGGGGAATCCTGGGAGGAAATGAAAACACTGGCATTGAGTGATAAAGGGACCACCTTGAGGGAGACAAGGTCTGGGAGGGACATATTACCTTCAGCAGAAATGCCACAGGGGCACGTACATGCAAAGATGGGGGCAATGAAGTTTAAGGCTATAACTCAATGTTGGCTTTTTAGGGGAGGGTATGGATTAGTGTGTTCTGGTAAGATTGCATACGTTAGGCTTTGAGGACACCTGTTTTAGGGTTCCTGAGCTAGAAAGGAGGCTGCAGAAAGGTGTTTGGAGAAGCAAGCCAAGGCACATACCAGCATTGTTTACCAGCAGATGTATCTCAGGATTCTCCTGTAGAAGCCTCCGGGCAAAGCTCCGAATAGAGGTCATGGAGCTAAGGTCCACCTCACCAAGCAGGAGGCCGTTACTGTTTGAGGCTGCTTGAATCTCAGCCAGGGCTTACTGTCCACATTCCCTGCTCTGACAGGTAAGGATCACTTGGGCCCCACACGGAGCTAGGTCCTGGCATACAACCTTCCTGATGCCTGTGGGAGGACAGCTTTGGCTGGGTGGTGACTACAGTGAATAAGGGACACTCTAGGGGAGGAACCAGGGTGTTGATAGTGGATGCTTCTCCCTGCCTTCCCTGTGAGAGTTGTTGTAGGCTGAGGACCACAGTGAGGATTCAGGGTGGCAGGAGCACTCACCACTGTTGGCCCCAGTCACTATGGCTGTTTTCCCAGTCAGATCTGTGGAGCAGCGCTGGAGGTCCCAGGGATGAGACTTCTGCCAGAGCAGCACACATAGTTGAAGCAGGAGGACCAGAATAAGGAAGACAGAACCAGCGCCCCAGACTAGGATGCTGAGTGCAGCCCACAGCAACACAGCAGAAACTTCCTGGGCCTGCTGGGGAAATGCTGTAGGAGGAAGTGGGTGCAGGATAAATCTGGGCAGAGTGGAGACCAGCAAGGAGGCAGGTGTGGAGCCTGAGATAAAATTTAAGGAGGCACTGACTCTGGAGTTTGTTCAATATACTGTTTGAATTTGAGAGTTCCTCCTTAACTCCAAAAGTGAAATTTGGATTTGCAGTCTGAGGTGAAGTGACCAAGCTCCAGGGACCGGGGAAGCAAGAAATCAAGTTCTTCATATCTCGAATCACTCTTTGCTTATGCAGGGCCATCTCCTTCCTCCCCTACTGAAAGGAGACTCCAAGTTCTCTCTACAGAGCCAGACCTGCTGGCAGCCCTTATGTGTACTCCTTTGGAGGACGGGGATTTCTCTACAATACCTCTGCGATGGGCCAGTTTTGGCCCTAAAGCAGGGTCTCCTAAGGGTGGCGAGAGGATTATTTCCTGAACCCTGGTTCTATCTTCTTCTAGGCCTGCAGGATAACTGCTCCCCTTGGAGTTCAGTGAGAGGGTGGACACCCTTGGAAGAAACTGACAAGAGACATCAGACTAGTTCCTAAGGCAACTCAGGTGTTTATTTCTGGCAAGTAGAGGGAGGGGCCTGTTACCACTGCCAGAGGCTAAGGGATCAGAGTGAGGCAGCGGGCTTAGAGGAGTGTGACCACACTTTGGGGGTTGAGTTCTTCATTAGCTGTGCTACGGTCACCTGGGGCTTTGGGGCACCTGTCTGGATGGGGTGTTGCTCAACAGGAGGAAAGGTGCTACCTTCTTTGTCCTCTTGTTCAGGCAGAGCGGAGCTGAACAACATCTGGGTGCTCCGGTTCCACATGCTCACACCAGGGGCCAGCTTCAGGGCTTCTGGCAGCAACAGCGGCTTCCACATCACCTGGGAAGTGGCTTCAAGGACCGGGGGTGTGGTTCGAGGCCATCTGCCAGGATCCTGGCCCTCCCTGTCTGCCAGCTCCAGACCCTGTGGAGGCACACGGGTCCGGCCAGTCCACAGCTCGCCCAGCAGCTCGGCCTCCCCCTCCCAACCGCTGGGCCACCTGGCACTGGGCCACAGCTTGGGGCTAAGGCTGCGGGCCACATCAGGGAGCACCGGGTGTGTGGTGAGGAAGCGGATCCTGGAGTCGGGGAGTGACAGCTTTGACCTGAAGGATGGTGACGATAGGCCTAAATTTAAAGTGGGGAACTGGAGTGCGGGGCCCGAGTCCAAGGCACGGAAAGGAACGCCTGGCCGGAGAGGGAAGAACGCTGCCGGGGAGACACGGGTGCTGGGGCCGAGGGCTTGGAGTTCGGCCCGGGCCTTGGTCTTCTCGCACCGCTGGCGTCCGCGGTAGGCTTCCAAGGGGCGTGTTTGAGAGTCTGGGACCAGGACCTCAGCCACAGGGCACACCCAGTGGCACGGGAGCCGCGCAGGGTCCAGGCGCTTCACGGCCGCCTTGCGGCGCATCCTGTGGTGCTGGGCGCTCAGCAGCACATCCGAGGATCCGGCCCGCTGCTGCTGGGAGGACGCCGAGGGGCCGGTGGCGCCGCCCACAGAGGGGCAGGACTCCGACACGCCCGAGGCAATGCGTGGCACCCCCTCCGACCTGGGTTCCAGCCGATCCCCAGCCGCGTCCAGTTGGGGCATGCAACAGTAGAGGTCCTCCAATGACAAATGGAAGTCTAGCGGCTGTCCCCTCTGGGTTAAGGCCTGGGAGCTGGCCACCAGGTACGGCTCCAGAGAAGAGTCGGCATCCTCCGCAGGCGCCTCCTCCACCGACAGTTGGAAGCTTGCGCTCAAGGACCCGGCCGAGGAGAGGCCTCTAGACTGGCCGTCCGTTTCCTCTACAGGACCGCCGGGCCCTGCCTCCTGAAACAGCTCTGACGTAGTAGGAGGGACAGAGGTGACTTTCAGCTCCGGAGAAGGCTCCCAAGATTCCATCTGCTCCTGGGAGCCTCGACCCATCCATGACCTTCCTAAAGGGATCTGGTCCACGCCCCCAGGGTCCTGGGGAAATGCACTCGGACAGTGAGATGTCGGAAAGGGGAGAGCAGGAGTAGGGGCAAAGGAGACCGGAGAGGTTCCTGAGGAGTGTACTTCGCCTTGGAAGTTCTCCAGGCCCTCCGAGGTGGGCGCGTGCAGCACGGGCACTGAACCCTGAGCCCAGGAGTCTGTCGTGCATGCTGAAGGTTCCTCGTCCTCACCCCATGTAGGGTCCTCAGCCACTGCAGATTCTCCCTCGTCCCGGGCCAGGAAGCGCCACTCCGTGATCTGCAGCATGGCCTCTCGGGCCTGGCTGATGGTGAATGGAATGCACTGCGGAGGCGAGAGAGGGTCTCTCAGGTCGGCAGGGAGAGGCGGGAGAGGGAGGAAATGAGTCTGAAGGACCCGAATCCCGGCCCACCTGCTGAGTCAGGTAGACTTTGAAAGCAGAGTCCATGACTCGAGCCAGCAAGTCAGCCAAGATGTCCCCTACCACGTCCTCGCCCTCCTCGAGGGCGGTAAGCGCCATCCACTCGGCCTCATTGAGCCGCCCAGGCACAATATCCACCTGCGGCACTGGCACAGTGGGCGGCCGTACTTTTTCCGCCTTGGACCGGGTCACCCCGCGGTCTCGGACCTGCCTCTCCTGCCTCTGTGAGAACAAAACAGGGCAGTCAGAGCAGGAAACCAAGAAGTGGAACGTAAGAGTAGCTGTAGGTTAGAAGGAAGCTTTCTCCAGTTGTCTAGTGGGAAGGAAAAGGGCCAATTGAGGAAGAGCCCATATGTGACTGATACTTAGTAGATGTTTCACCTAATAATTTTCATTAACAGCCCACTAACCACAATTGACAGATAAACTGAAGTGGGGAGGCTGAGGCAGGAGAATTGCTTGAACCCGGGAGATGGAGGTTGCAGTGAGCAGATTGCGCCACTGCACTCCAACCTGGCGACAGTGAGACTGCGTCTCAAAAAAAAAAAAAAAAAAAAAAAAAGAAAAAAGAAAAGAAAGAAAGAAAAGAAAAAAAAAGAAAAAGAAGAAAGAAACTGACAGAAGTTAACCATCCTTGCTTAGGAGCACACAGTGAGCAAACTCAGGCAATGTGAAGGTTTAACTTCATGGGCCTTATACCAGTGCAAAGTGTTCAAAATTCTTCAGTGTTCAAAGTACTTGAGAAAGACAATTCAGTAAACAGTCCTGGAATTATTGGTGCTATTTAGAGTCTTCTCCACATTTTGTTTTCCAGAAAAGGATTTTTTTTTTGTTTTTTTTTTAAATTCAAGTAACTGCAAATAGGAAACCAGAGGGGGAGCCCCAGGCTGGGACAAATAATGGCTACCCCTCCCTGACAGACCAGGGGAAGGAGGTGGCCCCTACACCCTTTATGGTGGATTCGGGCCCCCTTGCTCTCTTTGGGGCAGCATCCTAGGGGCAGGACCCCGACTGGAGTAGTCGGTCACCCAGCCTGCCATGCCCCAGCCCCTCTTCCCCACGAAGAGTAACTTGGGGGAGGGGATCATGTGCAGAGCAGGAGGCAATGTGGATGAACAAATATTTAGCGCTGGTAGCAGCAGCAATGACGGATGTCAAAGAATGGAACGTTGAACCAAAAACAAAACAACTGTCTGGAGGTAGTTTGTGAACAAAGGAAAAATGGAACCAGAACCTTGGGGGGTGGCAGGAGCAGGAGGGTTGGGAGTGGGAAGGGTGGTTTCCTTGTTATTGGTGCCCCATCTGAGGAGGGGGAAATGGCCAAGTGGTAGAAGCAAAGTAGGGGTGGGGGAGCAGCCCCAGCCCATCTCAGGTGGCTGCCACAGGGCTCATGGGCCTCACCTGGACAATAGGTGACTGCATCTCCATCACTGCAATATGCACTCAGTACCCAGGCAGAGGGTAAGGGGGCTGGGGCCACTGCAAAGAGGGAGTAGGGGACTCACACCCCTCCTGCTTTCCTGTAGCCAATGGGGGCTGTCCAATCTAGTGCAGGGACTAGGGAAGGTGGTGAAGGATGAAAGGTGTGAGCCTCACATGGTGACAAAGACAGTTTGGCTGGGGGAATCCTGGGGGCCAGCACCCCCCTCCATTGGCCACACCTGCTGCTGCCAGGACAGTGGAGTAGGGTGTCCCAGAATGGGGGCTTGGGCCCCTTTTAAGGCCAGGGGAGCCCTCCCAGGCCCCTCTATGGGAAGCCAGAGGGAACAGTGGAGGAGCAGAGAGGTGGCCCCCAAACCAAAAGCGCAGAGAGCAATGTCCCCACCACCAAAGGAGTGGGGACGCAGCAGGTGCAGGGTGCGGCTAAGTGGGACATTAGCTTTGTCCAGGAGGGCACATATGTATGAGTGGGTGGGCGGGGGTTGGAGGTGGGAACAGGCCAGGGGAAAAGTCCTCCCCACTCAGCCCATAGGGACCCTGCAGCGGCTGGTGTGTTATGTAGTGTGGTGGTGAGGGCCAGGTGGAAGATGGGGGTGGTGGCAGGAGGTGGTGGTGATGGTGGGTGTCGGGAGGGGGTGGAGGGTGTGGCGGGGTGGGAGTGGATCAAAGCTGTCCAGTCCCAGAAGGAAGCTGCTCCTTCGGTGAGGACTCCTGCGAGATGCCCTTCTCTTCCTCCTTCTCCAGTTTTTTTGGTCTTTCCCTTGGTTTCCTTCCTGGAGTTGTGGTGGTTTTCCGGGTCTTAGCAGCACCCTTGTTTTTGCTTCCCTTTGGTCGACCCGAGGTCTCTTAGGTGTTGGCATTTCGCTGGGCTCCTTCTGACTCCATACCAGCGATGTCCCGGGACTCACCGGAGGCTGCTGGTGGGGCCTGCCACGGCCCCGCTTCTCAGTGCCGTCCTTTTTCTGCTTGGAGGCCAAGGACTGGCTGGACTTTGAGCTTGACTTGCTCATCTTCCCTTCTCTAAGGAGCAGGTGGAAGAGTGATGGCTGGGATGGGCGAACTCGGCCGCCAGCCTGCGGTGCATGCTCCGGTTTGGCGGGAGCGGCGGTGCTGGGCGCTGAGGCCCGGCCAGGCTCCACCGCTGCCGCCGCTGGTTGCAAATGCGGATGCCTTCCTGGAGCCGCACCAGCGCCAGAAATAGCCCAGGCTCGGAGTCCCCCTTAGGACAGCGCAGCCCCGCCTCAGGGGAGCTAAAAAGTTCTCTACATTTTTTTTTTTTTTTAATCAACTATTCTTATCTCCATTTTATGGTAATTTACCCAGTATCACACAAGTAGGAGGTAGTGAAGTCAGAATGCATTCACATGCAAGTCTGACTCCAGAGCGTCTCAACCAAAGACATTTGCAACAAATATGAAAAAAAAAAAATATCCCGAGTAAATTAAAAGCTCATATTTAAAAAATGGCCGGGCACGGTGGTTCATGCCTGTAATCCCAGCACTTTGGGAGGCTGAGGTGGGTGGATCATTTGAGGTCAGCAGTTCGAGATCAGCCTAGCCAACATGGTGAAACCCCGTCTCTACTAATAATACAAAAATTAGCCAGGTATGGTGGTGGGCGCCTGTAATCTCAGCTACTAGGGAGGCCGAGGCATGAGAATTACTTGAACCCAGGAGGCAGAGTTTGCAGTGAGCTGAGATCATCCTGTCGAACTCCAGCCTGGGTGACAGAGCGAGACTCTGTCTCAAATAAATAAATAAATAAATAAATAAATACTAATAAAATAAAAAATAGAAGAAGAAAAATGGCCAGGCACAGTGGTGCACACCCATAGTACCAGCTGCTTGGGAGGCTGAGGCAGGGAGATTGCTTGAGCCCAGGAGTTCAAGTCCAGCTTGGGCTACATTGCAATAAAAATTTAAACTATAAGAAGAAAAACCATTTGAGATCCCAAAGATAAGCAAAGGACGTGACATTTCACAAAAGAGGGGCTGTAGATGACTAATAAATATAGTATTGAGATTCTGATTTCTAGTTCATCAAATTAGAAATTATTTTAAAAACAAGAATACTCAACATTGGCAAAGGTTTAGTGTGACATCATGCTGCAACAGTATGCATGAAGACATCAAAAAATGTTTTCACTTCTTCAACCCTGCAATTTCAGTTCTATAAATACAACCAAAAGGCATTTTCTGAAATGAATATAAAAATATATTCTCCAGGCCGGGCACGGTGGCTCAAGCCTGTAATCCCAGCACTTTGGGAGGCCAAGACGGGTGGATCACGAGGTCAGGAGATTGAGACCATCCTGGCTAACACGGTGAAACCCCGTCTCTACTAAAAAACACAAAAAACTAGCTGGGCGAGGTGGCGGGCGCCTGTAGTCCCAGGTACTGGGGAGGCTGAGGCAGGAGAATGGTGTAAACCCGGGAGGCAGAGCTTGCAGGGAGCTGAGATCCAGCCACTGCACTCCAGCCTGGGCAACAGAGCGAGACTCCATCTCAAAAAAATATATATATATTTTTTGGTTCTTAATATATATATATTCTCCAACAAATTCCCTGTGGTATTTTTATAATAGCAGAATATTGAAAATATGTCTTTAAAAAGAGAATAATTGACTATGCTATATATACTGAAATATTACGCAATGATTAAAGGTAATCTTTTCTGTTTGTTTTTGTTTTTGAGACGGAGTTTCGCTCTGTCACCCAGGCTGGAGTGCAGTGGCAAGATCTCAGCTCATTGTAACCTCTACCTCCCAGGTTCAAGCAATTCTCCTGCCTCAGCCTCCTGAGTAGCTGGGATTACAGGCGCCTGCCACAAGGCCCGGCTAATTTTTTTTCTATTTTTAGTAGAGATGGGGTTTCACCATGTTGGCCAGGCTTGTCTTGAACTGGCCTCAAGTGATCTGCTCACCTCGCAGGCGTGAGCCACTGACCCAGCCATTAAAGGTAATCTTTAGAAAGAATTTGCAATGGCATAAAGCAAATGTTTATGATGTAATATTAAGTGAAAGAAGCAGGATACAAAATTACATATCAATTATGATTTCATATATGTAAACCACTATGTGTTCAACAAAAGGAAAACATCAAAATGATAACAGAGAGTACATTTCCTTCCTATGCTCTTTTCTATTTTGTAAGTTCTCTACAATTAGTTTGTTTCCTTTTGTAATCACTTAAAAAAAAAAAAAGACTAGTCCCCAAAACTCACTTTAGGGACATAAAAAGTTTACAAACAATCTCTTGGGAGCTCCCTCAATTCCCCACAACAGTCTCCCTGAACCTGGTTCCTTCCAAAATGCACCTCCAAATGTGATCTTCCCAAACCTTTGCTTATTGCCCTGTAAAACCTTGTCTCATATCTGTTTCCTAAAATTCATTATCTCCCCAAATCTGCTGTTTCCTAAGTCTTGCACTGAACTCAAAATCCCTTAAGTCTCATTACCCCATCCACCAGTGAGAAGAGCCCTGTGGCAAGCACCAGGAGTGGCCCACAGCCCAGGCCAAGCTTGACTAGAGCAGGGCTGACTGGACTGGGTAAAGAGAGTTGGTTCCTTAGACCTCCCCTCCCAGCTTCGCATCTGACACCCGTGATGGTGACCAGAGGGGACAGAGATATTTTTGCATAAAGGCTCTTCAAATCCGTTTTCTTTTTTCTTTTTCTTTCTTTTTTTTTTTTTTTTTGGAGACAGTCTCTCTTTGTCACCCAGGCTACAGTGCAGCGGCGCGATCTCGGCTCACTGCAACCTCCGCCTCCCCGGTTCAAGCGATTCTCCTGCCTCAGCCTCCCCAGTAGCTGGGACTACAGGCACCGCGCCACCACACCCAGCTAATCTTTTGTATTTTAGTAGAGACGGGGTCTCACCATGTTGGCCTGGCTGGTTTTGAACTCCTGAGCTTAGGCAATCCGCCCGCCTCAGCCTCCCAAAGTGCTGGGATTACAGGCCTGAGCCATTGCAACCGGCCCCGTTTTCTTTATTTTAAAATTGATTGGTTCTTAAACAATTTAAAATTGATTGGTTCTTAAACAATTAAACAATTGATTGGTTCTTAAACAATTCAGAGGCTGACTTTCAAGTGCAGCCTCTGAATTATTTAATATATTTCTTCCTCTTGAAATTCTCGAGATAGATTTTTTGTTATCTTCTCTCTCTAAATGCTTATCCATTTAAATACGCACCACCATGTTAAGAGACTTACTACATTCATTAGCTGTTTCAAAATCCACTTCCCGTTCTCGGGCTCTACACCACCCACTGACCCTTTCCCTCATGGCCTGAGTGTGACAAAGCGTTTGAGTGGGCACCGTGCAGGTGTAGGTTTTCTGCCCGAGTACCGACGTGGCTTCCTAGGTCATCTAGAACTCCCGCGCGGTGGGCGGGGGCAAGTAGGCGCACTGGGCGGCCCAGAGCCAGCCCACTGTTCCCGACACCGTCCTTAACGGCCGACCCTGGCTCTGGTATATCCCCAGCTGAACTGAAGCTCACCGAGCCTTCGTGCGCCATAGCCAACGCGGTCGCAGCAACTCTGCCGTTTCTGCTGCGTCCCGGCCGCGCCGCGGCCCAACAGTCGCCTCGGCAACCACGCGCTCGGGGTCGCTCGCCCCGCCCACAGTTGCCCCGGCAACCGCGCCACGTTCCGGCCGCTCACCCCGCCCAAGGGCCGTGCGTACGTGCGTCGTCTCTATGGTGGCGGTGGATTTGGAGGGACCCTACGAACCAAGAGTCAGGCGAGCCGATCTGGGGGCTGCGGGTGTTACTTCTGACCTAGGCCGGGGGCTTCAGGGATCCGAGCCGAGGTAGAAAGCCTTGGGGTCTTCATCACACTTATTTGGCTCGCAGGCTTGGGGCCATCGGGTGGTCCTGTGTCATCACCATTCCTCCTCTGCGATTCCCCCGTCGCCCCAAAACAGCCCTGGGACTCCCCTGTCTTGCTCCTCTAGACCCTCCCCACGCCATGTGACCCTCCCCCATCACCGTCGTCAGGGCACCCCATCCTGTGACCCAGTATCAGGCATCTTCCGAAATGCTCGATGATAGCCTCCCTCGGACATCTCCGCTGCGTCTGTTTGTAGCGCGCCTGGTGATTCGGAGGCACCTCCCTACAGGATGTTCCGCTGGGAGCGCTCCATTCCCCTTCGAGGCTCGGCCGCCGCCCTGTGCAACAACCTCAGTGTGCTGCAGCTGCCGGCTCGCAACCTCACGTATTTTGGTGTGGTTCATGGACCAAGCGCCCAGCTTCTCAGCGCTGCTCCTGAGGGTGTGCCCTTGGCCCAGCGCCAGCTCCACGCTAAGGAGGGTGCTGGAGTGAGCCCACCACTTATCACTCAGGTGAGGCATGGAGTTAGCAGTGATGTTGCTGAACCCAGTCCTACCCCCAGCCTTTTCTCTCCAAACCTTCAGGAACAGGCATGTTCTAACCTCAGAATCTCCACCTTTCTGCCCGGCGCGGTGGCTCACGCCTGTAATCCCAACACTTTGGGAGGCTGAGACGGGCACTTGAGGCCAGGAGTTCGAGACCAGCCTGGCCAACATGGTGAAACCTCTTCTCTACTAAGAATACAAAAATATTAACGGGGTGCACCTGTAATCCCAGCTACTTGGGAGGCTGAGGCAGGAGAATCGCTTGAACCCAGGAGACTGAGGTTGCAGTGAGCCGAGATGGTGCCACTGCACTCCAGCCTGGGCAACACAGCAAGACTCCATTCCCCCCCACCCCCCGCCAAAAAAAAAGACTCATCTTCCCTGCTTTGATTTTCTCCCTACACTGATGCACCTCCCTCCAGGTCCACTGGTGTGTCCTCCCCTTCCGAGTGCTGCTGGTACTCACCTCACATCGAGGAATACAGGTAAGAAGAGGACTCTCCTGCTTGCCCCACCAGAGCCTTCTCAGCTCCCCTCCAGGCTTCCAGACTCTTCCCCACTTGCCTCTGAACACTTCCAAACTTTTCACATGCTTGGCCCACTCACTCTTTTTCTATTTTTTATCTGCAATCTTTCCATCTTTTCCAGTTCCCAAGTGTCACCTCCAGTATCTGCCCCTTTACTAGCTGTGTGTTCTTACACTATTAACTTCTCACTCTCACTGTTATCCTCTGAAAAAATTAGGATAAAAATAGTACCTACATCCCAGATTTGTTTTGAGGATTAAATGGGCTAAGGCTAACATGGATATGTGAAGTACTCAGCAGAGGTCAGTTGGGTTATGCCCCCTGGTTCTTGCCCTTGTCTTCCAGATGTACGAGTCCAATGGCTACACCATGGTCTACTGGCATGCACTGGACTCTGGAGATGCCTCCCCAGGTACCTGCAGGACCAAATGGGGTAGGGGCAGAGAGTGTTTGCTAGGGCTGCAGGAAGGGATATTTCTGATCATTCTTCCCTTTCATATTCAGTACAGGCTGTGTTTGCCCGGGGAATTGCTGCCAGTGGCCACTTCATCTGTGTGGGTGAGGGAGCCAAGGGTAGGGCATGGAGGGGTGCTGGAGCATGTGGGTTGTGGCCAGGAGGATAATGAGGGCCTGAGGAAACTGTGGAAAGTTAGAGGGAAGGGTGGAACTGGAGTGGAATCAGAGACTCCAGTAAACCATGGAAGGGTTCAGAGGATCAGGGTGGGATAGGATGAGGATGGTGAATGAAGGGGCATGGCTGTTGGAGCAGTGAGAGGGGGTTTTGTTACTATGGTTTCTGGGATGGAGTAAGTGTTGAGTATGGTGGCTGGAGACCCAGGTGGGTCAGGAAGTCATCACTGGGGTACTGGTTCTGGCTATAGGAACATGGTCAGGCCGGGTGCTGGTGTTTGACATCCCGGCCAAGGGTCCCAACATTGTACTGAGCGAGGAGCTGGCTGGGCACCAGACACCAATCACAGACATTGCCACTGAGCCTGCCCAGGGACAGGTGAGTGGAATTCCCCTACCCAGCTGGGAGCCTTCCCCACCCTGGGAGGGAGGGGACCTGGCTCTGAGTCTTGGCTCTGCCACTAAACAGGTGGATTGGCAAATCTGCATTTTCCTAGTCTTTAGCAACCAGGTTTGGTGATAAAGCCAGAGATACTTTACATTTATGTAGTATTTTATAGTTAACTAAGGCTTTATAATACTGATGTGAAATGAGGAGTTGGAACAAATGGTTTCTAAGATACTTTCCAGCTCTGAAATGTGCAGCCTCCTTCTCTAGGGCAAGTCCCACCTATTCAGGCCCAGCTCCAGTGCCATCCATCCTCTCCAGGAAGCCTTCCCCATATTCTAGCTCCCACTGATCTTAGCTGAAACCTGAATTGGCACTGCCCTCAAAAGACAACTCTTGTCTCCCCAATTAATTTGCAAACCTCTTGAGAGGAGGGTATTTTCTTATTCATATTCTCCATTGTACCTGGCATAGGGCTAGGCCCATGGGCTGTGTTGGCTGCCTGGTGTTGGGGGTGCAGGGGCCCAGGGTCTAGTCATGACTGTGACTGGTTCACTACAAGACCTCCAGAAGGTCATGACACTGTGGCCTCAGTTTTATCATCCATCCAGAGAGGCAATTATGCAGCCCCTCCTAACGTGTTACTGGGGGATGGGACTCCACGAAGAAATTCAAGGAAAGCAGTTCATGCTTCCTAAGGGAACGCTGGTGGTAGGGGTGGTTTCTGATGGGTCTAGCTAGTGAGACCCATCTTGCCCTTTGCCTGGAGAGGCAAAGATGCACACATTGCCTCCCTTCCCCTCCTGCCCTGTATACAGGACCATAGCAGGGGAGAAAGGGAAGGGCTGATCTTGCCTTTCCCTTCAGGATTGTGTGGCTGACATGGTGACGGCAGATGACTCAGGCTTGCTGTGTGTCTGGCGGTCAGGGCCAGAATTCACATTATTGATCCGCATTCCAGGATTTGGGTAGGTGAGGCAGAAGGGGTAGAGGGCTTCCTGAGGTAGCTTCAGGTTGGGGAGTGCGATTTGATCTGGCAAAACAAAGTTGGGTGTCACTCTTGCAGAGTGCCGTGCCCCTCTGTGCAGTTGTGGCAGGGGATCATAGCAGCAGGCTATGGGAACGGACAAGTGCATCTGTATGAGGCCGCCACAGGAAATCTACATGTCCAGATCAATGCCCATGCCCGCGCCATCTGCGCCCTGGACCTGGCTCCTGAGGTGGGCAAGGTCAGTCTCCTCCTCTGTCCCTACATACCCTTTTTCCTGGCAGTGGAATGTTGAGAGAACACCACAGGCTTGTCTTCGCAACTCACTATAGCCCCCTCCCCGGGGCACCTCGACTGCGGATTCCATCTTATACCTGTCCCCTGTCAGGGCATTCTGACTCCCCCCGCTTCCTCTTCCACAGCTACTCTCTGCAGGTGAGGACACCTTTGTGCATATCTGGAAGCTGAGCAGAAGCCCAGAGAGTGGCTACATTGAGGTATGTGTCATGGGGTGGGGGGAAGGGGGGGGGGGGCCCAAGCATGGGGCAGCAGGCCCTGACCAGCCCTCTGCTCTCCCAGGTGGAACACTGTCATGGTGAGTGTGTCTCTGACACCCAGCTGTGTGGTGCTCGATTTTGTGATTCCTCAGGCAGCTCCTTTGCCGTAACTGGCTATGACCTTGCGGAGATCCGGAGATTCAGCAGTGTGTGAGAAGAGCAGCCTTCCTTTGTCCCTGTGGTATTCATAAAGTACCCACTCCACCCAGCGTTAGTCTGATTACTCAGTATCACAGTCATATTTCACAGCTGGTAAACTACGCTCCAGGGATGAAGTGAGGCAGGTCTAGACCAGGCAGAGAGAGGCACCCTGTCCTCAGGAGCCAGGTGAAGGCTGCTGTTAAATAGCTTTAATGGTTGATGTGGGAGTCACAAGGGAGGTATGTTTCCTCCAAGGGTTCTTCAGTGCCATCCTCAAAGCTGGTTAGTGCAGGGAGGTAGGGCAGAGTTGGTTCCAGTTTTCTTCCAGGAAGGGTTTAGGGAGGTCCCAGCCAGCCCCAGGAATGAGTCCCTCAGTACCATGGCAACCACAATTTAAGAGGGGCTTCTGCCCACCCCTGCAGCCTACCCCAGGTCCAGCAGAGGAACAGGAGGCCAGACTGGCCAGCTTGCTATAGACAGCGCCGTATCCAGAGCCCGACTGTGCATGGGTCATTTTCTCTTCTGGGCAGATCCTATGCCAGCACCTTTCTCTCTCACACTGGTGACTGGAGCCAAGTGCGAGGTTGGCCTTTACTGCAGAGGCCTCTGGTCCGTGGGGATCGCTGAGGTGGGAGGGGGGCAACCGAGCGAGCCCTCGGGGAGTGGTCTGGGGGTACAGCATCCAGGGAAAAGGTTCGGGGTCTCCCCCAGGGCAGGGGGTGGGTCCAGGCTGGGGCTGGGGCCACTGAGGCAGGCGAGCAGGGGTTAGGCAGGGCAGGCTGGTCTGTAAACATTGCCAGCCAGGGTGGGGGTGTTTCCAGCCTTGCGCCCTCCCGCTGGGTCAGGATGTCTGTCACCGCTGCGATGTCATCCAGCGGCTCAATAGCTGTGGCACCAGGAAGGGATTGGGGGACGGGTGGGCTAGTCAGAGCTCAGGCCCCAAGCCTACCCAGCCCTATCACCTGTCACTGTAATAGGAGGAAAGCAAAGCCCGGATCTCAGCCGAGATTGCGTTATCCTGCAGGAGCAGCCCCTCACCTAGGCCCCCTGGGGCTATAGGCTCTGATAAAACTGTGGGATGAGGGGCACAAGGTAGATGGGGATGGGAAGGGGACGGGTGGGGAGCAGAGGTGGGTGAAGAAACCAAGAAACAGGAGAAAACGAAAGCGGTGCCAGGCAAGTGAGGGGTCAGAGGAAGAGACAGGAATCCACATGCAGAAAGGGAAACAGAAAACAAGAAATTAGGAAAGAAATCAATGAAATGATCCTGGCTTATTGGGGTTTTGTTTTGAAATTTGATGGAGGTGGTTCTAAGAGTTGGAGAAGAGAAAAGAACACACAGGATTGGGTGAGAATTGGGTCCCCAGAGATCTGGTGTAGCCCAGAGTGTGCTTTCTCTGTTTCCATTATCTGGTTTCTCTTGAAGTCCCCAACCCTACTTCCCATTAGCTTCCTGGAGTGCACATTCCTCTCACTTACCCATCTCATGGTACAAGGACCCCTGCTTTGCCAGTGCTTGGGGTGGTTTCCGGGAAGCAGGAGTTTCAATTTTCATGATTTCATCACAACACTGCTTCCACTGGCCTGGAGGAAGAGCGCTGATTAGAAGAGAAGGCCAGGCTGCCCTTTATCCTGCTACATTCCCTTCCACACAATCTTGAAACAGAGACCTTTAGGAAAAATGACAAAACTCCAGTCCTTCCCAGAGGTTCAACCCATCCCCCTTCTCTCTTACTCATGTCAAAGAAAAGCTGCCACAGAGCCTCCATCCAGCTCTGCAGGGCTTCCCGACTTTCTGTCTGAAGGGTGTGTGTCACCACATCATCCCCATACTGGTTACTGATGCTTAGCGTGAAGGGCCGTCCTAGAGCCTGGTCCAGCTCCCCTGCCCGGACTCGAGTCTCCTGCAGGAGAAAGAAGAGGTCTACCTTGGTCACAGAAGTTGGCAGTGACAATCAGGCAGCCTTGATCACCCCTGCCTTAGAAGAATGAGCTTGTGGGGCTTTTCCTGAGCCCTCTCATTTGCCTCCTACTGACCAGAGTAGGAAGGAATGGCAAAAAAGGGCTGGAGATGAGACAGCCAGTCCTGAGTCAGGGGAGGAAGAGCAGCTTGAGACAGGGAAAGATGGATTGAGCCAGGCAGGGAAGACACAGAGGTAGGCAAGGATGCTCCAGCCAGAGGTCCCTCCGAATTGCCAAAAAGTAGGCAGGAAAGCCAATAAAAGGGATGGGGAGCAAAGAAGGGCAATTGGACCTGGAGAGAAATGGGAAGTGGTAAAATAGATACAAGTTGGAATCTGAGGGAGAAGAGGGAGAGAGGATGAAAAGCCCTGAACTGGCAGGCGGGAAAACCCTCTCTGAGACTTGGCAGGGACTGAGGATGGCAAATGAATGGGACAGTCCTCTCCCAGTGATGCTGTGGTGGGGAGAATACGGGCCCCAGAAGCTGGATGTGGCACTGTCAGGAGCAGGAGGCCTGCTTCTATCTCTCTGAGGTACGTGCCCACCCTCCTGGGGCCTGAAGGAGAGGCTCCTGGGCCTGTGCCTTTGGTGGCCTTACCACAAGGGACCCATCACCTTGTTGATGGCAATAGTAAGCAGCGGCTCTTCCCCAGTGTCTGCATCCTCAGGTCGCCGGTAACAGAAGAGGTTTGTGCCTTTTAGAACTCCATGCACTTGTGCCCAGTTCTGCATCTCCCCAGCTGACTGCACAAATGACTCAACATTTTCTGGGGAAGTCACACCCCCCAGTATCCCTCTTCTCAGCCCCCCTTTTGTCCACCCTGCTGTCCATTCCTCCCCTCATCTGGTCATATCCCATTTCTTCCACCCAAATCTTGATTTTTCATTAGCTCTTCTATTCCTGGTTATCCAGCTCTCCTCTGCCTTCTCCCTGCTCCCTTCCACTCCTCAGGGCCCTCTCACCTCACCTGCACCCTGAGGGTACCACTTGCAGTAGGCTGAGTCATGCAGAGAGGCTGAGCTGCCAGACGGCAACACACACTACCATAAAGGGGTAGCCAGGCAGGGTTCTCCTCTGGGGGAGGAGGAAGTGCAGGGTGAGGTAGGGGAATGAGAAGGGGACCATCCCACAGCCCCTCTTCTCACCATCACATGTGTGTGTCCCCCATGCACATACATGCTTACCATGACTGGCAAGGGTGAGGTCATGTGTGCGGAATCCATCTTGCACTGCTGCCAGGGTGAGTGTGGTGTGAGCCAAGAGGTGGTAACGAGGACCACTAAGGGAGATAGGAGAGAGCATCAGCCGAGGGAGGGGCGTGTTGGCCAGCAGGAACTCTAAGGGCTGAGCAGATCTGCCCCATTGTTCAGGCTGCCCCACAGAAAACTCACTTGTCTCCCCAGAGGGTTAGGAATGAACATTTACTGAGCTCCAGCTGAGTGTCAGGACCTATGCTTTATATGTTTTATCCCACTGTATTCCTATGACAGCCCTGTGAGGTTGGTGGCATTCTTCAACTAGATGAGGCAACTTGAGGCTTAGAGAGGTTAAGAAACTTGCCCATAGTTTGTAACTGGAAAGTGGGGGAGTTTGAATTTGAACCCATATCTGTGTCCAAAATCAGTATTCTGTTGACTACCCAAAGGTTCTCAAACTGCTTCTCAGAGTCTCAGTGGTCCCATGAGGTGTCTCCGGGTGCATGTAGATACCACCACAGGTCCAGGGTACTCTGCTCCAACCAAGAAGCTCTGCTCTATCCACATGAAATGTATTTGCTAGGCTGAGTGCTGTGGCTCATGCCTGTAATCCTACCACTTTGGGAGGCCGAGGCGGGAGGATCACTTCAGCCCAGGAGTTCGAGACCCCATCTCTAAAAATAAAATGTATTTGCTGCTACTAAAAAGTTAAGACCCCAAGGCCTAAGTCTCCCTGCCTTCCTACTGGTATTCTGGACTGACTTCAGCCCAGCTCTGGGGCGTGGGCTGGAATGCCTCCCAGCTATGTGGCCACTGCTCATTCATGTCTGTCTGCACATCCTGGCAGCAATGCAAAATGGGTTCTGCACACTCAACACAGTTCAAAGGTCACCTGTGGGCCGAATATAGGCAGCTGAGGGTAGTGGCAGTGTGCAAGGCCTTACCCAACAGCTGGGGTGGGAAGCAAGATGGGACTGCTCCCTGAACCCCCAGCACTGTCCAGCGATGCCCGGACACGCCTCCCTGAGGAGCGGCCCAGGGAGCTGCTGAGTTTGGTGGCAAGCCTCTTGGGGGCACCAGTCAGGGCCCCCTCTTCTTCCACACAGGCCCCATACAGCTCTAACCGAAGTTCAAAGTCTGGCCCCGCCTCAGCGCTGGTGGGAGGAAGGAGGGTGATCACAGGGAAGTCCAGGGAGGCAGAGGGTGGGGGATGTGGGTGGGGCAAATGCAGGACAGCTCCACAGGGAAGGCCAGGTGCCCCCCACCCACAGCTTCCTCCCCTGGAACTTGCTCATCTAGAACTGGAGCAGAGTGGAGGAAGGGAGCCACAGTTTGAGGTACTCACAAGAGCACATTGCTCTGAAAGGAGATGTCTGTAAGGGTCCTGTCCACCAGGATCATCTCTGTGTCCTGGATGTGTTCCCCCAGCTGCAGTAGCAGGAACACAGCCCAGCGGTGCAAGTCTAGGAACAAAGAGGGCAAAACTCAAAAAACACGTCCCACAAGAGCCTCCTACTTCAGGGTCATTCCCCTGAATCTGTACCAGGGTGTGTGGAACTCACCACCTTTGTTCTTGAAATATTCTGTGTCCTTCCACATGAGTGGAATCCGGAGGTCTAAGGGGCAGAGGGGTAGGAACAGATGTTGAGATGGGGCAAAAGGCCGTGTGCTTGGGCAAGGGGTGCCAGCAGCTGGGGTAGCTGTGCTTCTTACCGGAGATGCAGACCCGGCCGCGGCAGGGGGAGCGCTCAGCAGGCGGGCCACTGTCAGAAGGCCTGTGGATAAATCACAATGTCCTGGCCTGGCCTCTAGCCACTATTCCCCCTTGCTCTGGTCCCAAGGACTCTAGGATCCCCCTGGTCCCAGGGCTTCAGCCACCAGGTCCCCAGCCAGGCTGACAGGCAGGGCTGAGGGACTATAAAGGGAAAGTTGTCCATTGAACCCAGCAGTTTGCCAGGCTTGGGGACACCAGGGACACTCAAGCCACGTTAACTCACACATAAGGCATAAGCTCAGGGCTCCTCTCTCCAAGCACCCTCCCTGACCACCTCTCCAGACCCCTGCCAAGGACAGGTGTGGCCTTGAGGGGACAGGTGCCCACAGAGAGACTTCATTTCCAGGGCTCTCCATTAAACCCCTGCCTTAGAGGCATTTCCAGGCTTTTTTTTTTTTTCTTTCTGTTTTCTTTTTTTTTTAACAATAGGAAGGCTGCTTATTTCCCACTATCCCATCACTGCTTTGATATAGGAGGGTACTGGGTCAGAAAATAATTTGGCCAACGTTTGTTCAAAGGGAAATCACCAATAGGGAAGAGTTACATTCTATTCACTACAGACCCTTTTCCTTCCCTACCACTCCCCAACTTCGATTTCTCCTTTTTCCTCCTGGCCCTATATGCTGTACCCTACTAGTGCCCCAAGTTCTGCAGCCCCCTACCCACCCCACCGCAGGGCCCAACACCCCACCTTCCTTCCCTCCCCGCGCATCAGGACTCACCACATGTGTCTCTTTCCTGAAGCGACTGCCAGTTCATCTGTACTTATCCATAATGCCACTAAAGTAATTACTGACTTAGTAGAGCCTTAAGCTAAATGATGTGGCACTAATGGCAATGTGTTTAGCTGCCAGGCACTTGGGGTGTACCTCAAATCACCTGTGTGGGCTGTGTGAGGACTTAGGCAGGACAGAGTCTGTCCATGCTGCTTTTCAGGAGAGGCTGTCCCCCCGCCAGCTTGCCCTTCCTCTAGCTTCATGGGATAGCCATAGAGTGGGTTTTCTGCCTTCTGGTAGCTTCATGGGTGAGCTCCTGGCAACCTCCCCTTGTGTCAGCCTTCATGGGTGGAATGAGCACCACGCCTGTGAGGGGCTGGGACTAATTCCCCAAGCAGCCTCAGTGGAGTAAGTAGGCCACTTTCCTAAAAACCAGTTCTCCAAATGACCACTTTATCCAAATTGGCATATTCTTAGAATAATTTGCCAAATATTTTCCCCACTATTTTGGTTTTATCATGGCATCACTTAAGTCATTATAGACTTGTCAGATCAACAGTCTAATGTCAGTGTTGCTTACATTTTACGTCCAGAAGCTGCGCCCTTTTAGAATGCACAATCTAATTTGTTTGAATGGGTAGGCTTTCCTTAAGTGGTTTCTTTTTTTTCTTTTTTTTTTTTTTTTTTGAGACGGAGTCTCGCTGTGCTCCCAGGCTGGAGTGCAGTGGCGTGATCTCGGCTCACTGCAAGCTCCGCCTCCCGGGTTCACACCATTCTCCCGCCTCAGCCTCCCAAGTAGCTGAGACTACAGGCGCCCGCCACCACGCCCGGCTAGTTTTTTGTATTTTTAGTAGAGACGGGGTTTCACCATGTTAGCCAGGATAGTCTCGATCTCCTGACCTCGTGATCCACCCGCCTCGGCCTCCCAAAGTGCTGGGATTACAGGCTTGAGCCACCGCGCCTGGCCTTTAAGTGGTTTCTTATTTCCTTTCCCACTCCCTGCCTCTGATGGTGAACCCCGGAACAAACTATTGTCGGTATGTGGTAAATTGGCCATTTTGTGAACCAGCATTGAGGAAATTAATTTTCCAAAAGCCAGGTAGCCAGTCTTATTGGATCACAGACAGGGCTTAGCAAATTAGTGCTTTTGCATTACTTGCTACCCTTCAGATCAGCTACCTTTCACTAGACACACTGACTTTCCTAAGTCCTGCCCTGCCTACTCACAAATGCGCCTCTGGGCAACACATAATGGTGGTAAAACACCAAGGTCTCTCCCAGGTCCCTGATAAGACTTCATGGGGAAGTCATCTTTAAGGTGGTCCACATGCCACACATGCACACACTGCACCATCACCACCCAGAAGGCCTCCTGCCTCCATCAAGGCCTCGCCTCCCCCTTGCTCACCGCCGGCCTGTCTTCCCCAGCACCTGCGCCTCCTTGCGCCGCTGCAGCTCGCCCATGTAGCTGAGGATGCGGCTGTTGCACACTAGCAGGCTCTTGGTGGCCTCCAGAGCCTGCTCTCGCTGGGAGCAGGCTGCCAGCAGCTTACAGGCCCCTTCCCTCATCCGGATCTCATGGTCTAGCTTCCTCTGCAACTCCGTGTCCTAGCCAGGGTTGGGGGAAGGGTGAGAAGGAAATGTCAGTCAGAGGACAGGCTAAAGCACTCCCCAGTCCCCAAGTGGGCTGTGGCCAGTAAAACTGACAAGAAACTAATGTTTTAGGCAGTTCAAGAGCAGGCATTGGGTGTCAATCTCAGCTGCCCACGAATATCCAGAGAAGCTTTGTAGCCAGGTGCAGTGGTGTGTGAGGGAGGCTGAGGCGGGAGGATCCCTTGAGCCTAGGAGATCAAAGGCCAGCCTGAGCAACATAGTGAGACCCCACCTCTAAAAAATATATATAACAAATAAGAAAAATAGAGATGCCCTCATGCATTTGATGGTTGGAAGTATAAATTCCTTCAGCCTCTTTTGAGTGCAATTTGGAAAAAAATCTATGAAAACTACAAATTCATATATCCTCTAATCCAGCTATCCAATATCTAGGAGTTTATCTTACACATATAGTTTCACATATAACTAGGTAAAGCCATACATACAAAAATATTCATTGCAGCATTGTTTTAAAAATCAAAATTAAGGCCGAGCGCGGTGGCTCAAGCCTGTAATCCCAGCACTTTGGGAGGCCGAGACGGGCGGATCACGAGGTCAGGAGATCGAGACCATCCTGGCTAACACGGTGAAACCCCGTCTCTACTAAAAAAAATACAAAAAACTAGCCGGACAAGGTGGCGGGCGCCTGTAGTCCCAGCTACTCGGGAGGCTGAGGCAGGAGAATGGCATAAACCCGGGAGGCGGAGCTTGTAGTGAGCCGAGATCCGGCCACTGCACTCCAGCCTGGGCGACAGAGTGAGACTCCATCTCAAAAAAAAAAAAAAAAAAATCAAAATTAAAACCCCCTCAGTAGGACATTGGTTAAGTAAGTAACAGCACATCTGTACCCTGTAGTATTGCAGACATTAAAGAGGTATGCATTTGTATACAGATATGAAACAATCTCCAAAATAAATTATGTGAGGAAAGAATGGTAGTATTACACATACATGTATGATATATATGTGTATGCATGCATATATATACATATATATAGATATGCATATTTATGCATAAAATATTAGTGATTGTAGGCCTGGGAGCCAGGAATGGAAAACATTTATGATACTTTTTTTTTTTTGAGACTGAGTCTCACTCTGTCACCCAGGCTGGAGTGCAGTGGCGCGATCTCAACTCACTGCAACTTCTGCCTTCCAGGTTCAAGTGACTCTTGTGCCTCAGCCTCCTGAATAGCTGAGATTACAGGCATGCACCACCATGCCCAACTAAGTTTTGTATTTTTTTTTTTTGAGACAGTCTCACTCTGTTGCCCAGGCTGGAGTGCAGTGGCATGATCTCGGCTCACTGAAACCTCCACCTCCCAGATTCAAGCAATTCTCCTGCCTCAGCCTCCGGAGTAGCTGGGATTACAGGTGTGAGCCATCACACCCAGATAATTTTTATATTTTTAGTAGAGACGGGGTTTCACCATGTTGGCCAGGCTGGTCTCGAAATCCTGACCTCAGGTGATCTACCCGCCTCAGCCTCCCAAAGTGCTGGGATTATAGGCATGAGACACCACGCCCGGCCGAACTTTTGTATTCTTAGTAAAGATGGGGTTTCCCCATGTTGGCCAGCCTACTCTCGAACTCCTGGCCTCAAGTGATCCTCCCGCCTCGGCCTCCCAGAGTGCTGGGATTACAGGCTTGAGTCACCGTACCCACCCTAATGATACTTTATATATACTCTTTGTACTACTGGAAATTGTATTTCCTTTAAAAAATATTAGGCCGGGCGCGGTGGCTCAAGCCTGTAATCCCAGCACTTTGGGAGGCCGAGACGGGCGGATCATGAGGTCAGGAGATCGAGACCATCCTGGCTAACACGGTGAAACCCCGTCTCTACTAAAAAATACAAAAAACTAGCCGGGCGAGGTGGCAGGCGCCTGTAGTCCCAGCTACTTGGGAGGCTGAGGCAGGAGAATGGCGTAAACCTGGGAGGCGGAGCTTGCAGTGAGCTGAGATTCGGCCACTGCACTCCAGCCCCGGCGACAGGGCAAGACTCCGTCTCAAAAAAAAAAAAAAAAAAAAAAAATTAGATCTTTAGAGTTTAAAAAAAAAAAGACCAGGCCCTACCTAAGATTTGCAGAATAAGAATCTCTAGGAGTAGGGCATATGTACTTTTGGAAAAGTCCCCAAGTGATTCTGAGGTACAGCCAGGTTGAGAACCACCAACTTATGGGAATGGATAGAAGGAAAGGCAAATGAGAGTTATCCCTCAGACTCAAGTGATGCTGGGGACATCTAGTTGGCAAGGGATCAGTGGACAAGGAGCATACCACCTACAGTGTTCATTGATGCTGCACAGAACCCTATACACCCCAAATTAGAAGACTAGAAGACCCAACACCTACTGGCCCTCTGAGCTTGGGAGATAAGGTCAGAGGCAAGGAATGGGGATGGGAAGGTAGGTGGTCCAGGAGTGAGAGACTGTGGATAAGGGCCAGCTGAGAGGCACTGGGAGAGACACCAGGATTCTCAGGAACATTCATTTAGAAAGGAGCCCTTCCTGCTTCTTAAAAAGCAATGGGCAATTAGCTCAACCTCCTTAAGCCTCAGTTTCCCCATCTGTAAAGCAGGAATGGAAATAGTCCCTAGATCCTAGGGCTGTGAGAATTCTGTGAGGCAGGAACTTAAAGCACTTAGCACAGTGCCCAGCATGCGGCATACATTAATGGCAGGGATGCTTATTTCATGATGCTATACTTTGGCAGTAGCAGCATTTACTCACTGGAGCATTCCTGTGCTCTGCAAGGCTGTACATTTAAAATCCAGCTGGGAGATGAGAGATGACAACTTTAATGGCTGCTCCATAAGTGCCATGTCATGGCACAATCATGCTCACAAGAAACAGACTCTGTTTGCTTCTGGCTGAGGTGATCAAGGAAAGCTTCAGAGAGGAGTTGGAAGACTAACTCCATCACAGTGTACAGATTGGTTCAGGAGACAAGTCGAGCCACCCATTTGAAACGGGAACTAATGTGACCACCCCAAACCTGTCTTTTTCCTCATACCAGCTCTCCTCCATACCCTGTGCCCTTGTATCTGTCCCTAGTGGCTCCAGCCTTCAAGTCTCTCAGACCTGAACACCCTAATTTCCCTCTCCTAAAACCCTTGTCCCGCCTGCCTACAGATGCTTCCTTGGCTATTTTCTGGGCCACCGTGCTAGGCCGGACTTTTATCACCTTCCCCCATCACCATCCACCTGTTTTCCTTCTGTAATAAGCCAACCCTTTCCCAAAGTCCCTCCACCAAGAAGCCCTTTCAGACTACATAGGTCCTCCCAGTCTAGTTTTGTCTGCACCAGGGTTCTACGCTGCCTGCCAACCCCCACCCTAGTCTGCACCCAACTTCAGCCACAAACATCCCAAATGGGTGAGCCCGGCAGGAAGGGGACACAGAGGTGTCCTCAACCCCCATCTTGGCTAGTCTCATCCCAGTCCCAGCACTCACGGATCCTTCCCCAGCCCTGTCCATTGCGAGAGGCGCGCACAGGCGCGCGAAGTCCAGAGAGCTGCACTGGCCTGGGGAGCCGGCGGGGCCCGAGGGCCGCGGGAAATCGGAGGAGCCAGGGCGCCGGCGTAGCTGCACCGCCTCCAGCCACAGCGATCGGGGCGCCGGTGACATCAGCTCCCAATTGCCGCGAGAGCAACTGAAGGGTACCAGGGCGTTGGAGGTCCCTCCGGGCAACTGGTTGGGCTTGGCTCAAGGCGGTGCTTCCACCGAGACTCCGTCGCGGCAGGAAGGGACCTCCGGGAGTGCGCCCCACCGCCCTGGAAAAGCTCCTGGCCTTCACGACGTGCTCCAGCTCCGGGAGGCCCCTCCCGCGTAGCGTTTGCCCTCCAAGTTGACCCCTTGCCTGAGAGTATGGAGGGCGGATAGTGTATACATTAGGAGAGCTGGGGCCCTAGGGAGGTCGCTGGGCCTAGCATGGATGAGCGGGACCACAAGCCCAGACACCTCCTCTATTTCCTTACTGCTCTCCAGCCCCAAATCCACTCTCCCAAGGCCCAAGGCCGGGAGCGCCCTAGGAAACTGGCTCCCACCTTTTCACGCAGAGGAACTGGGAATCCTGGCTCAGGATCTGGACCCTTGTGCTTCCAGCGTTTCCCCACCCCAGGGATAGTTCTTTGTTGCCCCCTCCCCACCCAAACGCACCCTCTCCCCAAGTGGGCATCATTTGCCCCAGGCTCCCCTGGGAAAGAGCCCAGAGCTGGGTGTCAGCTGGACCTGGGTCAGATCCCAAGGGGCTAGAGAATGAGTCATGTGCCCCACACACATTAGGCCCCCTGTTGATATCCCTTCCACCCCTCCCACTCTCTTCTGTCTCTGACTTCCTGCTCTGCTTCTCACCACCCTCTGTTTCCTTCAGAATTTCCACCAGGGCTAAGTACAAATCCTGGCTTAGGGACTTGACAAGCCCAGAGAATTTGACCCCTGGAGCCTGAGTTTGTAAAATGGGGAGTATTCCACCTCCTTTGTAGCACTGTTTGAGAATTATATGGGAAAGTCTCATCTCTACCCGGGCCTAGCACATGTTTTAAAACAAGCTCCCTTTACTTGCAGCTTGAGTCACTTCCTCCAGAAAGTCTTCTGGGATTTACTCTTCCATGACTCTCTCTCTTAACATTCCCTGAAACATCAATGGGTCTCTCTTTTGAGGACCTGCTGAACTTGGTTGAGAAAGAACACAGCACCCTCAGCCACTCTCCTAAAGGAGAGTGACCAAAGTGAAACTGAGCCTCTCCTCTGCCCCAGAACTTGAACAGGCCTCCCACAGAGAAAAATTACATTTTTTGGAGGAGGGCAGGATGCAGAATTTAAATATTTACATACCTAGACCAGCTCTGTCCAATAAAACCTTCTGCGGTGATGGAAATGTTCAGTAACCATCTAGCACTTGAAATATGGCTACAGCAACTGTAACTGACATGGACACTGCAGAGGACTATGAATGGCAAATAGGTTTTATCTCATGCACTGATGGAGGATAATTAGGTAAGAGTCCCAACGAGTTCACTGGACACCTTTCTACAAATTAGGAAAAGTTGACCCTCTCCAGGCAAAAAAAATAGATAAAGGTGCTCCCTCCTGATGCAGTTGAAACCAGACCAGGACTCTCACCTCTGGCTGGCACCTGTGTGAAGGACAGACACAACCTGCACAGTTTATGCCAAGATGGTCCTGAGAAAGATTCTGAGGCCAGGTCTGGGCTCATTGATAAAGAGTGCCAAAATTGACCAGTAACATCTACTATGATCCAGGGAGTAGGGGCAGGGCTTGAGCAGGGCAGCACATCCTGATCTAGACTCTTTGCAGTCCTGCCTCTGACCTCTCAGCAGCAGCCCCTGCCTGGTCCAGGCAGTCACTTCCACAGCTTCCTCCATCTTCCCCACCTCCGTAAACAGCCACACCACCCAGTTGCTTAGCCACATACCTGGGAATCATCCTGGAGTTCTCTTTCTTTGCCTTACCCGCCCCCCCCAATTCAATCCATCAGCAAATCCTGTCAGACCTACCACTACCATTTTAAATCTACTCCCTTTCTCCACCATGAGCATTTTAATTCACACCACGAGGTTTACTACCCTATTACTGAAACAGCCTCCCACCTGGACATTTGCGACCTCTCTTGCCAACCCTCCACGCCCAACCCTACCATCAACTTCCCACCAGCCTATTCTCCATAGCAGCCATCATTTAAAAACATGACTCATGGGTCATTCCCTTGCTTAAAACCCTTCCATGGCCCAACATCACACTTAAGGTGAAACCCAGGTGCTTTATCATGGTCTTCAAGGCCCTGCATGATCTGGCCCCTGCCCATCAGCTCCACCCCAACTACTATATTCCAGCCACACTGGCTCTCTTTCCCACAAATATATTACCCTCATCCTCATCTCAGGGCCTTTGCCCTTCCTCCAATCTTTACGTATCTCCAAATCCTCCTGAGCTTAGCTCAAAGATCTCCCAACAGAGGCCTCCCCTGACCTCACATCTAACATTGCCTACCTCATCTGATTTTCATTACATCCCCATTTTCATCATAATTTCTTTACGTGATATTATTTATGTGTTTGTATGTATATTTCTGTTCTCCCACTACAATGGAACTTTCTTGTCTTGTTCACTGAGGTATCTTATGGTCTAGAAAGGAGCTTGGCACATAGTACATGTTCTATACATGTGTTTAAGAATACATAGGTAGCCGGGTGCGGTGGCTCAAGCCTGTAATCCCAGCACTTTGGGAGGCCGAGACGGGCGGATCACGAGGTCAGGAGATCGAGACCATCCTGGCTGACACGGTGAAACCCCGTCTCTACTAAAAAATACAAAAAAAAACTTAGCCGGGCGAGGTGGCAGGCGCCTGTAGTCCCAGCTACTCGGGAGGCTGAGGCAGGAGAATGGCGTAAACCCAGGAGGTGGAGCTTGCAGTGAGCTGAGATCCGGCCACTGCACTCCAGCCTGGGCGACAGAGCGAGACTCCGTCTCAAAAAAAAAAAAAAAAGAATACATAGGTAGGCCGGGCGCAGTGGCTCAAGCCTGTAATCCCAGCACTTTGGGAGGCCGAGACGGGCAGATCACGAGGTCAGGAGATCGAGACCATCCTGGCTAATCCGGTGAAACCCCGTCTCTACTAAAAAAATACAAAAAACTAGCCGGGCGAGGTGGCGAGCGCCTGTAGTCCCAGCTACTCCGGAGGCTGAGGCAGGAGAATGGCGTGAACCCGGGAGGCGGAGCTTGCAGTGAGCTGAGATCCGGCCACTGCACTCCAGCCTGGGCGACAGAGTGAGACTCCGTCTCAAAAAAAAAAAAAAAAGAATACATAGGGCAAGGTGCAGTGGCTCACACCTGTAATCTCGACATTTTGGGAGGTCGAGGTAGGGAGATCGCTTGAGCCAGGACCAGCCTGGGCAATATAGTGAGACCTCGTCTCTATAAATAATTGAAAAAAACAAATACATGAATAAACAGCACCTTGCCATCTCAAGGGCCAGCAGAATCCTTACTCATAGCCCAGAGTCCTTCTCTTCTCTAGTAAAGCTACATCCTTTCTGCAAACCTCGCTCACACTGAACTCCTCTCTTCTTCCCATACCTAAAAGGAACCCTTGTCCCCAGAACAGACATCTACACTCACCCACAGAGCTTCCTGAAATAGGTGTAAAAACCCTGCTGCAAACATAAGACTACGATGGGCAGAACTGAGCCTGGGTCCACACACTGCACCCAACACAAGGCATAGGGAACCACCTGTCCCTCTCCCCACTTTAAGCAGGCCTGGCTCTCCCCACCATGCTCTAGCAGGAATGTGCAGGGCAGACATTGGGGCTGGGATGCAAGTGAAGAAAGTGTATACTCCAAGGGTCGGGGGATTACCTCCAGGCTGAGTGCCATCTGCCGAATGTAGAGCATATTCAGGTCCTCCAGGATGTGCAATCTGTCCTGCATCTCTGTGCCCCCTGGTGCCCTTTCCTTTGTCAGCCCCTCCAGAGCGGGGACAGACAGGTACCACACTGTCCCACAGTTCCTCCTCCCACTGTTCCCTCAGTCTTTAAAGAGGTGGCCAGCTCTTGGGCAGAGGTCAGAGGCTGCCCTTATCCCTCTGCACTCCTGTTAAACCTCTCTGGCTGCTGTGACAAATTTTCCTTGCCCACTGCTGCTCCGGGGCCCTGCTGTGAGCCAGGCAGGGAAAAAAAGGAAAGCGAAGTGAGGATGAGTGGGGTCCCAGGAGGAAAGGCCAGCTGCAGAGGGGGCTCTAGGCACAGAGTGTCCAGTCTCGCTTTGGTGGCAGCTGTTCTCCCAGCTGTGGAAGAAAAAGGCCCTTTCATTCCGACTCTGGCCGCTCCCCAGCCCCCGCCCACATCCCTGGCCTGGTGGACAGAGAATCTATGTGTGGAGAGGGCAGTGAGGGGCAGGCACAACTGGAAGGGGGCAGGGAAACGACGCCTCATGCAGGTTCTAGAGCCATAGGGCTTGCAGGAGGTTGGAGCTTTCCGAGAGGGGTTCCGGCTTAGTTTGAGAAAGTTAGGAAAAAGAGCCACAGAGGTGAGGACCTCAGGGGAGAGTGAGCCCAGGGAGCCCAGGACAAAGGGGTGAGTTGGTAAAGCAGCCCAGCCCCAGGGCCACCCCTTCCAACTCAGGGCCCCCATCCAGCCCGCTCCACCCTGGACTCACAATTACCTCGCTTTTCCAGAGAAGGGAGGAGAGGGAGGGAGGAAAGCAGGGGTGTGCCTGTCTGCTGCTGTCCCGCTCCCTTCTGCAGGCCCCTTCCCTTCCAGACAGGAAACCAGCCCCGAATCCCAGCCAGCTGCAGCCTAGCGCCCCCGCCTCCACGCCAGGCCCACGGAGTCACACTCCACTCGGCGGCCGCCGGGCTCTGCGGCTCCGCCCCAGCTCCTCCGAGCTGTCCCCGAAGGCCAGGCTAATCCCAGGGGCGGCCCCAGCTCCCAGGCCCCTCCTCCTGGTCCCAGGCCTCGCCCCTTACTGCCCCACGCTGGCCCCACGCGGGTTCCTCGGGCCCAGTCGCTTGGGGGCAAGGGGACCCGACAAAGGCCCCCTCTCCGCAGGCCCACCAGCTTCTGAATCAGAGAAGGCACGGGACACCGGGACAAGGGTGTGAAAGAGCCTTTGTTCTGGGCAGGCTGGAGGGAAAGGGCAGAAGCCAGGCCTGGAATCCCAGCCGGGAGGGCGAGGGGGCGGGAGGAAGGCCCACCTCACTTAACCCTTTCCAGACCCGGAAGGGAAGGCTTGGAACTGGGCTCTCCTTGGGCGAGTGTGAGTCTGACCTTGGGGACAGAAGAGTCTTCGGGATAGCTATTCGCCCTGTTAGTCCCCGCTCAACCACACACCTTCAGCCCCGCCCTAGCCTCTAGGGCTTTACAGGTGGGGCTCCAACCGGTTAACGCGTGGACGGTGGACGGGGGAAACGCTCAGCCTAGGGGCTGGACTCCTCTTAGGCACCAGGAAAGGAGGCGGAAATTTTGCGTGTGGGAAGTAACCCCAAAGAGTTAAAAGCCCTGCAGGGGCATAGAGGAGCCTTTGAATTGGGCTTCCGAGAAGCGAGCCACCCCGGCCTAAAGTCGGGACTGATGACAGGCTGGCCCAGATGGCTGCGACAGGTTGTGGGATGGGGCTGGCGGCAGGGGAACAAGCGGGAGCCCAGGCCAAGAGTCCGAGCGTTTGGGGCCCGCCTAGTTGCCCACTGCCCTTGGCCTGGGGATACCCAGGACATTTTGGGGTCCAGGCACATTTTGGGAGTCGAGCTGGGGCCCTACAAATGGAGACCAACCTGGCTTTTTCCAGGCTCAGGCAAATCATCCTAACCAGGCCGGGTAATGGGCAGCACGGATCCAATGAAAATGCAGACCGTCCACACCTTACTTTTCAAGTCAACAACTCCGTCGGGTTTGTACCCAGACAGTGCGTCCCCGTCCCTTGGCGTCCACGCGGGCGAGGGAAGGAGGCCGAGGTGGCTGGGGCTGCCCCCGGGATTCCACGGAAGGGGAAGGCAGGGACGCGGGTCTCTCACCTCGGGCGGGTCGCTGAAGAGGCTGAGTCGGAAGCGGCCGCGTTTGAACTCCATCTCCAGGGCGGATCCCCTGGCCACGGTGACCCGGCTCCGGTGGTTTCGGGAGAACATGTTGGCGGCCCTGCGACTTCGCCTGCGCAGTGCGCTCCCCGCGCCGCTCGGCTTGGTCTCCTCTCCGCGGCTTCTGTCTCTCGACGCTCGCCCGCCAGTCCGGCCGGGAATCTCCCGCTGCGGGGCTCCAAACCCCGCCCCCGGAGACGACACCTGGGCCGGGCAGGGCGCGGCAACCTCCTCTTCCACCCCCGCCAAAGGCCCAGCCCGTCCGGCCAGTACCTGGGCGCCAAGCCGACCTGGCCCGACGGCCCCGGAGCCAGAGGCGCCCTGCACCTCGCGAGCACAGCGGAGGCGCGTTCTCCCTGCCCGCGCGGGTCGCGAGCGCTTACCTGGACTTGGGGCAGGCTGAGAAGCCCTGCCCCGCCAGCCGCCCCCGCCTGGCAAGCCTGGCTTCACGGGCGCTGAAAACCCCGTGGCCAAGGGATCGCCGCGTAGCACGTTCCGGCTCTACTCGGGCCCTGGGACCTTGCCCAGTTTCAATCCCAGCAGCCTCTGAAGAGACCATTTCAACATCCCACAGTCCCGAATATTCCTTCTTCGTCCCCCTCCCCACTTAGGCTCCTCTGCGAGGCTATCCGCCCAAGCCTAGTGGCCACAACTGATGAGGCGGTGCTTAAACACGTCGTGAAACCCCAGCTCTGTCACTGACTCACCTTGCAGTCATTGACTTGGTCCAGTCATTGGCCTTTCTGAGCTTCAGTTTTCTCATCTGTTCAGTGGGAATACTGTAATTATCACCTCTCCTCAAGTTGCTATGAGGATTACCTAGAAGAATGAGGGTAAAATGCCCAGCATAGTGCCTGGCACAAGGCAAGTGCCCCATATTTGCAGCCATAAAGAGCAGCCGGGCGCGGTGCAATCCCAGCACTTTGGGAGGCTTAGGAGGGTGGATCACAGGTTCGAGACCAGCCTGACCAACATGGAGAAACCCCGTCTCTACTAAAAATACAAAATTTAGCCGGCCGTAGTGGCACATGCCTGTAATCCCAGCTACTTGAGAGGCTGAGGCAGGAGAATTGCTTGAACCCGGGAAGCAGAGGTTGTGGTGAGCTGAGACTGTGCCACTGCACTCCAGTCTGGGAAACAAGAGCAAAACTACATCTCAAAATAACAAACAAACAAACAAACAAACAAAACAATGACTGGGCGCAGTGGCTCAAGTCTGTAATTCTAGCACTTTGGGAGGCCAAGGGGGACTGATTACTGGAGCTCAGGAGTTGGAGACCAGCCTGGGCAACATGGTGAAATCCTGTCTCAACAAAACACACACACACAGACACACACACAAATTAGCCTGGCCTGGTGGTGGTGCATACCTGTAGTCCCAGCTACTCGGGAGGCTAAGGTGGGAGGATGGCTTGAGCCCAAAAGCTCAAGTCCAGCCTGGGCAACATAGTGGGACCCCATCTCTTTTTTTTTTTTTTTTTTTGAGATGGAGTCTCGCTCTGTCGCCCAGGCTGGAGTGCAGTGCCCGGATCTCAGCTCACTGCAAGCTCCGCCTCCCGGGTTTACACCATTCTCCTGCCTCAGCCTCCCGAGTAGCTGGGACTACAGGTGCCCACCACCTTGCCCGGCTAGTTTTTTGTATTTTTTTTTAGTAGAGATGGGGTTTCACTGTGTTAGCCAGGATGGTCTCGATCTCCTGACCTCGTGATCCGCCCGTCTCGGCCTCCCAAAGTGCTGGGATTACAGGCTTGAGCCACCGTGCCCGGCCAAGGACCCCATCTCTTAAAAAGCATTACAAATATATATTACTTTTTATTTTTTATTTTTTATTTTTTTGAGACAGAGTCTCGCTCTGTCACCCAGGCTGGAGTGCAATGGCATGATCTTGGCTCACTGCAACCTCTGCCTCCTGGGTTCAATCGATTCTCCTGCCTCAGCCTCCCGAGTAGCTGGGATTACAGGTGTCTGCCACCACGTCTGGCTAATTTTTGTATTTTCAGTAGAGACGGGGTTACACCATGTTGGTAAGGCTGGTCTCCAACTCTTGACCTCAGGTGATACACCTGCCTCGGTCTCCCAAAGTGCTGGGATTTCAGGCATGGCCCATACCTGGCCAATATTATCTACCTATAGATATAGATATAGATATAGATATAGATATAGATATAGATATAGATACAGATATATCAGCTGCTTTGCTGGATGGCTGGACTTACCCAGCTGGACTTATCACTCCCTGCTTCCATAAAAACAGGGTTCCCTTCTTGCCCACTCCAGGGAAAGCCCAGTGGAAGAGAAGGAAATGGTAAAGAATTAGCTTGCTGACCACACATAAAGGGATCTCCTGAAGGTTTCAGAACACAGACAGAACTTGAGATAGGGTGAGGCTCCTACATAGCAGGCTGGCTGGACCCAGAGACATACCAGTCTTGAGCTCTTAGAGAGTCCAGATTAGAAATTTCTGCTACAGCAAATCATTCAAGATTCTTTTGGAAAAGCTGACTGAAAACTACTAAAGCAAAAGGGGAAATGTATTGGCTCCTGGAACTGAGCCAATACAAACAAATGAGCCAGGGGTCAAGCTTTAGATGTGGCTTGACCCTCTCATTGAGTGTCAGGAAGATCCAGTCTCTTCCCAACACTTGGCTCTACTTTCCTCCATGTTGGCTTCACTCTCTACAGTGTAACGAAATTGCTGCCCAAAATTCTGGGTCTACATCTTTTCAGGCTTAAATTCATCTGAAAAGAGCATCTGTTTCCTGAGGCTCCTACACATGTCTGGGATTCACTGTGAGACATTTAGGATCATTCATCCATCCCAAACCAATCACTGGAGTCAGAGGGTGGCCAGATATGAACCAATTGCTGTGGCTAAGGAGGTTCTAGGTGCCAGCTGGCCAGGCCTGGGGTCACTTGCCCACTCCTGGAGACTAACCAGAACCCAGTGAACTGGGAGGGAGAAGGTGGGGGAGGGTTGTTTCCCAAAGAATGTTCCAACCACTACCACCAGAAGGTGAGAGAATGGAAAATGAACAGGAAAAACAACGAACATCCCCTACACACAAAATTTTATATGGAGAAGAGAGTTCTTCTGGTCAGTAGGAAAGGCAGATGAAAAGATTTATAAAGTCCATGGCATCTGAGATTAACCACAAAAGATGTGTGAGGGGAATGAAAGGGAAAGATATTGTTCCTTAATTTCTTCAAATATTCATCATCACTCATCTGAACTGTAAGCCTTCCAGGGAGGGGCAGTCTGTCTTGTCCCCAGTGCCTGGCACATAGCAAGTGATCAATTAACATCAGTTGAAGTAAATAAACAAAGGAGAAGCATGCAGATTTGCGAGTCCTTGATTGAGATGTGCCATCCTCTTGGACTAAGACAGTTCATTTCAAATGTTTGCTTTTAAGCAACAGAACCTTTTTTTTTTTTTAATGAAATCTTACCTGAAATGTGTGAAATCAAATCAGAGCTGCTATGATGGGAATAGGTGCTGGAGCCTCATGCCTTGTCTACCCACAGGTGCTCAGCCACTCCCTGCTCCCCCAGTGAACACAAGCTCTATGGAAGAGTTTGAAAACCCCTGGCCTGGCCAGGTGCAGTGGCTCATGTCTGTAATCCCAGCACTTTGGGAGGCCGAGGCGGGCGGATCGCAAGGTCAGAAGATCAAGACCATCCTGGCTAACACGGTGAAACCCCGTCTCTACTAAAAATACAAAAAATTAGCCGGGCGTGGTGGCGGGCACCTGTAGTCCCAGCTACTTAAGAGGCTGAGGCAGGAGAATGGCGTGAACCCGGGAGGCAGAGCTTGCAGTGAGCCGAGATTGCGCCACTGCATTCCAGCCTGGGTGACAGAGTGAGACTCTGTCTCAAGAAAAAAAAAAGAAAAGAAAAAGAAAACCCCTGGCCTGAGACCCAGAAAGGAGGCAGAGGAATGGAGGATCTTCGAAAAGGAGGTTGAGCTCAAATCCTGCCTGAGAGTTTGTACTCAGTGTGGCTGAAGATTTTGGGGAAGGAGGGACATGATCAGGTTTATCTTATATTATATTATATTTTATATATATATCACTCTGCTGCCTAGCTGGAGCAAAGTGATGCCATGATAATTCACTGCAGCCTCGAACTCCTGGGCTCAAGCAATCCTCCTGTCTCAGCCTCCTGAGTAGCTAGGACTAAAGGCATGCACCGCCATGCGAGGCTAATTTTTAAAATTTTTTTGTAGAGACAGTATTTTACAGGCTAGTCTTGAACTCCTGGCCTTAAGTGATCCTCCTGCCTCAGCCTCCCAAAGTTCTGGGATTACAGGCATGACCACTGTTCCTCAGCCCAGAATTAACTTTAGAGATTGTAATTTGGCAACCTTTTCCATAAATCAGTTGGAGGAGTTGTGACTGGAGTCAGGGAAGCCAACTAACACTGCACTCAACTGAGGGAGGAGAGATAAGGGTCAAAATTTCTATGTTTTTTTTTTTTTTTTTTTTTTTTTTTGAGATGGAGTCTTGCTCTGTCACCCAGGCTGGAGTGTAGTGGCGTGATCTTGGCTCACTGCCAGCTCCGCCTCCTGGGTTCATGCCATTCTCCTGCTTCAGCCTCCCGAGTAGCTGGGACTACAGGCGCCAGCCACCATGCCCGGCTCATTTTTTGCATTTTTAGTAGAGACGGGGTTTCACCGTGTTAGCTAGGATGGTCTCGATCTCCTAACCTTGTGATCCGCCAGCCTTGGCCTCCCAAAGTGCTGGGATTACAGGCGTGAGCCACTGCGCCTGGCTGGATTTATTTATTTATGTATTTATGTAGGTATGTATGTATGATTTTTATTTTTATTTTTGAGACGGAGTCTAGCTCTGTCCCCCAGGCTAGAGTGCAGTGGCGCAATCTCGGCTCACTGCAACCTCTGCCTCCCAGGTTCACACGAGTCTCCTGCCTCAGCCTCTTAAGTAGCTGGGATTACAGGCACGTACCACCACGCTCGGCTAATTTTTCTATTTTTAGTAGAGACGGGGTTTCACCTTGTTGGTCAGTCTGGTCTTGAACTCCTGACCTTGTGATCCACCCACCTCGGCCTCCCAAAGTGCTAGGATTACAGGCGTGAGCCACCGCGCTCGGCCAGATTTATTTTTTAAGTTAAATTTTCATTTGAAAAATATTTGAAAGTACATGTACAGTTTTTTAAACACTATAAATGCCACTGTTTTTTAAATAATGTAAATGATGAAAACAATGAATAAAAGTATGCCTTCCCCACCCTCAATTATTCCACTTCCAGAAGAAAACAGTGAGACAGTTTGGTGCATTCAAGTGCTGAAGCTCACACCAGCAGCTCGTGTTGCTGACTTTTCTGGAATTGGGCATGCCAGTTGCTAAACATTGCCTTAATTAAAAATTAAATTACCGGCTGGGCGCAGTGGCTCACGCCTGTAATTCCAGCACTTTGGGAGGCCAAGGCAGGCAGATCACAAGGTCAGGAGTTTGACACCAGCCTGACCAACAAAGTGAAACTCCATCTCTACTAAAAATACAAAAATTAGCTGGGCGCTACTTAGGAGGCTGAGGCAGGAGAATTGCTTGTACCTGGGAGGTGGAGGTTGCAGTAGGCCGAGATTGGGCCACTGCACTCCAGCCTGGGCAACAGAGCAAGGCTCTATCTCAAAAAAAAAAAAAAAAAAAAAAAATTAAATTAAATTACATTACATTACATAAACATATAGCTAAATAAATTTTATTAAAGCAAAGGTGATAAATATTCAAAATTCATCACTTCCTGAGTATTTTACTGCATTTCACTATGAGGTCTTGAGTAGTTTCCATCTGTAGTATCTGTATGGAGGGAATGCTATATATGCCAATGCACATCTCTTTCCAACTCTGTATTCAGTGATGTCTCATTTCAAATTGGCCATGGTGGGAGTACTTACACAACAGAAATAGGTGAACATAACAAATCCAGCTTGTTGTTTGTTTGTTTGTTTTCCCCAGGGAGCTTTTGTTGAACATTTACCAACATGCCACTGGTTTGGTGCACAGTCTTTCCAACTTTATCCTTTCGTTTATGTCTGTATCTGTATCTCCCCAGCTACGAAATAGATATGTGGGAAAGGGGCTGTGGGTCACCTAGGGTTCAAATCATCTTATATTTCTGCACAGTTCCCCACTGTGGACAGTATTGACAGAATGAGCTCTAGCCCCTTTATGGTAGTTGGAGAACATTTATTCTTCTTCCCACTTTTTCACAGCCTAAAGGTAGGTACTTGGCCTAACCCAACTAACTGGAATGTTTCCAACTGGACTTTGAATATTGAGGGAGTGCAGACAAGACCTAGCCAGAGTTCATGATATACACTCAGTGCACCTGCAGCACCTGAGAAGGGCGTAGCAATGCCAGTAGAAGATTCTCACAGCAAGTTCAAGTGGCCTGACTTCAGTGTGGCCTTGGCATAACCTTAGCCATAGGTTCGTGCTGCCTGGCCTCCTTTGAATCTTGCTTCTTATCCAGAGAAAGTATGAGACGAGCCCCAGAACATTTTATCCAGGGAAATCTGAGTCTCACTTCTTATCCAGGGAAAGTACGAGATTAGCCACCTGGCATGGTGGCTCATGCCTGTAATCCCAGCACTTTAGGAGGTTGAGGCAGGAGGATCACTTGAGCCCAGGAATTTGAGACCAGCCTGGGCAACATAGTGAGACTCTGTCTCTACAAAAAATAAAAAAGATTGGGCGTGGTGGCTCATGCCTGTAATCCCAGCACTTTGGGAAGCTGAGGCAGGTGGGTCACTTGAGGCCAGGAGTTCAAGACCAGCCTGGCCAACATGGTGATACCCCATCCCTACTAACAACACAAAACAATTAGCCAGGTGTGGTGGCAGGCACCTGTAATCCCAGCTACTTGGGAGGCTGAAGCAGGAGAATTGCTTGAACCCAGGAGGCAGAGGTTGCAGTGAGCTGAGATCGCACCATTACACTCCAGCCTGAGCGACAGAATGAGACTGTGTTTCAAAAAAAAATGAAAAAAAGGCTGGGAGCGGGACTCATGCCTGTAATCCCAGCACTTTGAGAGGCCGAGGCGGGCGGATCATGAGATCAAGATCACCTGGCCAACATGGTGAAACTCCATCTCTACTAAAAATATGACAATTAGCTGGGCATGGTGGTGCACACCTATAGTCTCAGCTACTCGGGAGGCTGATGCAGGACAATCGCTTGAACCCGGGAGGCAGAGGTTGCAGTGAACTGAGATCGCGCCACTGCACTCCAGTCTGGTGACAGAGCGAGACTCCGTCTTAAAAAAAAAAAAAAATTAAATTAAAACAACAAAACAAAACAACAACGACAAAAAACTACAAATAAAAAAGTAGCCAGACATGATGGCACTAGCCAGTCATCCCAGCTACCTGGGAGGCTGACAAGGGAGGATCACTTGAGCTTGGGAGATTGAGGCTGCAATAAGCCAATAAGCCATGATCGTGCTACTGCACTCCAGCCTGGATGACAGAGCAAGACTTTTCCTTAAAAAAGAAAAAAAAAGGCCGGGTGCGGTGGCTCAAGCCTGTAATCCCAGCACTTTGGGAGGCCAAGACGGGCGGATCACGAGGTCAGGAGATCGAGACCATCCTGGCTAGCACGGTGAAACTCCGTTTCTACTAAAAAATACAAAAAACTAGCCAGGCAAGGTGGCGGGCGCCTGTAGTCCCAGCTACTCAGGAGGCTGAGGCAGGAGAATGGCGTGAACCCGGGAGGCGGAGCTTGCAGTGAGCTGAGATCTGGCCACTGCACTCCAGCCTGGGTGACAGAGCGAGACTCCATCTCAAAAAAAAAAAAAAAGCTCAAAGAATGTTGGAGACATGTCAAAATGATACAGAAACCAGCTTAAAGGAATACTCACTGGCCAAACCTGTGAGAAATTTGAACATCAAGCCAGGTGTGGAGGCTCCTGCCTGTAATCCCAGTGCGTACGGAGGCCAAGGCAGGAGGACTGCTTTTGCCTAGGAGTTAGAGACCAGCCTGGGCAACATAACCTGAACCCTACAAGAAATTTAAAAAATTAGTTGGGCAGGGTGGCACATCCCTGTAATCCCAGCTACTCAGGAGGCTGAGGTGGGAGGATCAGTTGAGGCCAGCAATTCGAGGTTGCAGGGAGCTATGATTTGGCCACTACAATAGAGCTAGACTCTGTCCACCTCTAAAAATTGAGCATCATAATAAGTAATGACAGCAATGGATTACAACTCACTGCTTAAAATTGGAACCCATACTGAAACAAATAAATATATATGTAAATAAACATAAGGAGAGAAAGCTCTTATAGTAGAATGCTAACTAATACATGTAACTGCAATAATGGAAATAGATCACCATTTGGCAATTATTATAGTAGAGTTGATTCATACACTAGTCATCAATGGATACAATGCCTGGTGGGTGAAGGTTTGATGGGGAATGGGATATTAGGGTAGTTGCAGAGTATTTCCCAGAAAATACTTATTAGTTGGAAAGGTAAAAATGGTGACATTACAGTGGAGGAAATAGGCAGACAGCATCTTGACCAGGTGATCAAGGTTAATACCATCAGTGGTGGGAAAGGCTGACATCATGGGCCTCCCAATATGACACACTGAGAAGAACAGAGCATAATGTTTTTGTGGGCTGGGCATGGTGGCTCACGCCTGTAATCCCAACACTTTTTGAGGCTGAGGGAGGAGAATCACTTGAGCCCAGAAGTTCAAGACTAAACTGGGCTTGAACTTTTTGAGACCCTGTCTCAAAAAAAAAAAAAAAAGAAATCAATTTTTTGGGTGTGTGGTGTTCTTGCCAAGAATTTATAAGTCTAGGCCAGCCATGGCGGCTCATAGTGTAATCCCAACACTTTGGGAGGCCGAAGTGGGCAGATCACTTGAAGCCAAGAGTTCAAGACCAGCCTGACCAACATGGTAAAACTCCATTTCTACCAAAATATACAAAAATTAGCTGGGCATGGTGGTGCACACCTGTAGTCCCAGCTACTCAGGAGGCTGAGGCACGAGAATTGCTTGAACCCAGGCAGCAGAGATTGTAGTGAGCCGAGATCATACCACTGCACTCCAGCCTGGGTGACAGAGCAAGACTCTGTCTCAATCAACCAATCAATGTATAAATCTAGACCTGAGGAAACACCAGACAGACCCAAGTTGATGGCCATCCTATAGAATTAAAGACTTCTACCCTTTAAATTTGTCAAGGTCATGAAAGACAGGATAAGAGTGAGGAAATGTTCCAGATTAAAACAGATTAAAGGGACTTAATTTAAAAATGTAATACATGATCCTAAATTTGGATCCTGGATAAAAAGAAAAAGGAGGACCAGGCACAGTGGCTCATACCTATAATCCCAGCACTTTGGGAGGCTGAGGTGGGTAGATCACCTGAGACTGGGAGTTCGAGACCAACCTGACCAACAGGGAGAAACCCTATCTCTATTAAAAATACAAAATTAGCACATGCCTGTAATCCCAGCTACCCAGGAGGCTGAGGCAGGAGGATCACTTGAACTCGCGAGGCGGAAGTTGCAGTGAGCCGAGACTGCGCCATTTCACTCCAGCCTGGGCAACAAGAGCGAAACTCCATCTCAAAAAAAAAAAAAAAAAAAAAGAGGCCAGGTATGGTGGCTCATCCCTGTAATCTCAGCACTTTGGGAGGCTGAAGCGGGTGGATCACGAGGTGAGGAGTTCAAGATCAGCCTAGTCAACACGGTGAAATCCCATCTCTACTAAAAATACAAAAATTAGCTAGGGATGGTAGCAGGCGCCTGTAATTCCAGTTACTTAGGAGGCCAAGGCAGAGAACTGCTTGAACCCAGGAGGTGGAGGTTGCAGTGAGCCGAGACTGTGCCACTGCACTCCAGCCTGGGCAACAGAGTGAGACTCTATCTCAAAAAAAAAAAAAAAAAAAAAAAGGGAGGTATTTCACAGTTTCACAGTTGCTGAAATTTGAATGGTGTCTGGATTAATGTTGTATCAAGTTAATTTCCTGATTGGGACAGCTGCACAAAGCTTATAGAAAACTGTGCTTGTTTGAGGGAAATACACACTGAATGATTTAGGAGTGATATGACATCATGTCTGCAACTTGCTCTCATATTGATCAGAAAAAGAATAATGATGTAAACCAAAAATAAAATTCTGAGTCCCCCAACCATGTTGGGCCATTCCATGTTAACCTGAAAAACTAGTATGGGCCATGATGGGAAAGGGGGGGCTGGACATGCCTTGTTATACCCTCCTCCCTTTTGTAAATACTGTTATAACAGACTCTTTAAGTCTGATAAGAAACATTTACAATGTATTCTCTCTGAAGTGGGCTACCTGGATGCTTCACTTGCATGATAAAATCTTGGTCTCCACAACCCCTTATGTCAACCCAGACATTCCTTTCTATTGATCCCAAGTTTCTAGACAATAATTTAACTCTTTTTTTTTCTTTTGAGATGGAGTTTCACTGTTGCTGCCCAGGCTGGAGTCCAATGGCTTGATGTCAGCTCACTGCAACCTCTGCCTCCTGGGTTCAAGCGATTCTCTTGCCTTAGCCTCCCCAGTAGCTGGGATTACAGGCATGTGCCACCATGTCCAGTTAATTTTTGTATTTTTAGTAGAGACGGGGTTTCAACACATTGGCCAGGCTGGTCTCAAACTCCTGGCCTCAGGCGATCCACCCGCCTTGGCCTCCCAAAGTGCTGGGATTAGAGTGTGAGCCACCGCAGTCAGCCAATAATTTAATTCTTTCAACCAATTGCCAATCAGAAAACTGCATCTACACAATACCTGAAAGCCCCCACCTTCCAGTTGTCCTGCCTTTCCAGACCAAACCAATGTACATCTTACATGTATTGATTGATGTCTTATGTCTCCCTAAAATGTATAAAATCAAGTTGTAGTCAGATCACTTTGGGCACATGTTCTCAGGATCTCTTGAGGGGTGTGTCAAGGGCCATTAGTCACTCATATTTGGCTCTGAATAAATCTCTTCAAATATTTTAGAGTTTGACTTTTCATTGACAATGATAATGGGCATAAACACAGATAAATGTTAACAATTTCAGAATCTGCCCCACCCCCCAACCATGTTGGGCATTCCATGTTAACCTGAAACACGTGGAATGTTTCAGGAGTTAAGAAAGTTTTGGCCCGGCACTGTCACTCACACCTGTAATCCCAGCACTTTGGGAGGCTGAGGCAGTAGGATCGCTTGAGCTCAGGAGTCTGAGATCAGCCTCGACAACATGGCCAAACCTTGTCCCTACAAAAAAAAAAAAAAAAATAGAAGAATTAGCTGAGCATGGTGGTGTGTACCTGTAGTCCCAACTACTTGGGAGGCTGAGATGGGAGGATCACTCAGGCCTGGGAGTTTGAGGCTGCAGTAAGCCATGTTTGCACCACTGCATTCCAGCCTGGGAGACAGAGCTAGACCCTGTCTCAAAAACAAAACTAAACTAAACTAAATAAAACAAAAATGTTATTAGAGAAAGTTATTTGTATTCATCTTGCAATTTTTCTGTTTGAAGTTACTTCAAAATAATTGTTTAAAATAAGACTAAGAAATCTTTCAGAAAGAAGAGTGCCTCTCAGCCTACAAACATGCTCAAATCTCTCTCACTCTAAACAAAGCAAAACTAAAAACAAACAAAATAATGAAGCCAGTTGTCACTTACTGTTGCCACTTCCTCCCTACTGGGCATCATGATGCACAGGAAACACCACTGGGCCAGGTGTCAGGAAGCCTCTGTTTGAGTCTGGCTCTGCCACTCCCTAACTTTGTGACTTTGGCAAAAACATTTCTTTTTCTAAGCCTCAGTTTCCTCATTTATAAGATGGAAACAATGGTATCTCCCTTATGGAGATGCTGTGGGGGCCAAGGGAGAGAAGGAATATAAAGGCAGGTTATAAACTCGAATGTATTCTACAAATACGAATTGCAAGTGATCCCTCACTGTAACTCCCGGTGAAAAGAGTATTGCCTTCACACCGTGATAAAAGCCATTCTCTTCTTGGAGCTCAGCCTGCCCTCTGAAGGACTGTACCCAGCTGATCACAGCCTTAGTCCCTTGATACTTTCTGCCTCTCCTGACCTTCTCAACCCTGTCTGGCCCCTCTGCTCGGCTGTGCAGGACAGGTGCTCACTTGTTTCTGTTCCTGGTTCTTTTCCTATTATCTACTTACTCTTTCTGGGTGTCTCATCTGCTTCCATCACTTGGGGACCTCCAGTATTACGCTGATGACATCCCCACTCATACTTTCATCCTTGGCTTCTCTCAGCTATTCCACCTCCACCCAGGCATTCCCACAGGCACTTCAAATTCACCTTGGGCAAAACTAAATAATTCCCTTCTTAACTTGCTTCTCTTCCTATGTTCTCTTCCTTACTGAAAATACCATCTTCCCACTAAATACTTGGGCTAGAAACCTATAAATCACTTATTCTTATTTGCTTACTGAAGCATCTGCTATGTGCCTGTGCCTGCTGATACCCTAGGTATCGTGCGTTCTTGATTTCCTCTATTCCTTGAAAGAGCCCTCATGGGGTGGATCCTACTGTATTCCATCTTACAGAGTTGGATTCTGAGGTTCAGAGAGCTTAAATAATTTTAAGCCCAAGGTTGCATAGCTAATAAATGGTGAAACTGGGATTTGATAATAGGCTTGTCTGACTCCAAAATCCCTTTTCATAATCACATACTACATGACTTCATCCTGGATTCCCCCAATATAATTGCTCATTGATTCTTGGTAATTTTATCACTGAAATGTAAGAGACAAGAGGAATAAGTTCTTTCTTTTTTCACTGCTGTTACCTTGCTCAGACACTCATATATATTTAGATATATGTATATAGGTGTTTTTTTCCAATTATAAACGTGATATATATTGGCTGTAAGAAAATACATTACAGATCTAGATAGTGAAAGTTCCTAAACCCCAACTTCTACAGTTAACCAATATTAACAGGTATACATTCCTCATTTTTTTCTATGTATTTGCTAGTATATTATGCTTTTAAAAATCAGATCACATAATCCTGAAATTTACTTTTCTTTTCTCTCTTTTTTTTTTTTTTTCTTTTTTTGAGACGGAGTCTCGCTCTGTCCACCAGGCTGGAGTGCAGTGGCGCGATCTCGGCTCACTGCAACCTCCACCTCCTGGGTTCAAGCGATTCTCCTGCCTCAGCCTCCAGAGTAGCTGGGTCTACAGGCGCGTGCCACCACGCCAGCTAATTTTTTTTTTTTGTATTTTTAGTAGAGACGTGGTTTCACCATATTAGCCAGAATGGGGAATTCACTTTTCTTATTTCATGTATCAACACATACAAACCTACCTGTTTTTATATCTTTTTAAAAATGAGGTAAAATATACACGTTTTATACAAAATTCAAAAGACGCAAAAGGGTATAATAATAAAAAATAGGTGACCATCTACCCTTGTTCTCCATCTGCTCATCAGCAAATGACTCTTACCAATTTCCTAGGTAGCCTTCTGGCGCGCCTCATTTCTTTTCCAAGCTACTTGACATCCCACTGTATGGATATACCAAGTTCATTAGGACACTTAGACTGTTAAAATTCTGTGTCAATCTCATTAATTACTTATCACTCAACTTTTCTTAGCAATATGGTGTTCCACATTGTACAGCTGCACCGTAATTCATTTATTTATTCCCCTACTTATGAAAATTTAAGTCTAAATACCTAAGAGCATGTGCTTTGCTCTGCTCTTAGGGCACTTGTGCTGTTTAAGCATTTCGGCCATTTTGTCATCAGTATAGTTTATGTATTCCTCCACCCAATTTTGAGTTCCTCAAGGACAGGGGCAGTGTTCATATTCATCTTTGCATCCTCTTAGACTAGCTTCCTGCACTTGGTCTGGCGTATACATTCACCAAACTCGAGTTCAATAATTGATTCACCCGCGTTGAGTTCTGAAATCTAGTGTGGGGAGGCGGAGCCAGGGGAAAGCCCTGCCCATCTGGGCGGTCCCGACCGCAGAGGGACCGGAACGTTAGTTGGAAGGATTCTTGTTTCTCAGGGACGATTTTGGACGCGAAGCGTGCCCCGCACAAGGATGGTTGCTACGAACGGGAAGTAACTGGTTATTTTGCTGGCTCCAGTTTTTCCGCGGGGCGGAAAAGGCATGTCTGCGTGTGTCCCAACCATTTCTAGTCCCCTTTCCTTGCAGGACCTCATGAGTAAGCTGTGGCGGCGTGGAAGCACCTCTGGGGCTATGGAGGCCCCTGAGCCGGGTAAGCGCGGATAGATCAAGCAATTTAGGCCGTGTTAGAAAAGAAGTCCCGTTCTTTCTCCTCGGAGAGTTCAGGGTACTTCGGCCACAGGTGGGAAGGAGAAAGGCGGTGCTGTTGTTATGGTAACAGAGAGTACTGCGGAAAGGGTGGGATCGGTAGGGGCTTAGGTTATTCAGGGCTTCCCCTGCCACCCTCCGGCCGAACACTGTCGACAGGCGTTCCTTCCGCAGGAGAAGCCCTGGAGTTGAGCCTGGCGGGTGCCCATGGCCATGGAGTGCACAAGAAAAAACACAAGAAGCACAAGAAGAAACACAAGAAGAAACACCATCAGGAAGAAGATGCCGGGCCCACGCAGCCGTCCCCTGCCAAGCCCCAGCTCAAACTCAAAATCAAGCTTGGGGGACAAGTCCTGGGGACCAAGAGGTGAGGCCAAGAGGGTCAAAGTTTTATAAGGGGAACTTTAGGAGCAGAGAAAGTAGTTAGAAGCCGACTGGGCTTTCTAGAAGACCGAATGGACACTGTGACTTCATGGTCCAGGTTTAGGCAGCAAGAGTCTTAAGAGGGTGGGGAAAGTTGGGTGGAGCTACTGCGTAGGAGGAGGAGACGCTTGCTCATTTTAAAGAGTAGTGTTGCTTCTCTGCAGTGTTCCTACCTTCACTGTGATCCCAGAGGGGCCTCGCTCACCCTCTCCCCTTATGGTTGTGGATAATGAAGAGGAACCTATGGAAGGAGTCCCCCTTGAGCAGTACCGTGCCTGGCTGGGTGAGAAGGATCTGGAGGTGGGGAAACTGGGTTTCTTATTATACCCGCCTAAGGAAAGAAGGTTGGTTCTGAAATGGGTTAGGATTTTCCATATCCCAGTATTAACTCAGCCAAATTAGGGTGCACCATCTGAACAAGTCTATTTTTCTTTCTCCAACTTCCTTCCCAGATGAAGACAGTAATCTCTCTCCCTCTCCACTTCGGGACCTATCAGGAGGGTTAGGGGGTCAAGAGGAAGAGGAGGAACAGAGGTGGCTGGATGCCCTGGAGAAGGGGGAGCTGGATGATAATGGAGACCTCAAGAAGGAGATCAATGAGCGGCTGCTTACTGCTCGACAGGTATGTTGGTCATTGTTTATTCACTCACCAAAGTATACAGTATTGAGAACTCTCCACGACCCAAGCACTTTGCGTGGTAGTGGGGATATCGATAGTGGAGAAAAGACAGACAAAGTTTCTGTTCTCCTGGAGCTAGTATTCTAGTGTGTGTGTTGGGGGGCTGGGAAGTAAATAAGTAAATAAATAATTTCAAAAAGCTATATGGTTTATGACAAAAAGAATAGGGTGATGAAATAGAAATGGCATAAACAAACAAATAGAAAATGACAGAAGAGAGACATTAGGGTAGTTAGAGAAGGCTTCTCTGAAGAGATAACATTTGCAATACCAGAGGAGCTTTTCCAGCAGAGACCAACAGGCGCACAGACCTTGAGACTGGAACATGTCTAGCAGAGTAAAGGAGAAGAAAAACTGCACAAGCCACTGAAGGGCTGTACGCAGAGAAGTGACAAACTTGGTTTACATTTCAATAGATTACTCTGGCATCCTTGTAGAGAATGAATCTCCGTGGAGACAAGAGATAGAAGTATGGAGACCAACTAGGAAGCTGTTGAAGTAATCAGCCGAGAGGCAGTGGTTGCTTTAACCAAGACCAAAGTGGTGGAGATGGAGAAAATCATATGAAATATGGCTATATTTTGGAAGTAGATACTTGTGGGGAGGGGAATGGAGAGAAAATATATCAAGGCTAAGCCTGGGATTTTGGCTTCAGCAGTTATCCAACTGATACTCTCTACTGAGATAAGATTAAAAACAACAGACCTCTGGGAAAGCCGGTACAGTTTTGGTGCACAGGTCAGGCAGGCAACATTATTGATGCTTCTCCCCTTGAGAGTTAAGGACCTAAAGCTGAATGTCAGGAGATCTGGGATGAGGCAGTATTTATGAAGAGGAACCTATGGAAGGTGTCCTGGAGAGGGTGCTTATTTATTAATATCCCGTCTCCCAAGGCCTGCGCTGCTCAAGACCCTGCCTTCCATGTCCCTGCTTTCCCCTCCCCCGATCTGACCGACCTCGCCTCTCCATCCTCCTCCGTTTTCAGACAGCACCCCGTCTCTGTCTCTCCCTAGCGAGCTCTGCTCCAGAAGGCGCGGAGTCAGCCTTCCCCGATGCTGCCGCTGCCTGTGGCTGAGGGCTGTCCAGCTCCTGCTCTCACAGAGGAGATGCTGCTGAAGCGCGAGGAGCGGGCGCGTAAGCGGCGGCTCCAGGCGGCGCGGCGGGCAGAAGAGCACAAGAACCAGACTATCGAGCGCCTCACCAAGACTGCGGCGACCAGTGGGCGGGGAGGCCGGGGAGCCGCACGGGGCGAGCGGCGGGGAGGGCGGGCTGCGGCTCCGGCCCCCATGGTGCGCTACTGCAGCGGAGCACAGGGTTCCACCCTTTCCTTCCCACCTGGCGTCCCCACCCCCACGGCGGTGTCTCAGCGGCCATCCCCCTTAGGCCCGCCTCCGCGCTGCTCTGTCCCCGGCTGTCCCCATCCGCGCCGCTACGCTTGCTCTCGCACCGGCCAGGCACTCTGCAGTCTTCAGTGCTACCGCATCAACCTGCAGATGCGGCTGGGGGGACCCGAGGGCCCTGGATCCCCCCTTTTGGCTACGTAAGGCCCTTACCTAACCTGGACTCTGCGCCCTGTCCCATGCCCGCTCTTGAGTGTCTTCCCCACCCTATTAAATTTCATCCGGTGCTTTGGCTTGTACAGAACTGGGGGAGTGGGATGTTGTGGGCAGACCAGTCTCCGGTATACACATATTTTGCCCCTGTCGGAGCTTACGTCGATGCCTGGGGCTTGGAAAGCACCGCAAGAAACTGGGCTGGTTTGCGGCCAGAGTCGGACCGACTTTTGGGACCCCGCCTCTTACAGGCGGGATTACCTGGCGGTCGCCGGCATTTGGCGTCATTCCGAAAACATGGCGCAAGCCAATCAGCGATAACCTTGGTCTTCGGGGCGGCTGTTCGTTGGTTGATATGCTAGAGCCTGTTCTGCTGTCTGTATTGGCTATTGCCGCTGTCAGTCAGGGGCGTGGGTCGAACCTTCCCCTACTCTTTGTCTGTACAAGCTCATGTTGTCTGGGAGAGCGGCGACGGCGCTGCTGTGGATTGGTCACAGGGAGAAACCTCTTATCTGTTCCTATTGGCCTGTCCGTCAAGGGACGATGCTGATTGGTAGGGCAGAGCAATCTGAGTCCTAGTTGGTGGAGTTCTCCCCGGATGGAAGCTCAGGCCGCGTAGTGATGGTGGCGGCAGCGAAGATGGGCCAGGCAGGGACCATGGCGGTGGCAGCAGAGGTGGCAGGGGCGGGGCGGCTGGCGGTAGAGGAGGCTGTGGTCCTCAGGGGGCTGTAGGTGGAGGCATGGCTCGGGCCAGCAGCGGGAACGGCAGCGAGGAGGCCTGGGGGGCACTTCGGGCATCGCAACAGCAGGTATCCCAACAGCTCCAAAGCCTATCACGACAGCCGTTTGTCTCTTTCCCCTTTCCTTATCCCTTCCTTTTTGGGGGTGGGGGAGGAACTCACGGAGCCAAAGGTACTGTGAAGTTCCTAAACATGTCCCACTCTTTGTCTAAACTTTGTAACGTAGATGCAGCTGACTTTTCCTGTAGCCTCATAGACCCCATCCCATGGCTGCAGTGGAAGCTTGCGGTGGCTCGCCAGTGACCAGAGGCATAGTGAGGCAGGCCCCAGGGAGGCTCCCTCTGTCTTGCAACAGTTATTTGTGATCTTTTTCTATGTGCCTGTTGTCACAACAGAGTCCGGCAGCGTCTTCTCTTGAGGGAGCAATTTGGAGAAGAGCTGGAACCCAGACTCGCGCCCTGGATGCCATCCTTTATCATCCACAGCTTCCCATCTGGTTGGGAGCACTGCTCTGGGTCTCACACTGCCCCTCCTCTGTCCTAGGGAGCCTGAGGCCCAGGGGTGGAAAGATCCAGTTGGGGGTGGGGGTAGTGAACCGCGCAGGATAATGAAAGCAACTTGCTTTGGAGATGACCTTCCCCTACACGTTGTCTGAGACTGAGATTATCTCAGACTGTCTTCTGGCTTCTGCCAAAATACTCCCATAACAGAAAGCACCGGGGGGATGGGGGTAGGGGGGTTGGGGAGGGTGAGGCTTGAGTGTGAAGGAAGTCTTATATATGCAGACCTGAAATCTCCCTCTTTGTATGTCCACACTTTTGTCTTGTTCTCTAGACTGATTCTTGCTATTCCAAATCCTCTTCCACGTTGACAGCCCTTCAGATATTTCAACACTCCTCTCAGCATCCTCCACTTCCCCCATCTCTCCAAGCTGAACTTGGTTCACAGGGTGGGATTGTGTATGTGCATGCAGGAGGTGGGGGTGGACAGTGCCCTGCGCTGGAATCCCCCTTAGTTCTAAGTGCCTCCTTGCCCCCAGCTTCGAGAGCTGTGCCCAGGAGTGAACAACCAGCCCTACCTCTGTGAGAGTGGTCACTGCTGTGGGGAGACTGGCTGCTGCACCTACTACTATGAGCTCTGGTGTAAGTCTCCAAGAGGGCTGTTTCCAGGTCCCTGTGCCCACCCTCCCTTGGACCTCAGAATTTCGGCCTTCAGGGCCCCTTCTCTGCATGAAAGATGCCTGAGTCCCTCCCTCCTTGCCTCTTGCAGGGTTCTGGCTGCTCTGGACTGTCCTCATCCTCTTTAGCTGCTGTTGCGCCTTCCGCCACCGACGAGCTAAACTCCGGCTGCAACAACAGCAGCGGCAGCGTGAAATCAACTTGTTGGCCTACCATGGGGCATGCCATGGGGCTGGTCCTTTCCCTACCGGTTCACTGCTTGACCTTCGTGAGTGACTTGATGCTCTGGGTCAACTACCAGTGGCCCTCCCCGAACCAGGACCCCAAATCATCTGACATTCCTTTTTCTACACATTTCAAAGTATTTTTCCCTAATATAAAAGCTAGCACCCTATACCTGGTTGCCTTCAACGAATTATGCCAATTTTCTCCCCTGCAGGCCTCCTCAGCACCTTCAAGCCCCCAGCCTACGAGGATGTGGTTCACCGCCCAGGCACACCACCCCCCGCTTATACTGTGGCCCCAGGCCTCCCCTTGACTGCTTCCAGCGAACAAACCTGGTGTTCCTCCTCATCCAGCTGCCCTGCCCACTTCGAAGGAACAAATGTGGAAGGTGTTTCCTCCCACCAGAGTGCCCCCCCTCATCAGGAGGTTGAGCCTGCGGCAGGGGTGAGCCCTGCCCCCACACCCCCCTCCTGTCGCTATCGCCGTTTAACTGGTGACTCCGGTATTGAGCTCTGCCCTTGTCCTGCCTCCGGTGAGGGTGAGCCAGTCAAGGAGGTGAGGGCTAGTGCCACCCTGCCAGATCTGGAGGACTATTCCCCTTGTGCACTGCCCCCAGATTCTGTACCGCAGGTCTCTCCCATGGGGCTGTCCTCCAGTGAAGGGGACATCCCGTAAGTAAGTTTTGAGAGGGTGGGTGGGTTACTTGCCCACCAGAAACAGCCCTAGTCCCACCTCCTTGCGTTCCCTTTGGCCCCTTCCTGCCTACCTAGATCTGCCCGAAAGGGCTGGAGCCCTGAGGAGAGGGGCAGTATTTGGGGGATTGTGCTAGCTTTACCCCCGCAAGGCATCAAGACATATACACAGGAGCCTTTGATCTCATTAAAGAGATTTGAACCAGCCACTTGTGGATTTGGGTGGACTAAAGCTCAACTCACTGCATTGCACTTGACCCGACTGGGTTTGAAGGGGACAGGTTATGGCCACTTGACCCCACCTTCCCTGAGGACAGCAGACAATCCTGAGGCCTGGACTGACCTAAGGCCTCTTGGTGAGGCAAATCTGGCAAAAGCAATAGAGTTCAAAATGTTTTTTCCAATTTATTTAGAAAAATAGATTCTGAATTCACATTCACCCCAGGGCTATGTGGGATGACAGTAAGGAGACACCTGAGATGAAATGAGGAAGGTTTGAATTACTGGTATCCAAGGGACTGGGGGCAGAAGCCAGAAGCCTTTGTCCCTCTAGAGCCAGAATGGCATGAGTGGTCTGGCTCCCCTCCTCTCCCTCCCTTCAGTAGTCTTCAGCCATGGCCAGTAAAACAAGGCTGGTCCAGCCGTGGAAAGGGCGGCAGCCCATGCCTCGCCCATCTCGGTCACTATACTGCTCCCAGAGAAAGCCTGTAGCCTGGTACTGGCGCCATACATTGCCTACCACATTGGCACGGAGCTCACTGTGGAGTTTGGCAGCCCGAGCCTGGTGAGGACCCTCCAGATGCCCATAGTGGTGGAGTGCTCCCAAAGCCAGGTAGTTGACGTTGAGCCACACAGCACCCCGCCAGTAGGGGGGATCATGCTCTGAATTGCGCTGGCCATAAAAGGAGCTGGAGGCTGCAAGGGAGCGTAAACCAAAGGGGCTCCAGAGATGGCGGCTGTCAGCTAGAATGTCCAGCAGGGGCCCAAGGCGGGATGAGTTGGGGTCCAGCAGTCGCAGCAGCAAGGGAAAAAGACTGACATAGCCAAGGGCATCTACATACTGCAGTCGAGGTTGGGGCCGGCCCACCACCCGAACCAGCCCCTGAGGGGGCCTGGGCTTCAGCTGTACTGCTTTTGTGTGGTTCCCAAAGTCTGCAAAGACTCCTAGCTCTGGGGCCCAGTGCAGCTCATCCAGGCTCTCTGCTGCCTCCAGTGAGGCAGCCAGTGGGCCCAGCTCAGCAGCTACCTCAGCCTCACCCAGATGCTCTGCCAGCTGCGTCAGCACACGGGCACCCAGTGCCACCCAACATCGCAGGTCCAGGTGCCGTTCGGTGACTGAAGGGTGTGAAGCCCGGGGGTAGTCATCCAGCCCAGAGGGTAGGGTCTTGGGGTTCAGTAAGGTTGGTAAGGCAGGGTCCCGTCCCCGCCAGCGGTAAGATAGTGGAACTGGGCCTGCCTGGCTCTGATGGAGCCAGGAGAACCAGGCATGCAGGCGGGGGAAGGCCTTTCGGAGGAAGGCCAAGTCGTCAGGGTCACCAACCTCTAGCATATGGGCTACAGGCAAAAGTAGGGTTGGGGGGTTGGCATGGACTGCTCGTTGCACTAGGAATTCTGGAGGTACCCGGGCTCGGGCCTCATCCCCCAGTATCTGCTCCCTCCCAATCCAGCCATCAGCATTTAGCAGCCCCAGCCAGTGGCCTAGGGCTTCCCGGGTGAGGGAGGGATCCCACCGCTGAACCACCAGCTGGTGAAAGCCCTCATCCCAAAGGAAGCCTCGTGGGAAGAATGACCGGGAAGGCACTGCTGTAAAAAGAGGTAGGGGTGGAAAGAGGGCTGGGTCCACCTTCTGCTCAGACCCTTCCACCCCCATGTCTGGCAATACCAGTCCTTGTCCGTAGAAGTAGCCAATTCCACCAAGGAGGCTGCTGAGGGCAGCCTGACCCAAAGCCTGCTCGCCAGGGCTCAGGCCCTTCTCCTTCAGCTGGAAGGTCTTCTCAAAGCGCTCTCTAAAGGCCTCAGCATGGCTCTCCAGGGCATGGGTCAGTAGACTGCCTGCCAGTCTTGGTAGGACTTGATTTCCTCCTGCCTGGGCACTGCCCGATTCAAACACAAACTCTATGGAAAAGGGAACTTTCAGGGTCACCTGCTGTATCAAGAACTGCCCCTGCCCTTGCCCACTTGGGCCTCTGTCCTCCCACTTCAGAGATCCTGGCAAGCCGAGGTAGCGTTCAGGGGAGGCCCCTGGGGGCCGATGCTGAAACCAGCTATTTAGGCGACTCTTTACCATCTCTGTCAGCAGGGGCAGTCCTGGGTTGGAGGTCCAGAAGACATTGTAGCTTGAAGGGGAGAAGATAAATAGGAAATATTATTCAAGAGAAGGCAGTGGGCATTATAAAAACAAATACGAAATGTTCAGGAGTCAGGTTGGGAGGTCTCAGGCAGGGGATATGGAGACTGGTGAAAATGGGAATAACCACCCCTTCCATCCCTGAACATTCTCTTCCCCCAATTACCTGCCATACTTGGGGGCTGTATCCCCTGGACTAGTTGGTGGCAGAAGTGTAAAACGGAAGTCACCAAGTTCACTGGTGTGCCCACTGATGAACTTCAACTGCCCCTTGGACCCAACCTCCGGTATTAGGACTTCATTGCTATCTGTCACCACATAGAAGAACAGGGAGACCAAAGGGATGGCAGAGGTACCTGAGGCCTAAGTGACCAAGGAGGACAGAAAAGAACAGTGTTAGACTGGCATTCTCTCTTGAGAATCAGCCTTAGTGAGGGAAAGGAACAGCAGGCAGGGGTAATGTAAACAACATACATCTGGCAGTACTGAGGGTCACTGAGGGTAACCAGGTACACCCAAGTGGGATGAGATAAAGAGCCTTGCACTGGGTGCCCTGGAAGATAACAGTATACTCTTGTACTATGTCCTACACTAAGAAATCTACACAGTTTATTTCATTTAATTCTTTTTTTTTTTTTTTTTTTTTGAGACACAGTTTCTCTCTTGTTGCCCAGGCTGGAGTGCAATGGCACGATGTTGGCTCAGTGCAACCTCCACCTCCTGGGTTCAAGCAATTCTCCTGCCTCAGCCTCCCGAGTAGCTTGGATTACAGGCATGCGCCACCATGCCCGGCTAATTTTGTATTTTTAGTAGAGAGGGGTTTCTCCATGTTGGCCAGGCTGGTCTGGAACTCCCGACCTCAGGTGATCTGACAGCCTCAGCCTCCCAGAGTACTGGGTTACAGGCGTGAGCCACCGCGCCCAGCCTCTTTTTCATTTAATTCTTACAGTCCTGTGAGTTAGGTGCTATTATTATCTACATTTTACATTTTACAAGCAAGGAAATCAAGGCTTAGAGATGCTCAAAGAGGCAGCTGTTTAAGGCAAGATTTAAGCCAGGCAGCCAGAGCCCACTTCATGCTGCATTTGCTGGCAGCAAGGGAAGGATAGAGGGGGTCTGGGCTGAGAAAAGGGTGTCCTGAGGCCCTGACCTGAGGCTCTACAGTCACTCTCCAGCTCCAGTCCCCTCCGTGCTGACCCCCAGGCCTCTTGACGAACTCAGTGGTGAGCTTTAAGGCCCCATCCTGGATGTGCTGCCGCCCGAAGGAGAGGCCGTCGTGGAACTCCCAGCCATAGGGACCCACACCGTCCCCCTGCTCACACGTGTGCCTGAGCTTAGGAGTCCCCGGGGTGGTGCCCTGCTGCGCCCACATCAGTCCTGGGGGTAGAATGGCCACGTAAGTCAACGAGCAGGGGACCTGTCCCTCCGGGTCTCTGGGTCATCCCTCTTCATAACTCTCCTGATCCATTCCTCCCCACCCTTGATCTGGCTTCAAGCTGGGGCGCCCAGATTAGGAGTCCGCCTGCCTGCCCGCCCTGGGGCCCGGTTACCGGTGAGGAGTGGCTTCGGGCTGCGGGTCTTCATGCCGAAGTAGACGTGAGGGCGGTAAGTTCCCCAGAAGAGGTCCGGGGCCACTGCGGGGCTGGAGGAGTCGGCAGGCAACACAGGAGGCGCGGAGTGCAGCGTGACCGCCCGCCGCGCACGGTGCCACGCCAGCACCCAGCGCCCCGACATGCCCAGGGCCAAAGACAGGACCACGACGGCCAGAGCCACTCCTCCAGCCGTGCTACGCGGCCCGCCGCCCCGGCCGTCCCGTCGCCCGGGGCCTCCCCGAGCCGCCCTCTCGACGGTCCGCACTCCCTCTGCCGGCACTGCGCGGCGCCGCCGCTCGCCCCGAGCCATCCTGGCACTGAGGTCCGCGTCGCGAGAGCTCGGAGAGGCGGCAGTGGAGCCGGGGTCCTGCCTCGCCTCTCCGGCTCCAGCTTCTCGCCCCAGCGACCACCGTCCGGTCAGCGACACCTGCCAGCCCGCGCCTGCGCCTCCGCCGCCGCGTCAGCCTCCCGCCGGAAGTCCCGCCCTGCCACATTAGGTTAAGTCCCAGAGTCCGGAACCGCTGCCTGCGGCTTGGCATAGGGTTTGTCTACAGCATCCGTCCTGGGCGTTGGTCCACCGGGACTGCGCTTATCTGGCAACTCCATGGAGTTCACAGGCTCGGAAAAACCAATCTAGCGTTGGGCTGAGGCATAAGAATCATTTGAACTCGGGAGGCGGAGGTTACAGTGAGCCGAGATTGTGCCATTGCACTCCAACCTGGGCGACAGAACGAGACTTCATCTCAAAACAAAACAAAACAAAACAAAACACTGATGTGGCCAGGCTTGGAGGCTAACATCTGTAATCCCAGCACTTTGGGAGGCCAAAGCAGGTGGATCACCTGACATCAGTTCGAGACCAGCCTGGTCCACTTGGTAAAACCCTATCTCTACTAAAAATACAAAAATTAGCCGGGTGTGGTGGTGGGTGCCTGTAATCCCAGCTACTCGGGAGGCTGAGGCAGGAGAATTGCTTGAATCCGGGAGGTGGAGGTTGCAGTGAGCCAAGATCGGGCCATTGCACTCCAGCCTGGGCAACAAGAGTGAAACTCTGTCTCAAAAAAAGAAAGGAAAGAAAGAAAGAAGGAAGGAAAGGAGGAAAGAAAATACTGATGCTTTATGCAACACGACCACTTATATTTCACTATAATCTGACTTCTGGCCCCACTCTCCACTGGTGGTAGACTTTTTGCTTATTAAACAATCATCTGACCAAACCCAGTGGTCAGTCCTGTTTTTGTCTTTCTTGCTACCATTGCATTTGTCTACATCCTTATTGTAGCACTTATTACATACCTGTTTCATTATCCATCTTTGTATCACAGTACTAATCAATTATAGGCATAAGGTAGATGCTAAATATTTAGAAATTCAACAAATGTTTATTGTATACCCTATATTGCATTATGCAAGGTGCTGGGGACTCAGAGAAAATGGCCCCAACCTCAAGTTCACAATCTTGAAGCACAATGCCAGCGCTCAGTGCATGTGCAACCATCCCCATTTTTTTTAATTTGATTTTTTTTTTTTTTTTTTTTTTTTTTTTGAGACAGAGTCCCGCTCTGTCACCCAGGCTGGAGTGCAATGGCGTGATCTCGGTTCACTGCAACCTCTGCCTCCAGAGTTAAAGTGATTCCTCTTCCTCAGCCTCCCGAGTAGCTGGGATTACAGGCACCCACCACCATGCCCAGCTAATTTTTGTATTTTTAGTAGAGATGGAGTTTCACCAGGTTTGCCAGGCTGGTCTTGAACTCCTGACCTCAGGTCATCCAACCACCTCAGCCTCCCAAAGTGCTGGGATTACAGGTGTGAGCCAACACACCTGGCCAGGCCACCCCCATTTTTACAGATGAGGAGAGTAGTTAAGATTGACCCAAATAGGCCGGGCGCGGTGGCTCAAGCCTGTAATCCCAGCACTTTGGGAGGCCGAGACGGGCGGATCATGAGGTCAGGAGATCGAGACTATCCTGGCTAACACAGTGAAACCCCGTCTCTACTAAAAAATACAAAAAAAACTTAGCCGGGCGAGGTGGCAGGCGCCTGTAGTCCCAGCTACTTGGGAGGCTGAGGCAGGAGAATGGCGTGAACCCGGGAGGCGGAGCTTGCAGTGAGCTGAGATCCGGCCACTGCACTCCAGCCTGGGTGACAGAGCGAGACTCCGTCCCAAAAAAAAAAAAAAAAAAGATTGACCCAAATAACAGCCAGTTAATTTTGGAGCTGGGGAACTCAAATCCAGGTTGTTCTTTTGACTTTAGAATAAGGCCTCTTAGGCCGGGTGCAGTGGCTCACGCCTGTAATCCCAGCACTTTGGGAGGCCAAGGCGGGCAGATCACCTGAGGTCGAGAGTTCGAGACCAGCCTGACCAACATGGAGAAACCCCGTCTCTACTGAAAATACAGAATTAGCTGGGCATGGTGGTGCATGCCTGTAATCCCAGCTACTCGTGAGGCAGAGGCAGGAGGATTACTTGAACCCAGGAAGCAGAGGTTTCAGTAAGCCGAGATCGTGCCATTGCAATCCAGCCTGGGTGACAAGAGCGAAACTCTGTCTTAAAAAAAAAAAAGAATAAATAAGGCCTCTTAGATATGCTCCCAGCAATGTTTTAGGCACTTTACAGATATTAATTCATTTAATCTCAACAGTCCAATGAGGAAAGTACCATTATTTTCATTTTACAAATGAAATAGGCACTGAGAGATTAAATAATTTGTCTAAAGTCATACAGCTACATAAGAACAAAGTTAGGATCTCAACCCCAAGCAGTCTGGCTCATTACAACAGTATACTGCCTCCTCCTAGCTTTCTTTTTTAAAGGGGGAGGGGAAAAACAGTCCTTTGAAGATAGCACCCTTTTAGACAGGGAAAAGGTATAGTAATGCTGCTGTAGGAGGGTTGTGGGAAATGTATCCAGCAAAGTACACAGCAGGCCACTGACTACAGATCTTTTGTTACCTAGCTGAGCATTCTGAAGGTGTCTAAAGCAGTGGCTTTCAACCATTTTCCTACAACCCACAATAAGAAATAATTCCATAGTGCAACCCAGTATGTGCAGATACACATGCACACACAACTTATATACAAGATTACAGACTTAAAACGAGTTTCCTAAAAGAATACTTCCAACTGGGTGTGGTGGCTCACGTCTGTAATCACAGCACTTTAGGACGCTAAGGCAGGAGAATCGCTTGAGTTCAGGGGTTCTAGGAGGAGACCCCCCCCATCTACAAAAAAATTAAAAATTAGGGTTGGCCAGGTGTGGTGGCTCACGCCTGTAATCCCGACACCTTGGAAGGCTGAGGCGGGTGGATCACCTGAGGTCAGGAGTTCGAGACCAGACTCGCAAACATGGTGAAACCCTGCCTCTACTAAAAACACAAAAAATAGACGGCCATGGTGGTGCGCACCTGTAATCCCAGCTACTTGGGAGGCTGAGGCAGGATAATTGCTTGAACCTGGGAGGCAGAGGTTGCAGTGAGCCGAGATGGCACCATCGCACTCCAGCCTGGGGTGACAGAGCAAGACTCCATCTCAAAAAAAAAAATTTGGGAGGCCAAGACCAGTGGATTACTTGAGATCAGGAGTTCCTGACCAGCCTGGCCAACATGGTGAAACTCCGTCTCTACTGAAAATACAAAAATTTGCTGGAAATCGCTTGAACCCAGGAGATGGAGGTTGCAGTGAGCCAAGATCGTGCTCCAGTGCACTCCAGCCTGGGCAACAGAGCAAGACTCCATCTCAAAAAAAAAAAAAAAAATTAAGCCAGACATAGTGGCTCACGCCTGTAATCCCAGCTACTTGGGAGGCTGAGGTGGGAGAACAATCCCAGCTACTTGGGAGGCTGAGGTGGGAGAACTGCTTGAGCCCAGGAGATGGAGGCTGCAGTGAGCTACAATTGTGCCACCGCACTCCAGCCTGGGTGACAAAGCATGACTTAATCTATTTAAACTTCCTATTCTAAGTGCCATGCAGTCTGATTTTTTTTTTTTTGAGATGGAGCCTTGCTCTTGTCAACCAGGCTAGAGTGCAGTGGTGCCATCGGCTCACTGCAACCTCCACCTCCCGGGTTCAAGCAATTCTTCTGCCTCAGCCTCCCAAGTGGCTGGGATTACAGGTGCCAACCACCATGCCTGGCTAATTTTTTGTATTTTTAGTACAGATGAGGTTTCACCATATTGGTCAGGCTGGTCTCGAACTCCTGACCTCAGGTGATTTTGCCCACCTCGGCCTCTCAAAGTGATGGGATTACAGGCATGAGCCACTGAACTCAGCCTCAGTCTGAAAATTTTTATTCTATTCTTTTTTTTTTTTGACAAAGTCTCACTCCATCACCGGAGCTGGAGTGCAGTGGCGTGATCTTGGCTCACCGCAGCCTCTACCTCCTGGGTTCAAGCAATTTTCCTGTCTCAGCCTCCTGAGTAGGTGGGATTACAGGTGCCCGCCACCACACCCAGCTAATTTTTTTGTCTTTTTAGTAGAGACAGGGTTTCATCATATTGGCCAGGCTGGTCTCTAACTCCCAACCTCAGGCAATCTGCCTGCCAAGGCCTCCCAAAGTGCTGGGATTACAGGCATGAGCCACCGCACCCAGCCTACTTTTTTTTTTTTTTTTTTTTTTAAGAATGGTTTAGGCTGGGTGCGGTGGCTCACGCCTGTAATACCAGCATTTTGGGAGGCCGAGGTGGGCAGATCACCTGAGGCCTGGAGTTTGAGACCAGCCTGACCAACATGGAGAAACCCCGTCTCTACTAAAAATATAAAATTAGGCATGGTGGTGCATGCCTGTTATCCCAGCTATTTGCAAGGTTGAGGCAGGAGAATTGCTTGAACCTGGGATGTGGAGGTTGCAGTGAGCCGAGATTGTGCCATTGCACTCCAGCCTGGGAAACAAGAGTGAAACCCTGTCTCCAAAAAAAAAAAAAAAAAAAAAGAATGGTTGAACTCCCTAAATTGATTGCATGGTCCACACTAATGAGTGTTGAGGAAGTATGAAAAACACTTTAGGAACTTTTTTCTTTTTGAGATGGAGTCTTGCTCTGTCGCCCAGGCTGGAGTGCAGTGGTGCAATATTGACTCACTGTAACCTCCGCTTCTTGGGTTCAAGCGATTCTCCTGCCTCAGCCTCCTGAGTAGCTGGCATTACAGGCACCCACCACCACACCTGGCTAATTTTTGTATTTTTAATAGAGATGAGATTTCACCATGTTGGTCGGGCTGGTCTTGAACTCCTGGCCTCATGATCCACCCACCTTGGTCTCCCAGAGTGCTGGGATTACAGGTGTGAGCCACTGCACCCAGCTGGCACTGTTTTCTTAAACAGGGAGTACTGAGAGAGAAAACCAATCGCATGCTTTGGAATGATAAAATTAAGTGGCAGCAAAAATGTTTAGGAAATAGACTGGGTAGCAGAAGGCAATAATGATGAATACAGTGAATGGGAATGGAGAGATCATTTCAGAAGTTTTTTTTTTTTTTTTTCTTGAGACGGTGTCTTGCTCTGTCACCAGGCTAGAGTACAGTGGTGCAACCATAGCTCACTGTAGCCTTGAATTCTTGGGCTCAAAAGATCCTCCTGTCTCAGCCTTCTGAGTAGGTGGGACTATAAGTATGAGCTACCTTGCCTGACTTTCAGGCACGTTTTTAAAAGACAGAATATTCTGAACTAAGTGACCAGATATGCAGAGACAGAAAGGAGCAGAACTAGAGAACACTGTGGTTTCCAGCCCAGGTGGCTGAGTAGATGAAGTGCCTGTTTTTAAAAAGGAATGGGTAAGTCAGGGAAGAGAGGCAAGTATATGTGTATGTAAGATTATCAATTCTATTTTAGACAAAGATAGTTGGTGGGATTTGGAGGGAATTGGTAGCAGGTAACCTGACTATGCACAGAAGTTGGGATTAGAACCAAAAGAAACAGTTTAACCCCAGAAGGTGTAATTCAAGTTGTGAAAGAGGATGAGATGCCCCAGAAAAAAAATAGAGAAAAAGAATGAAGGTAGAACACCTGTGTAGTTCTAAAGAAAAAGGACCCAAGAGGGAGAGAAGTTCCACAAATGCGTGAATTAAGAGTTGCAGGCCGAGCGCAGTGGCTCATGCCTATAATCCCAGCACTTTGGGAAGCTGAGGGGGGCAGATCACCTGAGGTCAGGAGTTTGAGGCCAGCCTGGCTGACATGGCAAAATCCCATCTCTACTAAAAATACAAAAATCAGCCAGGAGTGGTGGCACATGCCTGTAATCTCAGCCACCCAGGAGGCTGAAACAGGAGAATCACTGGAACCCGGAAGGCGGAGGCTGCAGTGAGACAAGGTCATACCACTGCACTCCAGCCTGGGTGACACTGAGACTGTCTCAAAAACAAACAAAAGAGTTGTAGATGTGGCCAGGCATTGGTGGCACACGCCTGTAATCCCAGGGCTTTGGGAAGCCAAGGCAGGAGGGTCACTTGTGTCCAAGAGCTAGAGACCAGCCCATGGAACAGGACAAGACCCCCCCCCCCAAAACCAGTGACAGATGGAACTGGGAAAGACAAGAGCTGAAGAAACAACACTGTCAGTGTGTGTGTGTGTGTGTTCTGAGACAGAGTCTCACTCTGTTGTCCAGGCTGGAGTGCAGTGGTGTGACCTCAGCTCACTTCAACCTCCACCTCCTGGATTTGAGCGATTCTCTTGCCTCGCTCAGCCTCCCAAGTAGCTGGGATTACAGACTTGTGCCACCACACCCAGATAATTTTTTTGTATTTTCTAGTAGAGGTGGGGTTTCTCCAAGCAGGTGATCTGCTGGCCTCAGCCTCCTAAAGTGCTGCGATTACAGATGTGAGCCACCGTGCTCAGCCTATCAGTGTTCTTTCACACTGGATTTGGTAAAAGTAAGAGGGCTGGGCACAGTGGCCCACGCCCAGCACTTTGGGAGGCCAAGGTGGGAGGATCACTTGAGTCCAGAACTTCAAGACCAGCCTGGGAAACAGCGAAAATCCTTCTCTACAAAAAACTTAAAAATTAACTAAACCTGGTGGCACGTGCCTGTAGTCCCAGCTTCCCAGCTACTCGAGAGGCTCGACTAAGCCCAGGTTACAGTGAGCTATGATTATGCCACTGCACTCCAGCCTGAGTGACAGAAACAGACCTGTCTCAAAAACAAACAAACAAACAAACAAAAGTACCTTGAGTGAGTGGTAGGAGAAGCCAGAAGCCAAATTCAAAAGGGTTAAGCAATAAGTGATGATAGTAAGAAAGTGAAATAAATCCAGGTTCATCCAGACACCTCCCTGATCTAGTCTTGTTCCAGAAACATTGTGGTAGCAGGGTTTTACATTTTATTTTGCGCTCCGCGGCCCTCCAGATAGTGATTTGAATGATTAAGTGAAACTCTTCTTAGGTTAAGTGTCCTAGTCCACGCTAAAATCATCTTGTTGGTCTCTCTGACGCTGTCAGCCACTAGTATCAGCGCCCGGCTTGTCCGCGCTGCCCGCCGCGTCCCTGGCCCGGATATGGGAAGCGAAGGCAGTGAGCATTTCCACAGCGGTGAGATGAGCGCCGCGCATAATCAGGCGATGCCCGTCTCCTGGGGAAGAAACAAACGAGTCAGATAGGGAGGGACGGCAGTGCTGGGGCTTAGGGGCGCGCGGGCTGTTTGCTGTCCCCTCCTGCCCGTCTCTCCACCAAGCCCACCGAACAGCACGTCCACGCAGGGATCGGAGCCGTCGTGCCTCACGTCCGCAATCACTGAGCAGTTGAGATTGGTGGAGCGGACCCTCTCGCTGCTCACTGCTTGGAGGAAGGTCCTACGGTGGAAAAACAGAGTGAGCGCCAGGCTGAGGGCTTAAAGCCCCAGCTGAAGGAAGGCGCACCACTTCCCGCTTCTACCCACTTCCCCTTCGTACCTCGTCGATTCCACGTTTTTCTCGAAGGGGCAGAACTGAACCCGAACCTCCTTGACAGGCCGCAGACCAAGCCGAGCCAAGGCAGCTGCCATGGTGACCTCCACCCCGGAAGAGCTCGTGCAGGCGGAAGTGTCGCATTGCGTTAGGCCGTAAATGGCTGCGCTTCTGCGGGATAGAGACTTCCGGCCGTCGGCAGGCAAGTAGGCCTGCGAACCGCAGCTCAGGGCTCCCGAGCCCAGGCGGAGGAAGTCAGGAAGGAGAGAGGTGGTTTCGGCACAATGCATGGGGGAGCCTAAAGTAGGCGGTCAGCAAATACAACTTATCATTAATAGTCCTCTCATACAATATTGAAAACCATAAATAAATGGCGCCAAAAACCTTTTGGCACGAATATACGCCTGTTTTCTGCAGCCTTTCCCCTTCTGTACCCTGCTGGGCCAGATCTAGGCTAACTCGAGCTGAAGTCCTGGCTCCTTCCAAAGAGAGAGCACTAACACAAGCCAGGATGATCCACAGCAGAAGGTAAACACCATTCAGGTAACTGAAGATTAAACACAGTGAGCTCTGAATAGCCAAAGCTTCAACGTGAAAATACTACAGCCTAATATTCGTAAATGACTGAAAATAGTAATAGGAAGGGCAGTACAGGGTAATACAGTCCTTGGGGCTGATCCAGTGTAGAAATGCCTATTACACCTCTGTAGTTCCCCATGAATTAGCCTGGCTCCGAGGACTTAAGTTGAAGTGCATTCTAGCCTGTTTTCTTTTTCTTTCTTTTTCATTTTTTTGAGACAAAGTTTTGCTCTTGTTGCCCAGGCTGGAATGCAATGGCGCGATCTCGGCTCACTGCAATCTCTGCCTCCAGGGTTCAAGCGATTCTCCTGCCTCAGCCTCCTGAGTAGCTGGGACTACAGGCGTGTGCCACCACGCCCGGCTAATTTTTTGTATTTTTAGTAGAGGCGGGGTTTCACCGCGTTAGCCAGGATGGTCTTGATCGGACCTCGTGATCGGCCTCCCAAAGTGCTGGGATTACAGGCATGAGCCACGGCGCGCGGCCGAGCACTCAACTCTTTATCCCTGAGATGTCTTCAGTGATGGAGAACTAGGCCTGAACCTCCCAAGGGTGCTGACCTTCAGGTTCCAGGCTGTGGTCTTGCGGTCTTGCTCTTTACTCTGGATTCCAGGTGCTGGAGTGATTTTTTTTTTTTTTTTTTGGAGACAGAGTTTCACCCTTGTTGCCCAGGCTGGAGTGCAATGGCACAATCTCAGCTCAGCGCAACCTCTGCCTCCCAGGTTCAAGCGATTCTCCTGCCTCAGCCTCCTGAGTAGCTGGGATTACAGGCGCCCGCCACCACGCCTGGCTAATTTTGTATTTTCAGTAAAGACGGGGTTTCTCCACGTTGGTCAGGCTGGTCTCGAATTCCCGACCTCAGGTGATCCACCTGCCTCAGCCTCCCAAAGTGCTGGGATTACAGGCATGAGCCACCATGCCCTGCCTAATCTTGGATTCTTTTTTTTTTCTTTTTTTTTTTGAGACGGAGTCTCTCTCTGTCACCCAGGCTGGAGTGCAGTGGCTCAGTCTTGGCTCACTGCAAGCTCCATCTCCCAGGTTCACGTCATTGTCCTGCCTCAGCCTCCTGAGTAGCTGGGACTACAGGCGCCCACCACCACACCCGGCTACTTTTTTGTATTTTTAGTGGAGACTGGGTTTCACTGTGTTAGCCAGGATGGTCTTGATCTCCTGACCTCATGATCCGCCTGCCTTGGCCTCCCAAAGTGCTGGGATTACAGGTGTGAGCCACTGTGCCCAGCCCCTAATCTTGGATTCTTAAGCCCAGGCTCTTTGTAGCTTATTCTCCAGTATGCTTTCCTCCAAGCTTCCAGTTCTAGGCTTCCTTAATATGTAATTCCAAATGTCTGGATTTTTCCAGCTAGAGATGGGGAGCTCTTAACTTTCTGGCTCCTGGTCCCAGGCTCCTTAGGATTCAGGACTAGTTCGCAGGCAGGAAAAAAATGGCAGGTGCCAACGGGGTCGCTGGTGTTGCCTGAGGGCAAGCCAGGCCTGCTGATTTCCCACTAGGTAGCCCTCTGGGCTAGGTCCCCCTCCCTCTAGTGTGTTTTGCAGCTGAGCTGTCTGGGCTGGAGATGTTCCAGGCTGGAGAGGGGGCTCCAAGCTCTCCAGGCTATTGAGGCAGCTGCTGGGCAATTCCGTAGTCTGGACCTCCTGACAAGCACCTGGTAAGGCAGAAGCAGAAGGCAGGTGGCTGGTGGGGATATACTGAAGCCAGATCAATGGTGAGAATGGGGTTTGGGACACACAAAGCGGTGAGCGAAGGGGAGTGACTCACAGCAACAGGGGGGCCTCCTGTGGACTTGAGACTTGGGCAAGGGCTGCTGCAACAGACACAGCAGGGCTCCATCCAGCTGCTGGAAGATGCTGAGCATAAGCAGCGTCTGGCGGAGATCAGGGGTCAGGCTCCACTGCTCCTCTTCCAGCAACTCCCTGACCACTCCAAAGTCTTGTCTGAGCTGCAGCGCTCCCTGCAGGCTGAAGGCAGAGGTACAGTATGGCCACTTGACCCTCCTGCCTCTCCCACTTATCCCCTTCCTTTTCCCTGTTCCATTCACCCCCTGCCACTTCCGCCTTTACTCCTGACCTGAACCGAATCCCATGGGTAAGAATGTGGTCGAGCCAGGCACCCACGATGGCTGTCAGTGCCTGACCAAGGGCAGGGGCCTGGGCTTGGGGTGGCAACCCTTGCAATCCTTGTAACACAGGCTCCAGTACGGTACGGACCACTAAACCAGCATACTCACTAGGAGCACTGGGAAGTTCTGGAGTAGAGAAGACAGAATATAAGGCTGTGGAGATCCACTGAACCCCTAAATGGAGTGTTTGGGAGAAGAGGGTAGGATTTCAGGAGGGAAGGGAACAGAAGCTGAGGACAAGGATGGAGACAGTGGAGGGGAATTGGGATTTGGCAGGGCTGAGACACTATTACCCCCTTGGAACCCTGGAAGGAGAAGCTGGGATGAGGAGTTACCAGGACAGAGATGAAGCCGCCAGTACCGACCCCGTGGCATGTAGAGCTTGAAACCTTGCATGGCTTGTTTATGACATTCTTGAGAAAAGAGACTTAGTGACTCTTCAGGCAGGAACTGTAGGGATAGGGAAAAAGTAAAAGGGGCTTGTCAAATTATGATGATCCTGTATATCTAAGGAGCTCTATGTCCAACTTGACATCCATGAAACCCCAGAATTGTTGCAGAGTTGTGTATGCCTGGCCATTTTTTGAGGAGCAATGCCATAGTTGTCATTGGGTTTTCCAAGAGGTCTGGACCCAAATTATGAACAATTGTCCTAGGGTTACCTTGCTCTCCCCAGCTTGGTTCAAAACATGGAAAATCCTTGAGGTTAATTTTATTATACAGGAGCTTTAAGGAAAAAGACATACCCTGCCCCCACCCCCACAACACACACACATAGTACATGCCAGAGAGAGGGATTGTATGATCTGCAATGGGCCAGAGTTTGAGGGAAGAAAGGGGAATTACAATGACCTTTTATTTTTGAGACAGAGTCTTGCTCTGTCACCCAGACTGGAGTGCAGTGGCGTGATCTCGGCTCATTGCAACCTCTGCCTCCCAGGTTCAAGTGATTCTCCTGCCTCAGGCTCCCAAGTAGGTGGGACTACAGGAGTGCACCACCACACCCAGCTAATTTTTGTATTTTTAGTAGAGACAAGGTTTTGCCATGTTGGTCAGGCTGGTCTTGAACTCCTGATCTCAGGTGATCTGCCTGCCTCTGCCTCCCAAAGTGCTGGGATTACAGATGTTAGCCACTACACCCAGCCTACAATGATCTTTTGGTTATCACCTACAAAAGGAAGACAATAACTGTATGTAGACCAGAAGCAATGACTATTTGAACGTTCTGAGACTCAGGAAGTTTTGGAATGTCCTTACATTGAAGGGCATTATTATTATATATTATTATTCTTGACAGCCCACTCCAGAGCAATATAGCAAGAAAAGGCCTATATGCTGGTTTTGTTTCTTTGGTTTGATAGATTGTTTTTGGAGGGAAAGAACACAGCAATAAAGCTGGTTTCTGCTCTACAACCCATCTTGAGGGAGAGGAACCCCAATAAATGTGGTTAATGGCAGCTGCTCTGTAAAGAAATGGTAGATACCAGGGAGCCTGAAGACAGGATAGACCTGGGTGGGGGGCAGACATGGAGTGGAGTCCATATGGCTCCTGGCACATCTGACAACCTGTCTAAATCCAAAATCTTCCTCTCTTCTCCAGTAAATGCAAACCCCCTTCTCTTTCCTTATTTATGTCAAGGAAATTACCCTTTTGTCAATGGACTTTTGTTAGGAGCCTCTGTACTCACCACTAAGGGAATACAAGGTGCAGAGTATGTGACAGTCTCTCCCCGAACCACTGGGATCTTACAGTCCAAACAGGGAGAAAACTCATAATGCCTCTTTTTTTATTGAGACGGAGTTTCACTCTTGTTGCCCAAGCTGGAGTGCAGTTGTGCAATCTCAGCTCGCTGCAACCTCTGCCTCCCAGGTTCAACTGCTTCTCATGCCTCAGCCTCTTGAGCAGCTGGGATTACAGGCACCCGTCACCATGCCCGGCTAATTTTTGCATTTTTAGTAGAGATGGGGTTTCACCATGTTGGCCAGGCTGGTCACAAACTCCTCATCTCAAATGATCCGCCCATCTCGGCCTCCCAAAATGCTGGGATTACTGCCCTTCTGCTCTTACAATGTCACCCCATCACTCATGAGGTAAAGCCCAAATTCTTGGGGCTGGTGTTCATGCCCTCCACAATTTGATGCCAAATTGCTTACTACTTTACCCACACACCCAACCCCGGTGAACATACCCACAAAAGGAACCTCTGCTCTGGTAAGACCACCTCTCTGCTACTCCCCCAAGGATCGACAAACTGCCCACTTCCAGTAACCCCAGCCACTCCTCCGAGGCTTCCCAGCCACCATCTCCAGCAGTAGGCCATGTATGGAGCCTTCTGTAAACCACATGCCCACTATAGCCTTCCTTCCTCAGGGCTCTATGACCGTCACTGTGTGCAGTACTCATGATGAGCCAGCTCTGGGGCATGTTGAGTTTAAGTAGATAGCAGTAAATTGAGGTAGAAATGCCCAACAGGCAAATGCAGATGTTTGACTAGAACTCTGGGAGCCAGGCTGGGCGCGGTGGCTCATGCCTGTAATCCCAGCACTTTGGGAGGCCAAGGAGGTGGATTGCTTTGAGCTCAAGAGTTCAAGAACAGGGCACATGTTTTCAGGATCTCCTGAGGCTGTGTCACGAGCCAAACTTTTTTTTTTGAGACAGAGTCTCGCTCTGTCACCCAGGCTGGAGTGCAGTGGTGTGATCTCGGCTCACTGCAAGCTCCGCCTCCCGGTTTTACACCATTCTCCTGCCTCAGCCTCCCGAGTAGCTGGGACTACGGGCGCCCGCTACCTCGCCCGGCTAGTTTTTTGTATTTTTTTTAGTAGAGACGGGGTTTCACCGTGTTAGCCACGATGCTCTCGATCTCCTGACCTCGTGATCCGCCCGTCTCGGCCTCCCAAAGTGCTGGGATTACAGGCTTGAGCCACCGTGCCCGGCCCAAACTTTTAATTAAAACAAATATATATATACATATGTATACACATATATGTATATATATATACACTCTGTTGCCCAGGCTGGAGTGCAATGGCATGCTCTCAGCTCACTGCAACCTCCACCTCCCAGATTCAAGTGATTCTCCTGCCTCAGCCTCCGAAGTAGCTGGGGTTACAGGCGTGCATCACAATGTCCAGCTAATTTTTGTATTTTTAGAAGAGACAGGTTTCACCATGTTGGCCACGCCGGTCTTGATCTCCTAACCTCAGATGATCTGCCTGCTTCGGCTTCCCAAAGTCCTGGGATTACAGGTGTGAGCCACTGCACCTAGCCAAAAAAGTTTCGTTTTTTGTTTTTTTTGAGACAGAGTTTTTGTTCTTGTTGCCCAGGCTGGAGTGCAATGGCGCTATCTCAGCTCACTGCAACCTCTGCCTCCTGGGTTCAGGCGATTCTCCTGCCTCAACCTCCTGAGTAGCTGGGATTACAGGCCCCCACCACCATACCAGTACTTTTTTGTATTTTTAGTAGAGATGGGGTTTCACCATGTTGGTCAGGCTGGTCTTAAACTCCTGACCTCAGGCGATCCACCCACCTCGGCCTCCCAAAAAAGTTTTAAAAAATATTTTTAAAAAGAGTTCAAGACCAGCCTGGGCAACACGGCAAAACCTTGTCTCTACAAAAAAAAAAAAAAAAATTAAGTAGCTGGGCATTGGCCAGGCAGGGTGGCTCACACCTATAATCCCAGCACTTTGGGAGGCTGAGGCGGGTGGATCACCTGAGGCCAGGGGTTCGAGACCAGCTTGGCCAACATGGTGAAACCCATCTCTACTAAAAATACAAAAATTAGCCGGGCGTGGTGGTGGGCGCCTGTAATCTCAGCCACTCAGGAGGCTGAGGCAGGAGAATCACTTGAACCCAAGAGGTGAAGATTGCAGTGAGTGGTGATCATGCCACTGCACTCCAGCCTGGGTGACAGAGTGAGACTCCTACTCAAAAAAAAAAAAAAAATGTAGCTAGGCATTGTGGCTTGCATCTGTGGTCCCAGCAACTCAGGAGGCTGAGGTGGGAGGATTGCTTGAGCCCAGGAGGTGGAGGTTGCATTGAGCCAAGATCACATAACTGCACTTCAGCCTGGGTGACAGTGAGACCCTGTCTTAGAAAAAAAAAAAAAAAAAGAACTCTGGGACCCAAGACACTGTGGGTAAGCAGGACTACAGAGAGAAAAGCAGAGAGTTAAGGACTGAACCCTACAGCCATGCCCCTGTTCAGGGCAAAGAGGAGAAAACTGAGCAGGGAAACAAAAACCAGACATCTTCGACATAGGAACAGATAAATGTACAAAATGGGGAAGAGAAAGTATAATGGCTTTATTCATAAATATATAAGAAAATGTTAGGAGAAACAGGCAAACATGGATGAAGGTTACTACTGTGAAACAGAAATCAGAGGTGGGTGAGGGCAAACAAAGTGCTATTTTTTCATTAGTTTTATAAAATAATATTCTATTTCACTTTTTTTTTTTTTTTTTTTTTTTGAGACGGAGTCTCGCTCTGTCGCCCAGGCGGGAGTGCAGTGGCCGGATCTCAGCTCACTGCAAGCTCCGCCTCCTGGGTTTACGCCATTCTCCTGCCTCAGCCTCCCGAGTAGCTGGGACTACAGGCGCCCGCCACCTCGCCCGGCTAGTTTTTTGTATTTTTTAGTAGAGACAGGGTTCCACCGTGCTAGCCAGGATGGTCTCGATCTCCTGACCTTGTGATCCGCCCGTCTCGGCCTCCCAAAGTGCTGGGATTACAGGCTTGAGCCACCGCGACCGGCCTCTATTTCACTTTTTAAACTATAGACATGCATTATTTTATTTTTTGAGACAGGATCTCTCACTGTATTGCCTAGGCTGGCTGAAATGCAGTGGCTATCACAGCTTACTGCAGCCTCGGCCTCCTGGGCTCAAACGATCCTCTTGCCTCAGCCTCCCAAGTAGCTGGGACTACAGGCGCAGCCACCATGCTCAGCTAAATTTTTTAATTTTTGTAGAGACGGGGGTCTGTGTTGCTTAGGGTGGTCTCAAACTCCTGGCCTCAAGCAATCCTCTTGCCTTGGCCTCCCAAAGCATTAATAAAAATACAAATTAAACTTTTAAGAGAGGAGAAATGTGCCGATAACTGGTAAGTAAAGGGAAAGATGCAATCATGTATCCTGAATTTTCTCTTTAAAATATACCTAAGAGTAACCAAATCATTAATGAAGGCAAGTTTTTCTTCATAGGAGTAATCCAACTCATAAATGAAGTAGGAATGATGAGAATTGAAATGTTACCCCTTTACAACCTCTAATGAAATAATGAATCAAGGCAATGATCCGCTGGTGCCATCACAAAACGAGAGTCTGGCATTACTGGGGAGAGGATGGGGGATACACAGATGAAATTGACCATGAGTTGATAATTGTTAAATGCTTGGTGATAGACATATGGGAGTCCATTATATACCTCTCTCTACATTTGTACATGTTTGAAATTTTCCATAGTAAAATGTTAAAGGGGCCAGGCATGGTGGCACATGCCTGTAATCCCAGCGCTTTGGGAGACCAAGGTAGGTGGATCACTTGAGCTCAGGGGTCCAAGACCAGATTGGGCAACATAGTGAAACCCTATCTCTACCAAAAAAAATACAAAAGTTAGCCAGGTGTGGTGGCACAAGCCTGTAGTCTCAGCTACTAGGGAGGCTGAGGTGGGAGGACCGTTTGAGCCCAGAAGGTAGAGGCTGCAGTGAGCTGAGATTGTGCCACTGCACTCCAGCCTGGGTGACAAAGTGAGACCCTGTCTCAGAGAGAAAAAAAAAAAAGTTAAAGAGAACAAAAAATAAAAAATGAACAGAGCAAAAAAAGATAAATTTAGCAGAGACTCCAAGGAGATTCCAAGTTACTGAGATGCTCTACTCTTCCCACCACTGATACTTGGCACAGAACACAGGGTCTTAAACTGCCACTGTTAAGGCCCCTGTTCTCACCTGGATCTGTGCAGTCAGCTTCTGGATCTCCAGGCCCAGCTGCTGCTCCACTTCCAGAGCTAAGCTTTCCTCTGAGGCCAGGCTAGACAAAGCTTCTGCCTCATGCAATAGAGGCTTTGGGTGGAAACAGGAAGTGAGGGCTCAGCCTAGCTCAGGCTGCTCCCCTCCCTACTCCCCAGCCACTCACAGGTAAGTCCTTTTGGATCAGGAACAGGAAGGAAGCTGGGTCCCATGCTGCCAAGTACTGCTGAGCTCTGCCCAGGAACCAAAGCAAGGTGGTCTGCAGGGTACAGAGACCTAGGGCGACAGGCGCAGGATCTGGGGATTTGAGCAGTAGAGTGAGTATCTTAGGGGTCATGGAGTACCTTTGGGAAGAGGCAGACTTCAGAACAAAGAAAAGAGATATCCTCAACTGCTTTGTCTCCCCAGACCCAGCCCCTTGTCTCACCTGCAGGCTGGCAGAAAATCAGTCGTAACCTGGGCTCTCGAAGGGCATCCAAGAGAGGAGGAAAGAGCTGCTGCAAAAGTTCAGCAGTGCGAGAGGATGTGGGACGGCTGCTCTGACCCCCAAGAGCTGATCCCAAGGCCTGGCAGAAACCTGAGGATGAGAGACTATAGTGTGGTGGGGAAGCGGTAACCTGGGATTTATGTCACCCCCAGGGCCCCTTCCTTCTCACCTTGGTCCCAGTTCCAGATAAGCGACTGATGAAGTAAGCTGTGACACAAAGAAGCCAGCTCCTTCTCACACTCCTGAGGCAGGGATGCTAGTGGGAGAAATGACACTGGAGCCTGAAAACAAGGTCTCACTTTCCACAACCCCTGCCCACTCAATGATGAGGGAAGAAGGCATGCTTCCTCCAAGACTCAGGACTGGGGTGGAAAGCAAGACTTCGCCTTGAAAGTTCAGAAAATATAGTCTGAACCCAGGGATGTTCATTCTAAAGGGCCTGCCTTTGCCTTCAGGATGGAAGGTGAGTGAGTTTGCCAGGGGGAAGAGACCCCAGCCTTCCCAAACGCCCACCCAAGCCCATCACTCACCCTGACCCAGTGCCTGACTCAGCTGTTGCGCTGTTGCCCTGAGGTCCCTCCAGGGTCCCAGATTTAGGTCCAGACTCTGAGCACAGGCTGCCCACAGCAGGGTCCAATATTGGCTCCACAAGGCTCCAGCCCCTCCAAGCCGTAGTCCACAGCTGGCTGAACCCGCCACGCCCCCTACCAGGCCCAGCAGCCCTGGTAGCAGATCCCGCTCCTCATGGCACCGCCTGCGGAGCTGGTCTCTCAATCCCGATCCCCGGAGCGCCTCGTCCAGCCGACTTGCCACCTGACAACCCCGCTCCCCCGTCAAGAGGCGGAGCACACGGGACGTGGGGAAAGGACGTGCAGCCCCCGGGACGTGGCTCAAGGTTTTTCCCTGTAGCGTGTGATAGGCGGGAAGTGCCAGGAGAAGTTCGGCAAGTTGGGATGACAGGCCTGGGCTGGCAGGCTCCCGGCCGAGAGCGCGAAGCTGCATCTCAATGACAGCCTCCAGGCACTGGGCGGCTAGTCCGATGGGGCGCGCTAGCAGCAACGGCTCGAGAGTCTCCCCAAGGCCGATTCGCAGGACTGCCCCTTGGGAAGGGTGCAGCTGCAGGTCGCGGCACCACTGGGGCAAGGGGCTAGGGCCGCCGGATGGCGAGCCAGGACTCAGGGTCTTCATGAGGCGCACAGCCGCCTGTAGGTGGCAGGCGCAGTTTCGGGCCTGGAGGAGCTGCTCCCGCTCGCGATGCAGCCGCAGCAACACGGCCCGGAGACGCTGCAGCGCGGGAGGGATCGGGCCGCCACCTGCGGGCCCTCGCCTCCAGGCCGCAGCATCAGCCTCATAGTCCTCGCTCACACCCGCCGGCGTCGGCCACCACGGCGTCCCTCCAGAAGTTCCGCCCGGCCAACCGTGAACCTCCCCGCGAAGAGCGCCCGTTCGCCTTCTCTCCCACTGCTCCTCCCCAGTGCCCCCGGGTTGCGCCCTCAGCGGGGGCACGATAACAAGTGGAGGCAGGCTACCAGAGCGAGACGCCTGAGCCATGAGCGGCGGGTCCGGAACGAACCTAGCGATTCCCACTTCCCCGCACGGACCAACGCCCACCGTAGCTCGGACTTCGCCCCATTCCAAGAGCCGTTTTCTCCAGTCCAGGAGTCGCGGGGACCTTCATGGACCCTCTCGTACTCCGTAATGGGAGGCTTCTGCCCCTAACAAAGATGGCCGCCTTCTCTGTCCCACCCCGCCCTTTGGCTGGTATCAAATACTAGACTACCTTTCACTTCCGGGTCACTGTAGACGCGATGGCGCCGATTCCGAAGGCTGTGGAGAGGATCAAGCTAGGTGAGCAGTATGACAAGACCAGAGAGGGTCTAGGAGGGCAGAGGCAGCCCCTCTTGGGTCCACCTGTGGTCTGAACGTTTCGAGTAGGATTTTATGCAGAGGGCAGAGGGTGGAGAGTCGAAGGTGGAGTAGGGAGGACTCAAGCCCATCTATCCCAAGCCCGCTGACGAGGCTCCGCCTTCCTTTCCTGTAGACTGCCCTCTGCGGCCCAGCTGCCCACTGGAGGTCGCTGCTGTACCCAAACTTTGCAAGGAATTCGGTCCAGAGGATTACGGCGAAGAGGTAAAAGCGACCCCCAGTTTCCCCCAGTCCTGCTTATTTTGGTCACGCCTCTTTTAAATCAGCTGTGCAGAAACCGGCGACGGGTGAGCGCCAGACGGGGCCCTGGAGGCTTTGGGGAGTTGTAGTCTCCGGCCATGCCCTTGAGGATCGTGGGCAAGTGAGGGGCAGGGGACCAGGAGGATGATCCTGCTGTAACAGATGCTCCAAGTGGATAGAATTGAGCAGACAAGGGCCTCTGAGGTGAGGATTAGGGAGTGGGTACGAGTTCCTTGGGGAAAGATGTTATGGAGGCCGGGCGCGGTGGCTTGTGCGTGTAATCTCAACACTTTGGGAGACTGAGACGGGAGGATTGCTTGAACCCACGAGTTCGAGACCAGCTTGGGCAACATAGTGAGACCCCCCATCTCTACAAAAATGTTTTTAAAAAATTTAGCCGCATGGTGGGTGGGGGATATCTGGAGCACGAGAGGTCGAGGTTGCAGTGAACCATGATCATGCCACTGCACTCCAGCCTGGGGAACAGTGCGACTCTGTCTAAAAAAATTTTTAAAAAGCCAGGCCCAGTGACTCACACCTGTAATCCCAGCACTTTGGGAGGCTTAGGCGGGCGGATCACTTGAGGTCCGTGGTTTGAGACCATCCCGGCCAACATGGTGAAACCCCATCTCTACCAAAAATACAAAAAACTAGCTGGGCGTGGTGGTGTGCACCTGTAATCCCAGCCCCTCGGGTGGCTGATGAGGCAGGAGGATCGCTTGAACCTGGGAGGCAGAGGTTGCAGTGAGCTGAGATCACACCACTGCACTCCAGCCTGGGCAACAGAGGGAGACTCCATCTCAAAAAAAAAAAAATATTTTTTTATAGATGGAGGGGACGGTGTGAGCAAAGACAGTAAAACAAGGAAAAGTTGAGAGCACTTTACTAAAGTGAGACCAGAGTGGAGAATTTGGTTGGAACAGTAAAAGATGGGGCGGGAGAGAAGGCAGCAGATGGTTTGAAAGGCTTTGACTTAGCACAGGGATTTGGATGTTCTCAGTAGGCAACAGGGTTTTTTTGTTTTTTGGTTTTTTTGAGATGGAGTCTCACTCTGTCACCCAGGCTGGAGTGCAGTGGTGTGACCTTGGCTCACTGCAACCTCCACCTCCCTGGTTCAAGCAATTCTTCTGCCTCAGCCTCCTGAGTAGCTGGGACTACAGGCACATGCCACCACTCCCAGCTAATTTTTGTATTTTTAGTAGAGACCGGGTTTCACTATGTTGGCCAGCATAGTCTCGATCTCTTGACCTCGTGATCCGCCCGCCTTGGCCTCCCAAAGTGCTGGGATTACAGGCGTGAGCCACCACGCCCGACCTTTTTT